>NC_056747.1:516303256-516533256 GCF_019279795.1 Protopterus annectens | reverse complement strand
CACTTCAAATGTCATAGACCATAAGAGAGTACTTCCTGGGTCAGATTGTAGAATAAAAAATATCTAACTATGGCTGAATTAAGCTTGGGTAACCATTTCACATCTCACAATGTTCAACTTGTTTACATGTTGTTATTCTATTTTTTCTGTTCTAGGATTCTACTGAGAAGAAGTAAGCAAAGTCTAAATATGCAGCAGCAACTAACATCAATACCAGTTGGCACAAAACTGAATAAGTGAAAATAAAAGTTGTGAGACTAAATTAACAGGCATACAAGAAGTAATTGTTTGTTTGACTTACAAGGGGCTATAGGTTCAAAGGAGCCTTCAAGAGAATGTTTCCTCAGGCAGATAACACATGCTAGACATGTGAAGAGAAAGACAGAGGTAATTTGAGTATGTTTTTTGAAAATGTAACAAGTTGACAGATTTTAAATAATCCATACAGAGTACTTTGTCAGCAATTTTGGGAGAATAAATGGCTGTAATTATGGAAATGATTCCTATGAGCTGGGATAAAGGATCTCAATTACCCATACACAGTAAGACCTTGCTAAGTTTAATGCTGTTAGCTGCCAAAAAACAATCATTAGAAAAAAAGAAATCAATATCTAAATCAGCTGTAACTAAAGTATTAAATATTGAGAAAGAGAAAAATAAAACCAACTGGAAGTGAGATCGTTAGAAAAGGGAAGGACCACATTACATAGAAACAAAGAGAATGTAAGGTAGCAATAGAGACACAATAATGTTTAGTATTAGGAGTAAACTGGAGTAAATTTTAAAGTAAGGCAGGAAATGAACAAGCTATAAAACGGAGTGAATGAAAATTGTTAAAAAGTAAACTTATATGTATGCATGAAAATAAAGGAAATACTATTTTATGGTTTGTCTTCTTTTATTGTATATGTACCTGTATCACTAAATGTCAAGTTTAATAAATATGTTTAAAAAACTAATAGCATGGAAGAAATATAAAATGGCCAAGCCAGAATGGGAAGGGAATGAGAATGAAGGAACTTTTAGGGGATTTTAAATGTAGCAGTCTTCTAATGAAAGTGAATGCAACAGTCAGTCAAACAAGTAACTCAGCAGAAATTTTATTTTATTTTGACTTAGGTAACCGGGATAGAGCACTGATTGCAACTGACCTATTTCAGTCTCAGCCCAGGATAAACAGCACAATAGATAAATGACATTATATAGATAGTGAATGAGAAAATGTGATATATATATATATATATATATATATATATATATATATATATATATATATATGTATGTATATATGGGTGTAGGACACATGTTCGACTAGCATATGTCCAAATCACAAAACATCGAACACACATACACAAAAGTGCTTAACATCGAAAAGCGCTTCTGTGTATGTGTAGTTCAAAAAAAAAAATCTACGTTTCTGCAGGGGGGCTTTGCCCCCCTGCACCCCCCACACCCCCCTATTTTATGATTTTCACTCCGAGATTGCACTACAGTGGGGAAAATGGAGTTTTCCATTACCTGCACTGTAGTCCGATCTGCAAAACAGGCACACATACACGGAAGCGCTTGTCGATGTTAAGCGCTTTCGTGTATGTGTGTTCGATGTTTTGTGATTTGGACATATGCTAGTCGAGCATGTGTCCGGATCCCATATATATGTGTGTGTGTATGTATATGTATATATATACATATACATATATATACTCCAAGGGGAGTCTTTGTTTTCCTGCAACAGTTTTTGGACTTTTTCTTTTGCTGCTGTGCTGCCTGCAGGTTTGACACATGGAACATAATGATATTGAGTTGGATTTCCATCCAGAGATGAGGACAACTGTTTTACCGGCTTGGGACTCTCTCAAGCATTGCACAGAGAATCCTTTATTGACTCTGGAATTGACAAACCAAGCAACTGCTTTACCAACCACTCCTAACGGTGAGAATGTTATTGAGTTTAATAGACTTTGTAAACTGTTTCAAGATGATTTATACCAGCTACAAAGACTAGCATGGCAGAGACTGCATTTAGAGGCATGTATACATTTTAAAACAGTGCCTAGAGGCATGCGTGTCTTTTGTATGCCTTCTTATGGAGATAACCATCCCACTTTATTGAGAAAATGGCAAGACCTTAATATACAACTGGGTTTCAGTTACATTAATCTGTTATTAGAGTATTTTTCACCTCTTGAAGTTGATTTAAGGAACAAAATAGATTCACAATATAAAGTTATTACAGAACGTTTCAAGACTGAGTACTTTACTAACAGACTGGATAATATATGGACTCAAGTCCATTCATTTAGTGAAAGACTGAAACAGGTCAAGCATAAAAAACTTGTAAGGGATGCTAATGACTTTGCCCATGGTCAAGTCTTCCTATGGCCTAGAGCTGAAAATGCATGCACACAGAGTATACCTAACACTGGAAATCAAAATAATGCCTCAAGTTCTTCACCTGTTTTAAATGTAACAGCTAGCACTGAAGCCACCTCAGTTTCTTCTGTTCCATCTACCATTAATAAAATGGCAAATACAGCATTAATGCCCAACAGCTTTGCTTCTATTCTTATTAATGATGCCAGCTTGGACAGTGGCACACCCCCCCCCTAATCAACAGGCAGCTAAAGCGTTTCTACTAGCAGGTGCTAAACCGAAGGATACAGCCTCTGCTAGTAACTGTTTTTTACCTTTCCCGGTCAAGCAACAGCCAGGATGGAGAGGCCGGTCGAACAGCAGAGGACCGAGGAAAAGAAAAGGCTCCGAAGAAAAGTACACAAATACAAGGAAACAAAGAAACTGAACTCTTTAGTATGTAATATATCTGACTATGTTTTGTCTGAATCAGATATTTCTTTATTGGATAAAGGTCTCAACTTTATTCCCTCCCAAATTAGTTTTTTGAGTGATGTCCTAATTGATTTGAGGTTATTTTGTCGTAATGTCTCTTTGAAAATTTTATTTAAAAACAACAGTGTTCTAGATACAAAAACTCTAAGAATTTCTTTAGAGTCAAAAGCAGTTTCATCCCCCTCATGCCACATAATGTAGAAAGTTTCTTAAAAATGTGTGAGAAGGATTTTTATGAATGGTTTGGCTCCAGTAAGAAAAGATGTTGCTTCTTTAATGTCACTAAAGACGAACAAAACTCTATCCAATCCCTGAAGAATAATAGTCATATTATTGTTAAGCCAGCTGACAAGTGTGGGTCAGTGGTCATTATGAATTCCTCAGACTATTCTGACACCATGAATAGGTTATTAACAGATGACAAGGTATATGAAATGATTACTAGAGAGAGGCTCAATAAAATTATTAAAACATTACATACTGATCTTTATGACCTTTTGATGTGTGGTCAGATAAGCTGTGAGCTATATGAGTATTTTTTGATAGAATTTCCCACCATTCCCATAATCAAAGGTCTACCTAAAATACACAAAGATATCAAGCCGGTACCAATGAGACCAATAGTCTCTAGTGAACGATGGATAACCTCTACTATTTCATCTTTTGTGGAAGGGCTACTACGACCCCTGGTGGATGATATTTTAATCATTCTGAGAGACTCATATCAACTTATTGAGTTTCTAAAAGGATTTGAGTTAGACAGAGTGGAAACAGATTTGTTATTAGTAACTATGGATGTCAAGAATCTTTTCACATGTATTCCCAATGATCTGGGGCTTCAAGCCATCAGAGAGATCCTTATCACTAATTCAGTCTACAGTAATAATAGACAAATTTTGATTAACTTTTTACTTGAATTGATACTTAATAACAATGTTTTCTTGCATCAGGACCAATTATATTTGCAAAAGTGGGGGGTTGCCATGGGCACCCCCTGTGCAAATAGTTACGCTAACCTTGTAGTCCATAACTGGGAGCTTAATCATCTGTTTAAACATGTAGGTTTTAGCAAAATAAGAATGTACAAGAGATTTGTTGATGACGTTCTTTTTTTATGGGAGGGTACAGAAGTGGAATGTTTGAATTTCATCAAAGAATTAGAAGCCACTACTACCTTCCTAAGGTTCACAGCTGAAATATCCCCTCATCGGGTACATTTTTTAGATTTGACATTGGAATTAAATGGCAACAAGACTGACACTTCCTTATACAGGAAACCCACCTGGAGGAACACACTTTTACGTTTTGAAAGTATGCACCCCAGGTTCACTTTCAAAGGGATCATACTAAGTCAAATGTATAGAATATGTAGAATATGTAGTGACAGGAACATCTTATGTTCAGAACTTAATAAATTAGAAGTTTTGTTTAAAGAAAGAGGTTATCCTCTCAAGTTAGTAACTGAATGCAAACAGGAAGTTATTTTGAAAATGATGAATAGGCAAGACAAAGCTGATTCTGATAGGAATTTTCCTTTAATCCATACAATGAATAGAGATAAGTTTACTGATAAATTGAGCTACGTCACTAAATACACCAGTGATGTTGTCAACCTTAATAAAATCATTATCAGGAATTGGAATGTTTTGATTATGGACCCTTTCACCAGAACAATTGTGGGTGATTATCCCAGGTTTTGTTATAAGACCTGTCATAACCTGAAACAATTATTATGTTTAGAAAAGGTTTCTTCATTAAATAACAGAAATAGTGACTTACAGGGAACCTTTCCATGTGGACGATGCCATATGTGCCCATATATATCTAAGAATGTCAGTTTTTCACATCCTGAAGGATTTTTCACTTTTGCACCAAGTTTCTACAGTGATTGCAATAGCATAAATCTAATCTATTTAGCAACGTGTGATCTCTGTGAAGTCTTTTATGTAGGCCTTACGAAGAGGAGACTTCGTGACAGGATTTATAATCACTGTTACGATATTAAGAAAGGACATGAAAGCAATGCTCTAGCTAAGCATATTGTTGAACACAAAACACATAGGTTTAGCTTTAGGGTCCTGGAGATGTTGGCCATTAATAATAGGGAAGGCGATAACATCAACCAGTTGGCCATCAGGGAACTTAAATGGATATTTACATTAAAAGCTCACATATACCCTGGTATTAATCAGTTTGTATCTGTTAAACCTGTTCTCAATAACAGAAAGTTGTAATGTTAATACACATCCCATAACACCTGGATAGATGTTTTCCTTACATCCTAAGTTTTTCTCATCTTCCTCCTCATGTGATTTGAGAAAGGAATAGTTTAGATTTATGAGCACTACTATTAATAGTACAATTTATGTACTTGTTTATATTTTCCATCAGATTTTGTCACACATTTTTCTTAGTTTATTTATATACAAATTAGAAACTTGTTGTCAGTCTTTATGTTTTATACAAGTTTTGTGTGTTTTTTCTATAAACACACACCTTGGTTAAATACATACACATTTTAAAAGCCATATTTGTTTCATTTCCTTTTCTTTTTCCAGGGTTCAAGTTTGACATATTGTGTTGTATGACTCCATTGAATCCGATGGTCCTCCTCAGGCTAAAATGGTAATACAGCTGTTGGCCTTAAACATCCACCCTTTATCTTTGTACAACAGCCAGATCCAGCCTTTTGCCTGAATCTTTGATTGTTGTTTATTTGTTTTTATATCTGCCCAGGTTTTTACAGTAGATTGCACGACTCTATAGGATTATGACATTGAAAGCAGTCATATACTGTATATTATGGCACTCTTAGTACCTAGTTTTGACTGTGGTTAAATTAGTTTTTTTCCCGGTCAGTAATTCTTTTGGCATCACATGCTTTTAACTTTGCTACGAATATGTACTACCTGAGAAGCATTAACAAATAATGCCCTTGAAATGTTGTTTATATGGTAACTAGTCAACCATTGCCTTTTCATCTTCCTATAGCGCGTTACTTATTTTAGTTACTTCTTATACTAACTTTGACACTCTTTGTCGCATTTGAGTCTGCTTATTCTGTATTTTAGACTTGACACAATTTTATCATTTTTATTGCATATAGAGACATTGCTCTCCCTTTTTATATAGTTTTTAAATGGATCCTCACATAGAGAATTTTTAAACTGGATCGTGAGGGCTATATATGTATACATATATGTACATGTATACATGGATTGTGAGGGCTATATATGTATACATATATGTATACATATATATATACATATATATATATATATGTATGTATACATATATATATATATATATATATATATATATATATAGATATATATACACATATATATATATATGTATGCATACATATATATATATATATATATATATATATATATATATATATATATATGTATGGGTACATATATGTATGTGTACATATATATATATGCATGTATGTGTACATATATATATATATATATATGCATGTATGTGTACATATATATATATATATGCATGTATGTGTACATATATATATATATATATATAATATATATATATATATACATATATATATACATACATGTATGTATACATATATATATATAACATCTAATTTCATAACATTGAGACCAGAACATCTAAAACCCATAATATCGAATTTCATAACATCTAACACTACAAATCACAAGAAAATAACATCCCCTCAACATATAACAACACCAAACTACCAAACACACTTTTTACTACATTTCTACCGGGGGGGGCAAGCCCCCCTGCACCCCCCTTGTAAATTAAATATACCAACTCCAAAATCGTACTACAGTGGAAAAAACTTAATTTCCTAACCCCACTGTATCAAGCCCCCATGCAGAACATAGTAAAAAGTGTGTTTGGTAGTTTGATGTCATTATTTGTCGTTATATGTGGAGGGGATGTTATTTTTATGTGATTTGTATTGTTAGATGTTATGAAATTCAGTGTTATGGGTTTTAGATGTTCTGGTCTCAATGTTATGAAATTAGATGTTATGGGTTTTATATGTATACGTGTGTGTGTGTGTATATATATATATATATATATATATATATATATATATATATATATATATATATATACACATATGGTTTACTATTAAAATGTCAAAAGGAAAAATATTTTCTGTAATGGGGATACTAATGTAAATAGGTGCTCTTGCGTTTTATTTCTTTCTTCCTTCTTCTTCTCTTCTCTTCCTCCTTATTCAGTTTTAAGAAATGTAGGCAGTGCAATGTAAAAAAAAAAAAGATCTGGTTAAAAGAGCATGACTAAAGAAAATATAGTGGGCAGGATTCACGAAGCCTCCGTGTAAGAGTTACAAGGCTTACATGGAGGCTGCAGTTAAACGGTGTGACGTCAGCATGTCATGCATATGCATGAGGGCATGCTGAATCACACCTAAGGCTAACACTGTCCGTGTAAGACAGTAGGGGGCGCGTCCATAGGGCGAGCCCTGCAAACGGACACGCCCCCAGAAGAGTAAAAGTCCCGAAAGTAAACCCCCACAACAGAGTACGTGTAAATGTGAATAAACACAACACAACACATGCCCCCACAGACTATGAACATAAAATGTATCAATGAACATCTTATATATTTTTTTATAAGTTGTAAAGATGTTTGCCCGTGAGTGCGCTTTGCTGGCGTGCCGCTTAGCCACAGTTAGCAGTCAGTGGAAAAGCATATAAGAACTAAATATGCAAAGTAAGCCAAGAAGCAATAGCGTAGTGGTAGAGACGTCGGCTGAAGAGGAGACAGTCATGGTTCGAGCCCCCACAACATCAATTTTTATTTTTAGTGAAATAAGCATGAAACAAGTCCCTGACATATATGTACATATATAAAATTATATTTTATGTAAAATGTAATGAAATGGGCCATGTATTTTGAAGAAATGTGAGATAAAAAAAAAAAAAAAAAATTTGAGATGTGCCCATAGCTGAGCTACAGTCTAACAAGTTGAGGATATCTGCCTGTAGGTGAGCAGTGTTTTAACAGGTGTAAAATGAGTGCCCATAGGTGTGCAGTGTTTTAACAGGTGTAAAATGAGTGCCCATAGGTGAGCAGTGTTTTAACAGGTGTAAAATGAGCGCCCGTAAGTGAGCAGTGTTTTAACAGGTGTAAAATGAGTGCCCGTAGGTGAGCAGTGTTTTAACAGGTGTAAAATGAGTGCCCAGGGTTGAGCATCATTTTAACATGCTGAAACTGTGTGCCCGTAGCTGAGCTGAGCGTAATATGCGTGCTGACAGCCAAATGACGCGTAAACCGGCATAACCCATTTGCGCGGAGCTGCGCACCGCACCAACAAGCTAACCGATGGGCAACGTTGAGCAAGCTGTATCAAAACTGCCTTTACACAGACACACCACCTAGCCTGTGTAGACAGTCATAAAATATAAAAAGCAATGGCCAGGTTCAAACCCAGGATACCATGCACCATAGTCAAAGTACAGAACCACTAAGCCATGACAGTTGTAGTTAGAAATGCAGTAATAGCATATATATAGGAATGAATAGAAAGAGGAGCATAACAAAGCAGGTTTTGTGAAGCTGATACAATTCCAAAATGGCCAATCACAGATAAGTGCAGGAAAAACGGCATATATAAGCCCCATAGGCGGGAATACACAGCATAACCTATTGTAGAACCGACTTGCAGCCAGGATGTCAGGTGTAGGTGAGGATAGTTGCTTCCAAGCACAGAGATGGGGCATTGAGGAGTCCAAATATATGGTTTGGCTCCTTGTCCACAATCATGAGGCCCAACTCATGCAGGGCCAGGTCCTGTGGGGAGCATATAGGGCTGAGGCGTGGGACCGGTTGGCTCATGATCTCACCAGTGCCACAGGGATACCAAGGACTGGTGAGCAGGTCCGTCACCACCATGCGGACCTGAAGAGATGGAAGCAGGACCAACTGAACCATTGTATCTAGGAGGCCCGGCAAATGCCCAACGCCCCACTACTGAGTAAGTTACATGTAATTATTTATGTAAGAAATTAACCTAGCTGATATTATGGAGATGTGTATTCCAATATTACTTTATTTATATTACAGCTGCAGGTGCCTGTTCTGCGAACCGTTGAGCCTATGGCGATAGGCTGGAGTGGTTGCGCCACCAGGCAGGTCAGTAATCCTCTCCCTGTAACTGTAAATAAATATATAAGTATGACAGTTAGCAAAAGAGTGCAGTGTAGTCACTAATTAATAAAATGTGCAAGTAACAGTGTAAGACGGTTTGCAAGTATTGCTTGATTACAAAAGTGTGATGCAGCCTGTAATCCAAACATAAAAATGAAACAAGTCTGAAATAAAGATGTCCCATCTGTAATATAATACTACATAACCTGCAGCAGGCTGAAAAGTACAGCTGCAGAAGCTGAGTAAAACACGTGTGAAATATATCCCTGTTGAAATACAGAAACATGACATAAGTGAGACTGTTGGAAAGGATTGCTATAACTACAGGTAAAACATGTCAATAAAGCCTAGAATTAAGTACCATCCTGAATTGTAAAAATAAAACAAGTGAGAGAGTGTGAGAAAGAGGTATGAATCCACCAATAAAGTAGTAATAACTCCTGAATAAAGTATACTGCAGTCAGTACAGAATGAAATGAATGTGACAGACAGAACCAAACAGTAACATGTGTTGAAAACAGTACAGCTGGAATGTGTGTCCCAAAATCTGGATATGTTTGTCTCAGTCTGCATTATGCAGATAGTATGGTTGTCAGAAATACCAAACATCCACAGTTGTCTATAGCTATATAAAGCAAATGTAGCAGGATGATGTAGCTGAACAGAGCCAGATATGAATGTGTAGGAATAAAAATGAAATGTATATTGATGTAGCAGTAACATTCCTATCACCAATCTGAAGTAGTTATCATGTAGGAAACTGTAGGCAGAACTGTTGTGTGTCTATATCTGCAGCTAGTAGAAATGTACAGCATATGTATTGGTATTTGAAGTTGTTAATTAAATTTTCTTCACCCTACCCTATAACCACATATAATCAATTCCACGTGAAATTGGTATGTGCAATCACAATTAACACCCCTGGACATTTGTCCTGTTGGTTCATACATATTTGCATGTACGTTGATGCATCTGCCCTGTTCATACATCCAAACCTAATGGCCTGTTGCCATCAATCAACCCTGCATGTTGTTGGATTGTGTATTGCTGTTCAAATTATGCATGTATTATGCTTGCTGTTCAATGGCTTGAATATATGGGTGTTTGGTTAATGGGAATACTAATGCATGCTGTTACAACTAATTGTGAATGGTATTGTACGTTACTAACCCAAACTATCATAACATAATGCAAAACATAGGACGACAGGGAAGGCGGGTTCCAGCGGACCCACCTCTCCCTCCTCAGCTGGCGAGTGCACCTGGCAGTAGTGCCCAGGCTGGACCCTCCTCCGGTGGCCCTGTGCCACCTGCGGGTGGAAGCGCTGCAGGGGATGGGGCTCATCCCCCCTCTGCAAGCGTGGCCGGAGGAGAACATCCACTCACCCTCCGTAGTGGTGTGTAGGGAGATCCGGCACGCTGTGCTTGGGCCCCTACGCCAGCTTGAGGCACAGGTGGCACAACTCACGGGCGTGCCTGCTGCCCGGCCTACACAGCCCCCAGCACAGCCCCATCCTGGGCAGTGAAGGCACAGTGGCAACTGCCCATGGGTGGGGATCTCAGTTCCACTGTTGCCATCTGTGGGCTCATGGGCTTGAGATATCCAAACATCCGTCCCCGTCAATTGTGTAACCCCCCCCACATGTGTCATACACCGCCCCTGTATGCGTCTTGTTTTTCTTGTCTGTTATCCTACCCAACCTACCTCCCCAGCTATACCAACTTCCTGTACCTGACATACCACTCTCACCTGAAAAAAAAAAGGGCACTCTGTACCCACAAAAAAATTACGCCCCATACATAGCTGCCCATTTTGCACACATGTCTGCTGGACATGTAAACTGTCAATTACAATTGGCTGTACAACAAGTATTATTGTTGTCCTTACACCTCTCTCAGGGGTGGAAGGTTCCAAATGTCACACCAAATTACAAACATATGCACAGCTGTTGCTGATGAAGAAATGGGCAGCTATGGGCCTTACCTACATCCCTCCTGCAAAACCCTAGCTTGTTTCCCTACTGTCCTACGCTCTTTGTGACCCCTTTTTCACCACTTTCCTGTCTCCCCATTTTCATTTCTTTCAAAGAAATTAGCGCGGGTGTGCGCAAGAGTAAGCACTTTTAAGCAGTTGTAAGCGGGTATGCGCTTGTGTGCACGGAGCTAAACGCCAGTGCACATGCGTGAGCTCCGTGCAAACCCGCTTACAACTGCTTAAAAGTGCCTTAGTCACTCTGAATGACAAGGCCTGTAGTGTGCTCAAAAACAAAACAAAATCCCACTGTCAGTCCCGAACCCAGGACCTTGGAAACAGTAGTCTGCATGACTGAAATAATTCCTGCTTTAAAACTTCAGCTTGGCAAGCTAAGAACTTGGTTATATTCAACTGGACGTATAAGAGAATTTAAGTACCTTTTTATGCACTTTTACTTTTAAAAAATACAGTATTTAAATTGATTTAAACTGTGTATGAAGGAGTGTTGAAGGAATTTTTAACTGGTTATTCTGCTCTTCAGTAACTTGAACTAAAAGCTAGTGTTGGCTGAATTTTGTTATTTGCTAGTAATTACAGGTGTGGGGGTAGCCACAGTCAGTGATTTCCTGTCCTTGCATATTTAAACTGGTGCATGTGAAATAATTCCTGCTTTAAAACTTCAGCTTGGCAAGCTAAGAACTTGGTTATATTCAACTGGACGTATAAGAGAATTTAAGTACCTTTTATGCACTTTTACTTTTAAAAATACAGTATTTAAATTGATTTAAACTGTGTATGAAGGAGTGTTGAAGGAATTTTTAACTGGTTATTCTGCTCTTCAGTAACTTGAACTAAAAGCTAGTGTTGGCTGAATTTTGTTATTTGCTAGTAATTACAGGTGTGGGGGTAGCCACAGTCAGTGATTTCCTGTCCTTGCATATTTAAACTGGTGCATGTGAAATAATTCCTGCTTTAAAACTTCAGCTTGGCAAGCTAAGAACTTGGTTATATTCAACTGGACGTATAAGAGAATTTAAGTACCTTTTATGCACTTTTACTTTTAAAAAATACAGTATTTAAATTGATTTAAACTGTGTATGAAGGAGTGTTGAAGGAATTTTAACTGGTTATTCTGCTCTTCAGTAACTTGAACTAAAAGCTAGTGTTGGCTGAATTTTGTTATTTGCTAGTAATTACAGGTGTGGGGGTAGCCACAGTCAGTGATTTCCTGTCCTTGCATATTTAAACTGGTGCATGTGAAATAATTCCTGCTTTAAAACTTCAGCTTGGCAAGCTAAGAACTTGGTTATATTCAACTGGACGATATAAGAATTTAAGTACCTTTTATGCACTTTTACTTTTAAAAATACAGTATTTAAATTGATTTAAACTGTGTATGAAGGAGTGTTGAAGGAATTTTAACTGGTTATTCTGCTCTTCAGTAACTTGAACTAAAAGCTAGTGTTGGCTGAATTTTGTTATTTGCTAGTAATTACAGGTGTGGGGTAGCCACAGTCAGTGATTTCCTGTCCTTGCATATTTAAACTGGTGCATGTGAAATAATTCCTGCTTTAAAACTTCAGCTTGGCAAGCTAAGAACTTGGTTATATTCAACTGGACGATAAGAGAATTTAAGTACCTTTTTATGCACTTTTACTTTTAAAAATACAGTATTTAAATTGATTTAAACTGTGTATGAAGGAGTGTTGAAGGAATTTTTAACTGGTTATTCTGCTCTTCAGTAACTTGAACTAAAAGCTAGTGTTGGCTGAATTTTGTTATTTGCTAGTAATTACAGGTGTGGGGTAGCCACAGTCAGTGATTTCCTGTCCTTGCATATTTAAACTGGTGCATGTGAAATAATTCCTGCTTTAAAACTTCAGCTTGGCAAGCTAAGAACTTGGTTATATTCAACTGGACGTATAAGAGAATTTAAGTACCTTTTATGCACTTTTACTTTTAAAAATACAGTATTTAAATTGATTTAAACTGTGTATGAAGGAGTGTTGAAGGAATTTTTAACTGGTTATTCTGCTCTTCAGTAACTTGAACTAAAAGCTAGTGTTGGCTGAATTTTGTTATTTGCTAGTAATTACAGGTGTGGGGTAGCCACAGTCAGTGATTTCCTGTCCTTGCATATTTAAACTGGTGCATGTGAAATAATTCCTGCTTTAAAACTTCAGCTTGGCAAGCTAAGAACTTGGTTATATTCAACTGGACGTATAAGAGAATTTAAGTACCTTTTATGCACTTTTACTTTTAAAAATACAGTATTTAAATTGATTTAAACTGTGTATGAAGGAATGTTGGAGGTATTTTAACTGGTTATTCTGCTCTTCAGTTATTCCCACCCACCCGCCCTGTTTTTGTTTTGGTGTTAATCTTAGTGGCATTGAAACTGCCCGCCTCAGCCTGCCTCTGGGCCCATCTCATTTGCTCACTCAACTGAGTGCAGTGAGATCATATTCTGATTTCAGGCACTCCTACTGTGTACAAAGAGAGCATCTGGGAAATAGAAAAAAAAAAAAATTAAGCTTATTTCCTGCCTTTCTTGTTAAGTGGTACAGACTATTTGTAGGCTTCTGAGCCCCCAAGCCCTTCTGTGTTTGAGGGAAGCCTTCTAGCTTGTTTTTTTTCTTTCTTGTAACTAGCCAGTTTTCTAGTTTCAGCACTCAAATATGTTTCTTTGATCTCAGCACTTGTTCAGAAAACAAAAAAAAAAAAAAAAAAAAAAAAAAAAAATTTCATCTGCTTTTACTGTACTTGTGTTTTTACCTACTTCTTTTTACTTTTGCATCATCTTAAAATACTCAATTGTATTTATTACTGCTTGGTGTAACTCATTCTAAGCCTTTTGGTTTAAACACTTGGGCTTGGACCAGTTAGTTGTTTTGCACTGAGAGGTTTGTGGTCTGCACTGTTGTGGCAGAACAGGTAGCTTACATCCTTCTAGGTTGAGAACTGCTGATTGAGGGCTCAGTGTCTGTTATTCTAAAAGTGTATTAATTCTGGTTTAAGCACTTGGGCTTTCAAGCCAGTTATTTTACATTAAGAGGGTTCGTGGTCTGCACTCTTGTGGGAGGAGAGGCTGGACTCTGCCCTTCTGAGCTGGGAATTTCTGGTTAAAGGCTTATAGTGCATGCATATCTGAACTGTTTCTTACTGAAGTTGGTGCCTTGTTTGCTGTGGCATAGACTGGATTCGGGCCTGCTGGATCTAGCTTTGTTTGTGTAACTTGAGCACTAATCCAGACATTCTCTAAAGTATTCAATGGTATTTATTACTGCTTGGTTGTAACTTGATTAAAGTGTAGCTATCATTCAAGTCTTTTGGATTAAGCACTTGGGCTTCAGACCAGTTGTTTTACATTAGGAAGGTTTGTGGCAAGCACTGTGGTGGCAGGATAGGTAGCTTTCATCCTTCTAAGTTGGGAACTGCTGATTGAGAGCCCAGTGTCCAAGTGTATTAGTTCTGGTTTAGGCACTTGGGCTTCAGGCCAGTTATTTTACATTAAGAAGGTTCGTGGACTGCACTCTTGTGGGAGAAGAGGCTGGACTCTGCCCTTCTGAGCTGGGAATTTTCTGGTTAAAGGTTTATAGTGCCTGAATATTTGAACTGTATCTTACTGAAATTGGTTCACCTTGTTTGCTCTATCATAGACTAGATCCAGGCCTACTGAATCTAGCTTTGTTTATATACTTGTTGTTTGTTTGCTTGTTATTTCCCTGGAAGCTAATTCACCTAATACAACTTCTCAGCTTCTGTGGATCACTAGTGATATCTGCATTGCTTACTGTACTTATTTCCTTGTTTCACTTGAAAGAAAGTTACTGTTTGTCGTTTTGCATTTAGTTACTTGTATCACATTGCACTCAAGTTACCTGGCACTTGCTCACTAAAGCAATTATATAAGTCAGCACTAAAAATTAAAAGCACTACACCCTCACTCCCCACTGGCCCTTGTTTTCAATTAAGGATTTCCCAATATTATTCTAGCATGTCCAAAGGTCAGTTGTCAATCTCCTCTCCGGTCCAGCTGGTGAATCTGGGAATCTTGAGGCAATGTTATAACTGCCTCATGTACACAGACAACCCTCTCCTCCTCCCACATAACACAAATACTTCAGAGATGCAGCTATTTAGCCAAACTGGAGGCTGAGCTCTCTCAACTCAGGACTGGCAAGACCAGACAGGAGGAGAAGGCAACTACACACACCACAAAACCAGCCTCACATAATGCTACCACTCCACTGAATCAAACACATAAACACACAAAGACATACTGAGGCTCTGAGTAAAAATTTACCTAAACAGCAGAGGCCTCCAAAGCAGACACCCAAACAACTGCTACCTCAAGACACCCCAAAAGCAACACATAAACCACAAAAGCAGTGTGCAAAGCAGTCACAGCCCTTAAGGCCAAATACAACACCAAACATACTTGTCATAGGTGACTCCATAGTCAGACACACTGACGTCCCACTCACCAGGCTGAACAAGGAGAGGGTCACAGTAAGCTGCCTATCGAGGCTAGAATCCGCCACATAACACAAGCACTCGGGACACTCCACAGCAAGTACAAATATGAGACAGTCATTGTCCCTGCTGGTGTGAGCGACCTGAGACGTACCTCCCTGGACTGCATGAAAAGAGACATAGAGGAGCTCTCTGATTATGTAGCCCAGGCGGGTATGACCCTAACCCTGAGCAGTATCCTTCCTTCACCAAGAATGATGCCACAATATAGAGACAAGATGATCGGCTTTAACAATTGGCTTAATGTCTGGTGTCATTCAAAGGGATCCAGTGTCTGTCTGCCTGGGATGACATGCTTGACAAGCCACGCTGCTTCAAGGGACGGCTTGCACCTGTCACCCTGGGATTCGGATATTGGCTAAGGCTCTTGCCACCCCATAGTGCCTTTTTAGGCAAGGCTCAAATTCTAAACCTACCACCCTAGAAAACAAAAATGGGAAGAAATTGAGGGTAATGCTGCTCAATGCCAGAAGTCTAAATCTCAAAATGCACGCACTCGAGGCCCTTCTCAGTATGGAGAACATCGATGTCTGTGCTGTAACTGAAACCTGGTTCAAGGCTCCTGAGAGCACCCCGGCACTATTAGGTTTTACCTCATATCATGCGTTCCGGCCCCAAAACCCGGACCACTCCACAAAAGGAGGGTGTATCCATATTCATAAAGGATACTCACACCTCCAGGTTGGTGGCAACATGAAGCTTGAAACCATCCAGGTGCAACTAACAATAGGCAAAACTGCACTACAAATTGTAGCATGCTACAGGCCACCCTCACAAACTCAGGAACCCCACACAGCCTTCCTGAAGACACTGGAGGTATAAATGTATCTCCAAACACCATCATATTGGGTGACTTCAACTACCGAATATAGACTGGGAACATTACTCAAGCCCTAACTTTCTAGCCCAACGGTTCCTGGAGTTCATAAATTCAAATGCCATGGAACAGCTAGTCACTGTTCCCACGAGGAGAAAATATACTAGATCTCATTGTCACAAACATGGGGACAAAATGCTCCACCGCCCGAAGTATATCCCTCATTGGTGAGATCTGATCATAAACTAATCTCACTGGTAATCCACATCCCGCCCCCACCCCAAACAAAAAAGACCATAGTGAAAAACTTCTAAAGCAAACTTCACACTACTCAAGACTGGTGTGGTATCCTTCAAGGCCCCTGAGTCAGAGGAAACCACAACCCAAGCTGCGGAAGCCCTTACAAATGCCTTCTATGAACACCTCCAGGACTGCATGGATCAGGCAATCCCAAATAAAACCAAGACTCTTTCCACAAAGGGCAAGCGTCCAGTCTGGTGGACCCCAGCCATTAACAAACTTTACAATAAGAGGAGAAAGCTATTACATGATAGAACAAAATCCATAAAGGGAAGTCACCCTGATCATTATTAGTAAAAATTACGAGCACTCATAAAATCAACTAAGGCCAATTTTGAGAGAAAAATTGCCATGGATTCAAAGGACAATCATAAGGCCCTTTTCAGCTATGTTAGGAACCTGGGTGGAAACTCACAGATATGCTCAGAATTAGTCCAAAATGATACAAAAATCACTGAACCCACAGACATTGCCAACATACTGGCAGACAGGTTCAGTGCAAACTTCACCCCTCTCCCCCTAAAGGAGAGATAACTATCCCAGCAGTGTAGCCTCCCGGACATCTCAAATGCGCAGGTGAAAGCTGCTCTCTAAAGCTAAAAACACAGCATCAATGGGACCGGATGGTGTCCCCGGCTGTGTGCTACCACGAGCTAAATGAGGAATTAAACCCGCACATAAGGCAGCTGTTTAATCTCAGCCTTACCACAGGATACGTGCCCAAGGAGTGGCGACGGCAACTGTGGTCCCACTCCACAAAGGTGGCCTCTACGGACCCTGGTAATTACCGCCCATAAGCTTAACAAGTCTAGTCTGCAAAGCTATGGAGAGGATCATAATGGAGCTCATAAACAAAGATATAGGGGACTTGCAGACATTGGACCCGACCCAGTTTGGCTTTGTCAAGGGAAGATCATGCCTTTTGAACTTGGTCGACTTCTTCGAAATAGTCACCAAGGCCATTGATGAAGGAAAGGCAGTCCATACAGCCTACCTTGACCTTGCAAAGGCTTTCGACACAATACCCCACTCGGGTATTGTAGAAAAACTACCAGCTTAAATGTAAACCCATATGTCACAAGATGGGTTGCAAACTGGCTTAAGGACAGAACCCACAGGGTTAGAGTTGCTGGCGCTGTGTCAGACTCCAAGCCGGTCACAAGTGGTGTCCCACAGGGCTCGGTCCTTGGACCCCTATTGTTTGGCATCTACTTCTCAGAAGTACAGGCCAACATGGGAGGACTTTGGCTGACAAAGTTTGCAGATGACTGCAAACTGGGCGCCATAGTGGAAAGTGCATCGGACACTGATATCCTTCAGAAGGGACTCACGGAAACAGATAGCTGGTGCCAGAGCCATGGCCTGAAGTTAAACGCCAAAAATGTATAGTCATACCCTTGGGAAAACAAGGTAACCCCAGGCTACCATATAGGTGGCAATCCACTAAGCACAGAAGAGGTTATCAGGGACCTGGGGACCCAGGTTGACAGTGGCCTTTCTTTTGACACTCACATTGCTAAAGTGGTTAGAAAGACCTTCTACATTGCCCACCTGATCATGAAGGGATTCACATCCAGATCTAGTGAGGTCATTGTTCCCCTGTACTCTTCACTTATCAGACCAATGATCGAGTACAATGCCCCATTCGGGATGTATCTCACCCGACATCTGCAGCAATTGGAGAGACCCCAAAAGTTCCTCACCAAAAGGATAAAGGACTCCAAAATCTGTCATATGCTGCCAGATTGAAGAAACTCCAGCTCTATTCAGTCGCATACCGTCTGCTCAGAGGTGACATGTGCCTGACATACAAGGCCATGTCCAACCCGAATTAATGGACATGCTCCACCTCAAAAATCCAAATCCACCAAAACCACTAGAGCAAGCGACTTAAACCTTAGCACGGATATAAATAGGACGTGCTGGAGGGATAGATTTATCACTCAGAGACTCCCTATGCTGTGGAATAAAATCCCGGTCCATGTGAGGCAGAGCACCTCGCTGACTCTGTTCAAGAGAAATCTAGACCTGTGGATGGGAGATCGTAGGTTTACCCCGGGAATCATCTCTGGGTCACTGCTGGACAGAGGCACAACAAACTAATGGGCACAGTATTTTTTCATATAAGGGGTGGCGTAAGCCACAATAATTTGGGCTAGGCTTATAAATGCCTTAGGGCAGATAGCCTAGTATAAACCTATGAACCTATGAACCTATGAACTTACCACTAAGCCATGACTGCTATATAAGAACATTGTGCTACAATAAATATATCATGCAATAGTAGGAATGAATGTAAAGAGAATATAGGATGTGTAGTACACAAAGCATGTCATGTATATTTACTGTCAAATGTAGTGGATTTCTATAATAGTAGTGTGTGAACAGAAACGGCCATGCTAGTTGGTAGCTAGTAGGTAATAATGTCACTGTAGCACCTTGCAAGCCACACACATACTCACAGCAGGATAATCACTGTCCATACCCCACAACCTCTTACAGCAAGACATCTGGACTAAGTAATAAAAAATGTGGAGCAAAGGCCCAAAAACAGGGACACATTTCAAATATTGCTCCGACAAACTTAGACAGTTAAGAGAATAACAGGTTTTGCATTATTTTGGATTTTTGGAAGGGTACGAAGTCTGAAACTGAAATGTTTGTCACTATAGTCTGACTTGAGCCCTGAGTGATTTGCCAGAAAAAGCTGTTTTATGGGATATGGACCAAAATATGAGGCAAAAATGTGGACATCCTGCAAATATCTGTACACTTGAGAGGTATGACACTGCCATATTTGAATAGTTAAGAGCCTAGACATAGCAACAGTGACTGAGTTGCAGGGTTGCCCCACGGACACCCTGTGAAATGTACAAACAGTAGGCAGAAAGGTGTTACAACACATGCAATAGTAACTATGAAGTGCTGAAAGTATGCACCACTTGCACGGCAGAAATAGTGTAGTAATACATATGCTCATGCTAACCCACAGTCACAACTGCAGAATACCAGACAATTTAATGGGTGTACCCCACTGATATGTACCATTCCATGAGGCAGATAAAAGATGCACCTGAGAGTCTCTGGGGCCTGCTCAGCAGCATACTCAAATACCCTAATAGATGTCTAGGCCCACACCATAATCAGGCCACACTGCATGCAGTAACACCCTATCAGATATAGCAAGCATTCCAAGGTGTGAATGTACATGGAAGATAGGAAAGCCACAGCAACACACTACAGTCAAGACACCTAGCAGGCATACAAGTAGTGAATGTAAAGGGCAAATATTGAAGCCATAGCAACAAAGTGCAAGAGCCACTGCTATATACCAGTTACACCACATGTCCCACAGGAAAGCACACACACCCACATTAACAGTGGTAGTAGTCTTAGGTGTCAGTGTACATACACACTTAGTACAGGAAACTGGAGAAATGAATGGAGAAATGTTAATCTACAACACAGCCGGAAATATGAAAGAGATACTAACCTTTACACTCACAGAACAGTGTCCACAGCATACCAGCACGGTCCCTGCCCTTAAAATCTGAAAGGGCTACGCCTATCTCACATACCTTTTTATAGCACTGTCCTGAAATCACAGTGAGAACTGCAATCAGTACACAACTGGCTGCATGCAATTAGCAAATGCTGGCTAACAATTGGTGCAGAGGCCATCACATGGACATATGCAGATACCTACAAAAGCATGCTGTACTCCCAGTCCACACATGCGATACTTTCATTGCACCCCCTGGAGGTAGGGAGAGAGAGAAAGAGACAGAGAGAGAAAAAAAAATACACAAACAAAAACACTTATTAACAAAACCTACTAGAAAGCTGTCACCTGTCAACTGGAGCAGCAGCAGGACACCGATCCAAAAGGCAACACAAGCAGCTGTGACAAACACAGGTAATGTAAAGTAATACTTTAAAAGTCTACATACTGTGAACCCTCCATATGTGTCATTGGTCTGTATCTATATGTATATGAAGATGTGCATAAGGCAGGGGACATACAGCAACTATCAGTGAAGGCTGTACATATATATGTATGTGAGGGCATCTATGTGCACATATCAATGTAGGTTGAATGTAGGTTGTAGTGCAATGTACAATGTAGGTTTCACAGTTATGTATGTTTAGCAGTATGTTAGTGTGTGTATACAGTTTTGTAAACAAACATGTTGATATACCTATCTATCATATGGATATGTATGTATGTCAATATATGTATGTATATATATATATAATATGCATATATGTATACATAGATAGAGAGGGATGTAGGAATACATAGACAGATGTAGATAGATAGAATATGCACAAACATATATATGTAATACACACATGCAGATATAGATATATGTAGATACATATACATAGATAGATCTGACTATCTACAGATATGACTGTATATGACTATCTCACACTCCCCCTGTCCCACCCCCTCTGTCACTCTCACCCCCTCTCTGTCACACCCCCCCTCCATATCTATAGCAATATATGTACATCAATATATATATATATATATATATATATGTGTGTATATGTATAGAGAGAGAGATATTCTGAGTGAGGCACATGTGTACAGATGTATTGCAACAGGTGCCTGGTGACAAAGGCATGGAGTGAACACCAGTGTCGAAACTGGAGTACCATACCCCATTTCAAATCACCTACACCAGTAACCACCAGATATGTGATTGGCTGCCCACCACTGCATGTGTCAGGGGTGAACAGGGTCATAAATGTGTACAATAGGCCCCCCAATGATAGTCACAGTGGCACACTATTCCTGGAATACCTGTACATGGTATGTGTCAGCAGACATGGTGTGTCAGCTATGGACATGTAAGTCAGTGTACCCCTCCACATCACACAATATCTGCCACGGTATGTACCTCACATGACAGCTACAGATATGGAGAAGGACACAGTGACATGTACGACACTGTGACAATGCAGTCAAACACATTACCAATGCACAGTGACTGACAACACCACAGAGTGCACACATACTACCCACATAGAGGTTACCACTCCTGGATTTACATACTTAAGTCACTCCCATGACAGATGTCCAACAACCATAGTAACACCTCACACCATCCACAACCTAAATGACCGCTGTGTGTCGTCCTTGAAACCATAGTAGAGAGCACATGGTGGAGGTACAGGTTCCTACCCACAGATAAGACATACCCTGCAATAAACCACACAGCGTTAAGAAGCAAGACTCCCCATGAGTACATGTCACACATACCCCTGCTGAATGTTAGTCAGATAGGTAATATGCCATATGAGTCACCCTGTGTAACTGTTTGACAGGAGCAGGTACCATCACATGTGTCACAAGGGTCAGGGTAGCAGAACGGTATGCTGCTGTAGTCCCACGGGCAATAGCATATTGTATTGTATTGTATTGTATTGGTATGTAGAGGTGCCTCCTTTGTGGATTGGAACCACTGCTGCTGTATGCCAGTGTGCAGATATATATCCTGTAGTCAGGCTAGTGTTACATAGCACTTCTATATGCGGGTTTAGCTCCTCTTGGAGTTCATGTAGCATGCAACTGGTGATACCATCAGGTCCCATTGATGCTGTGTTTTTTGCTTTTCTGGGCAGCTCTCACCTGGACATCTGTGATGATAGGGAGGTTACATTCAGCTGGGATAAGTATGTCTTTGTTTGGGGGAGAGGGAGGGGGGAAAATTGCATTGAACCTGTCTGCCACAATGTTGCCAATATCTGTGGGTTCAGTGAATTATTTGTTGTTGTGTACTAACTATGAGCATATTGGAGGATTTCTGACCAGGTTTCTAACATAACTGAAGAAGGCCTTGTGGTTATCTGTAGTGTCCCCGGTGATTTCCCTCTCAAAGTTGCCCATGGATGTTTGTATGAGAGAACATAGCTCTTTACTAGTGCTGATCAGACATGCCTTCCCTTTATGGAATTATGCTCTGTCTTGCAGTAGCTTCCATCTTTTGTTATACAATCTATTTATGGCTGGGGTCCACCAGACAGGATGTTTTCCTTTGTGGAGAATGTCTTGGTCTTATATGGGATTGCATGATCCATGCATTCTCGGAGATGTCCGTAGAAATCATTTGTGAAGGAGTCAGCATTGTGGGTTGTGGCTTCCACTGGCTCAGTGGGCTTAAAGGATACCATCTCAGTCTTAAGAAGTGTAAAGTTTGCGTTTGAAATGTTATTCACTGTAGTCGTTTGTGCTGGTGGTGGAGGTGGGATATGTATATCCAGGGCGATTAGTTTGTGGTCAGATCACAGTAGTTGATGATATTCCCCATACAGTACCTCGATACAAACCCCCAGAGTGAGGAGGTGCTTTGGACCCGAATCAGTGTGCTGACTGCTGGGGTTTGGTAGTATGTCGTATGGAGTGTGCCAGGTACTGTTGCACAGTTGTTGGCTGAGCACTGATACCTGGCCATTTACATGTGTATCCACCAATAGACAGACAGATGCTATATATGGGAGATATGTTGTATCACAACAGTCGAGTAGCATGTGTAGTATGTGTGCCAAATTCTGCTGACATATTTTGCTGATATCATTTTATTTTCTTTTGCAGGACCATGGCTCACCAGCGCAATCCGGCATACTCTGCAGCCGAGGATGAGGAAATACACCACAGCCTGGTGCGGGATTTTGCAATACTCTTTTACCGCACCAGCCAGAATCAGCATGAGAAGGCTGCACTGTGGCAAGACCTGGTCCATCAGGTAAATGACATAGGCACGCATAATAGGACATATGAGCAGGTACGACATCACTGCAGTGATTTAATCAGAAATGTCCATCAGCGTGCGTCGGATATCCACAGGCAACACGTTGCCACAGGTGGTGGGGTGGCTACACATCCCCCACTCACCAGACTGGAGGGACTACTCCTAAGTGTTGTGGCTCCAGCCCACCAACAACAACAGCAGCAGACCTGCATTATGATGGAGGCTGGAGCCACACAGCACCATGACTACGAGCGTGCAGGTAATATGCCATATGTATAGTTGACTGTTGTGTACACTGGTAGTTAATGCATGTGTGAGGTGTGTCCTTGGTTTGTAGCTGTCATCATAGTATTTAATGTGCAAGTGTGATATTCTCAATATCAGCAACTGACCTGTGAAAGGCAACTGTTGTACTACTGACCTGTATCATACTCAGTAACAATGGCACAGTTGTGCCCACTGATATTAATTTCCTCACTTCTGCAGGTCCCTCCGATGTAACAGCAATGCAGCCAATCCATGCTGGTGAGTGTGTATTAACAATACCTGTAATAGTCTTGATAGTAATAGTAATATTAGGCTCAATCAGTAGTGCTCTGTGTATGCATGCAGGTGTGTCTGTGTCTGTGTGTTGATATCTCATATACTGAGTAGTGTGCAAGTGTGCAACTGTGTGCATGTGTGCACCTGTGTGCACGTGTGCATGTGTGCATCACTGGTAACATTGTGTAGACATTGTAAACTATGTTTCCTGTTTCCCTCCCACAGGTTCTGGTGCTGCTCTGGTGTCATGCAGCAGGGAACCTGAATCAGGTGCCACGGGTAGTGATAATGATATCTGTGTAATGGCACAGGAAGGTGTGCCAGGGTCCGTCATTGGTCAGCCAATTGACAGTACACAGCTGTCAACCCCATCAATGCGCACAGTCATCCTGCCAATACATCCTTTGTCACCAATGTCCCTAGGTGATGGACAGGATACAGTGGGCATTGACCAGGGTAATGTGGTATCTGTGGCACATGCTTCCCCACACAGCAGCCATGGGCATGGCCCTGAGATGGTACCACACAGACAGATGTCCAGGGGTTTTCGTGGGAGCATCCATGGGCGTACTGCCCCTGTCAGACATGCCCACAGAGGTCTTACAACCTCAGCTATGTTTCGGGCTGTCATGCAGGCACAGTCACGTATGGAACGGTACACCAGACAGGGTCTGAGGGAGCTGACAGCATGTCGCACAGCCATGAGTGACAGTATGCGTGACATTGCGGCTGCCATCTGTAATTTCACCGATGTCATAGACAGACGTTGTGGGGGCATATTAGATCAGTTCCACAACTACATGTTCATGAGCCAGGGCAATGGTGGATGGTTGAGGCGTCGAAGTGGGCGTATGCCAGCAACAGCAGCAGCTGGCAGTCATTGCGGACAACAACAGGGCCGCGGCCGCACCCATAGTGCCAGCAGCAGCCCCAGCAATGCTGGGTCTGTGCTGTCATCAGACCGCCCCAGGAGACCACGTGCACATGGCTCTGGACAGGCCCAACAGGGATCTGTGTCCAGTCAACGAACACCTGCTTCTGATGACAGTACCCAGTCTGGATTACTACCGGATACGGTCTGTAGCACCCCTGCAAGGCACAGGTACTGTGTCCATGGCCAGAGACACTAATCTGTATGACCTGGCAGGTACAGTCTGTGGCTGTCCACAAACACCGGTATATGGCAGCCATGAGATGGAACTGTGTGCATCCATACACACATGTGAATTGACAACACCTAGGGCTACCGCATACACGCACACACTGCATCAACATTGCCCCACCTTGTACTGCTGTCCCTCACCAACACACATACACATACATGTCAATTGGTGGTATCAGTGGCAGACTCAGGCATACCAAGTTCACACCCTGTGCATATGATGAAACTGTGCCACCTCCTGCAATCTGTAACATCAGTGCAGGTACAGGTTAACATGTTGCTGATGCACAGGGTGACTACATAGACATGTAGTAATAGTATCATGGTGTTAACAGTACAGTGTGCTGATATAATTGTGGGTATATCCCAGCATGCCTGATGCAGTAAGGGTATGATTGTCTTGTACTGTTTTCTACACCGATGGTAAGTACCATAGTGTATCATCTGCACATGTTTGCATACTGGTGGTAAGGATGTCAACAGAAGGCCACATACATAGGTAGCACAGGGGATAAGGTAATGAAAGTATTGATACGCAATGATGGACATGTAAACTGAAAGTGGCATGTTGCCCACACTGGAATCTGCAGTGCGGATGTTTGAGGATGTTGATATGTGTGCAGTACTACACGACTGGTACAGGACACACAGGAGCACCCTAGCACTGCAAGCTCACACCTCATACGATGCTAGACAGCCCCAACACACAAAACTTTCACAGGAGGGAGAGTCCCCATAAATGTCAGGGATACTGTGGTGGAAGGACAGGTAGCATACATCCTACTAAGTATGGAACCACTGAGTGAAGGCTCAGTGTCTGTTATTTGACATGTGTATTAGTGCAGGTATGAGCACCTGGGTTTCCGTCCGGTTATTGTAAATCCTGACGGTACATGGTCTGTACACTTGTGTGCGCTGAGATTGGACCCTGGCCATCTGACCTGTGTATTTCCATGTACATGTGTATAGTGCCTGCATATTTGCACTGTTACCTACTGGAAGTGGTACAGCTTGTTTGTTGTACAATGGACTACATGCAGCCCTGCTTACTGTAGCTTTGTTTGCATGCATGTTTGCTTGCAGTTACCCTGGAACACTGATTCCACCTGCAATGCAGATTTACGAAGCTTCTGTGGATTCCTAGTGACATCTGCATAGCTTACTATATGTATGTCCATGTCTCACTTGACAGAACGTCACTGTTTGTCCTGTTCGCATGTACGTTGCCTGTTTCACATTGCATATGACTTACCTGGCATTTGACCATGTGAGCAGTCATATATGCCAGCGCTAACTAATCACAGGCACTACACCCTCACATACTCACCTTCTGTACCTTGTTCCCCATTGGCCCTATGTGCTGTTAATCACCATGGCAATCACAATACTATGGTAGCATGTGCAAAGTTCACTTGTCAGTCACCTCTATGGTACAGTTGTGGAATATGTGAGTCATATGGCAATGTCACAGCTGCCACATGTACACAGTCAGCCCTCTCCCCTACCCATGAACGTACAACACGTGTGAGATGCAACCACATAGCCAAACTGGGGACTAAGCACTCTGAACCCAGTACTGGCATAACCTGTCAGGTGGCATGAAATACTACAGTGACTACAATAACAGTCTGATGTAGACCTACACTGACAGCAATCCAAACACATGAACACACTGGGGCATTCTTGGAGCCACAGAATAGCATCCTGCCTGAGCAGCAGACACCTCTGCAGCTGGCACACAGGCATACGTTAAGCCAGAACACAGCACGTGCAACACATATCACACAAATCCTGTGTGCCAAACAGTCACAGCCTATACGGCTAGACAACACACCTGCTACAGTTGTGTTAGGTACCTTTATTGTCCGGTACAGTGAGGTCCCGCTCACCAGGCTGGACAAGGTGAAGGTCACAGTGATATGCCCATGGGGCACTATGGTCCACCACATAACACAAGCATATAGGTCAGTCAGAGGCATGGACACATATGACTCAGTCATTGTCCGTGCCACTATGGCTGACCTGTGATTTACCTCCCTGGACTACATGATAGGGAACATAGAAGGCCTCTCTGAGCATGTGGCACAGGCTGGTATGACCCTGACCTTGGTTGGCATCATACCCTCACCAAGAATGCTGAAGTATTACTGAATGCTGATGAATTACTGTAGCTACAACACCCTAGCTGAAAGGTTCCTAGCATGTAGTCACTGCATTGCTATGAAACAACTTGTTATCACTCCCACAACAGTTGAAAACATGCAGCACCTGTTCATCAACAACATGTAGACTATATGCCCCAGACCAGATGTGTATCCCTCGCTGCTAGGATGATACCATATACAACTCACACTGTATATACACATACCACATGCAGCACCCGCACAGAAAACCACAGTCATAATGTTATCCAGTGCAAATACCATGTATTCACATGTGGCAGGCATCAGACATGGGAACTATTGAAGGTCACAGGTATATATGTGTATTTGGCACACACATACATATGTGTGCATTGCCATTACTGGTTTAATCGATGTCATGCATTATTGTGAACAACAACCCACACACATGGGCATTCTGTGTGACAAAAACACACGTGGCATTTGTGGAATTCAAAGCCATAACTAACTGTGCTATGACAGTAGTGAGAGACGCAGTAGCACAGCGTGCTATTTGCATTACTGGGAGATTTGCCCTCTTCTGCTGTACTTGTAGGGTGCTGACATCATCTCTGTTTAGAGATTGGAATATGCAGCAGCTGGTGTGTTGTACTGGTTGCCAAAAGGGTCAGTTCTCTCACACATGTAATTGCACACACCCTACTTCCACCCCCCAACACACACACACTTGCCATTTGCAGGATTCAAACCCCTACCTAACTATGTTATGACACTAGTACGAGACGCAGTAGCCAAGCGCGCTATTTGCATTACTGGGAGGTTTCTCTTCTCCGGCTGTACTTATAGGGTGCTGACATCATCAGTGTTTAGAAAGATGAATGTGCATCATGTAGTGTGTTCTCCTAGTTACCAAAAGGGACATTTCTTTCATACAGAATTGCACACACACTAACCCCCCTCCACACACACTGAGCATTTGCAGGATTCAAACCCCTACCTAACTATGTTATGACACTCGAGATGGACACATTAACAGAGCGCACTATTCGCATTACTGGGAGGTTTCCCTTCTCCGGCTGTACTTATAGGGTGCTGACATCATCAGTGTTTAGAAAGAGGAATGTGCATCCTGTAGTGTGTTCTCCTAGTTGCCAAAAGGGACATTTCTCTCACACAGAACTGCACACACACTAACCCCCCTCACCCAAACACACACACTGAGCATTTGCAGGATTCAAACCCTACCTAACTATGTTATGACACTCGAGACGGACGCATTAGCAGAGCACACTATTCGCATTACTGGGAGGTTTCCCTTCTCCTGCTGTACATATAGGGTGCTGACATCATCAGTGTTTAGAAAGGGGAATGTGCATCCTGTAGTGTGTTCTCCTAGTTGCCAAAAGGGACATTTCTCTCATACAGACTTGCACACACACACTAACCCCCCTCACCCAAACACACACACTGAGCATTTGCAGGATTCAAACCCCTACCTAACTATGTTATGACACTCTAGACGGACACATTAGCAGAGCGTGCTATTCACATTACTGGGAGGTTTCCCTTCTCCTGCTGTACTTATAGGGTGCTGACATCATCAGTGTTTAGAAAGGGGAATGTGCATCCTGTAGTGTGTTCTCCTAGTTGCCAAAAGGGACAGTTCTCTCACACAGAATTGCACACACACCAACCCCACTCACCCACACACACAAACACACACACTGAGCATTTGCAGGATTCAAACCCCTACCTAACTATATTATGACACTTGAGGGAGACGCATTAGCAGAGTGCACTATCCGAATTACTGGGCATCTGTTCTGCACCTGCAGTATTTATAGGGTGCTGACATCATTATTTATACAGAGGTATGTACATTTATTACTACCTGTCAGATGGGGGATAGCATATATATGCATTTGCAGCCACCTACTTCAGTGTCAGATATGCACATCAGCACTGGCAGGTTATGTTTTATACCATGCTTCGTGACCACAGGACCTGTAACACACAACACAACCAGTTCAGACCACCCCTCCCACATCCAGGACACACACTTTGCTTCCCTGGGAACAGTGCCAAGATATGAAGGTGTTCACATACACCATTCCAGTTGTTAACGTCAGGTACAGGTATATTGTGTGTGGGAACTACTCAGGCCTCTACAACATTACCCTACAGCCACTACAATTTGTGAGTCCATGTGCTATGGCAGGACCACTCACCACAGCCACAAGGGGGAATACATATTGCACCTGACCATCTGCAACATGGGTGGTACTCTCTGTTCCACATCAGAGGTAGACCACCATTGTTGATATCTGACCATACCCACCTTTCCCTGGACATCCATATCCCATCCCCACCCCCAGGCTAGGTTGTCACTGCAAACAAAGTGTATTTATCAAAAGCAGACTTTGCACTTGTGAAGACTGGGGTGGAAGACTTCAAAGGACCCATGCTGGAGGAGTATACAGGCCACTCTGCATAATCCTTGACAATTACATTCTATGAGCATGTGGAAGGTTTGCATTGATCATGCTATCCCAAATATACCCATGACTCCTCCACAACAGGACACCTGTCAGGTGTACACCAGCCATATATGAGCTGTCCAACAGACTAAGTGAACTAATACATTGCAGAGCAGTAGCCCACAGAGGGAGGACATCTCTGAACAGTACTGGCATGACACTTCAATCCCTCATAATCATCACGACAAAGTGTTGACAGTGAAATTGTCCAGACACTGCAGATAAGGCTCCCCTCAGTCTGTTATTGATGCCCACTTACTGTTGGAGGTCCTCACCAACCCTCTTCCAGCAAACACCAGCCACATGGATGTGGCATAGCAAATTCAACCCCTGGGATCTCCACTGTGCCCCTGCTTGACTGAGGCACAGCACACTAGTCTCAAACGGTGCCTTATGTGACCTACTTTACAGTGGCACAGTAGCCTACTGTACTGGGGAGGCAGACGCCAAGCACACTCTGGCTAAGCTTTCATTCCCTAGGGCAAACAGCCTAGTATTGACCTCTACACCCATATGTTTAATTGTCAGATGCACAATATTTGTTGCTGATAGACTGTTTGCAGGTCTTTATTGCCATAGCATTCCCTGTTTCTATGAACAAATTGTGTATCTGTGGAAGATGTTTGAATATGAGAGGGATCCACTATATCACTTATGTCTCTGTAGTCATTTAACTGTGTGCACTGGGCAGATTGCTGTAATGTGGTTGTTTCCTGGAATAACACATACAAATACCAGATATGTGTGGCCAACTGCTAAACTGAGATATGGCCTAAGTGTGTGAGCATGCCCAGTTCAGGCTTTCCATGGCATGTTGTCTGACATATGTCTCATTTATCAAAGTGTGTGAGCATGCCCAGTGTGAGCTTTCCATATGTTGAACTCTGCAGTCCACCACATTTGTGGATGAGTGTGAACTTCAACAATATCTCACATTTATGGTTGTGTGTTGGGTGTCATGTTGTGTACTTACTGGCCAACTGCTTTGTGTCTGAACACAACAGGGATTATACTGTGCCTGCAGGGTTTGCATGGGATACTTTGCATACAGTTGTCAACATCCTTTCATACTGACCAAACACTGTAGTACCGTATAGTGTACTGGTTCAGTACTTTCACTGTGGTGGACAGTATCCTGGGCTTTAGTCCTATCACTGCTTTAAATTTTCATAGTGAGCACAACAGACTGGTTAGGGGCCAGTTGTGCACATATGACCATGTTGCATTATGTTCAGATATGGACTACTTAAACCAGGCTTGTCCAACATTGGTAGTGTATTCCACAACATAAGTGGACATTGGCAAACACTAGCGATGTGCCCTAGGCCATTTCTAATGCTAGTCAGAGAGTATGTTTGTCCTTCGACACACATTGTAACTGGAGTTTGCCATGACATATGTCATGGTTAGTATACTGTGCCTCCACCTACCCGTGACATAACAGTGATACCCAGGGTAAACCTACCATCTCCCATCCACTCATCAAGATTCCTCTTGAGGAGAGTCGATGAGTGACTCTCTGGCTAACCTGTATTGGGAGTTTACTCAAGAGTGGGGGTGGCTTCTGTGTTATGGATCAATCAGTACAGCATGTTCTATGTATGTCAGTGCTGGGGTTCAGGTCTCTCATGTGAATAGCTCACTGCCATTCAGATTGTACAAGGTACAGCATGTTCATTGATTCCAGCTTGGACATGGCTTTATACATCAGGCACAGCTTGCCTCTAGGCGGGCAGTATGGCACTGTGTGGTGCTGCAGTTTGTTTAATCAGGCAACACATGGCATCTGTTTGAGCTCTTTGATACTCCTGGTGAGGTACTTTTGGGGTCTTTCCGGTTGATGGAGGTGTCTGCTGAGGTACATCCCACAGGGGCCATTGTACTCAATTGTGAGGCTGATAAAGGATGACTGCAGAGCCACAATGACCTCCCCTGATCTAGATCTGACTACCTTCATGATTAGCTGGGTATATGGTATGTTTCTGTAACCACTACAGCCACATGCTTGTCCAATGCAAGATATCTATCAACTTGTGTCCCCAGGTCTCTTATTACAGCTTAAGTACTTAATGGGTTAACACCTATGTGGTAATTGGTGGGCACTTACTGTATATCCACAGGGGTTGACTATACACTTTTCTGCAATTAGCTTGCTGACATGGCTATGGCACCAGTTGTCTGTTTCTATGTGGCCCTTTTGTGGGATGCTTGTGTCAGCTGGAGGGTCAGATATGGTGGCCAGTTTGTAGTCCTCTGCAAACTTGTTCAGACACAGTCCTTCCATTTTGGCCTGTACCTATGGGACATATATACCAAACAAGGGAGGTCCCAGGACCGAGCCTTGTGGGATGCCAGTTGTATCTGGTTTGCAGTCTGACATGGCTGCAGCATTTCTGACCATGTCAGTTCTGTCCTTGGTCTGGTTTGCAACCCCTCTACTGACATAGGGGTTTATATTTAAGCTGGTGAGCTTATCTATAATGAACACGTGGGTATTGTATGGAAGCCTTTTGCAAGGTCCAGCTAGGCTGTGTGGACCACATTCCCCTCATCAATGGCCTTAATGACTGTTTCAAATGAGTCAAACATGTTTAAGGGGCAGGATCTGCACTTAAGAAAGCCACACTGGGTAGGGTCCAGTGTCAGTAGGTCCCCAATATCTTTATGTCTGAGGTACATGCTGATTCTTTCCATAGCTTTGCAGACCAAGCTTGTCAGGATTCTGGGGTGGTAGATTGCAGTATCCATTCAGGCAACACCTTTGTGGAGAAGGACCACTGTTGTACACTGCTCTTTGGGTACATATCCTGTGGTAAGGCTGACATTGAGCACTAGTGTTATTTGGCGTTCCATTCTTCTTGGAGTCCATGTTGGACTCAGCCCAGGACACCATCTCGTACCATTGATGCTGTGTGTTTTACTTTGTAGATGCTGGCTGTTACCTCAGCATCTGCAATGTCAGGGGGCCAGCACTCTGCTGGGATAGATATTTGGCATTTGGGGGGGGGGTTGCACTGCACCTGTCAGGTTGGATGTTGGCAATGTGTGTGTGTTTGGTATATTGTTTGTAATATTTGAGTGATTCAGAGCATATCTGTGAATTCCCAACAAGGTTCCTACCATCAGTTAAGAAACCCTTATGATTATCCTTAGTGTCCTGTACAATTTGTATCTTCATAGGTTCATAGGTTCATACTAGGCTATCCGCCCTAGGGCATTTATAAGCCTAGCCAGAGTGTGTGTGGCTTTTGCCACCCCTTGCTATGTGAATATTATGGCCATTTAGGATTTACTTTACTGTGCCTCTGTCTGGACGTGACACAGTGAAGACCCCCAGTGTACATCTACAATCACCCATCCACTTGGCAAGATTCTTGTTGAAGAGAGTCAGTGAGGGGCTCTGCCTAACATGGAGTGAGATTCCCTTCCAGGGTGTAGGGAGCCTCTGGGTTATGTATCTGTCCCTCCAGCACATCCTATTTCATTATGTGTTGAGGTTGACATCTCTCGCTCTCACAGCTCTGATGGATTTGGGTTTTCTGGGGTGGAGCATGTCCATTAATCCTGTGTTGGACATGGCCTTGTACAACAGGCATACAACGCCTCTGCGTAGGCAGTATGTGACTGTATACAGCTGGGGTGTCTACAGCCAGGCAGCATATGACATATATTTAAGACCCTTTATCCTCTTGGTGAGGTACCTTTGAGGTCTTTCTAACTGCTGCAGGTGTCGGGTAAGGTACATTCCAAATGAAGCATTGTACTAAATTATGGGCCTGATAAGAGAACAGTATAGGGGCACAATGACCTCTGTTGATGTAGATGTGAATCCTTTCATGATAAGGTGGCCAATATAGAAGGTCTTCCTAGCCACGTTGGCAATGTGAGTGTCACATGACAGGTTACTGTCCACTTGTGTCCCTAGGTCCCTGATTACTCCTTCCATACGTAATGGATTACCACCTATGTGGTAATTTGTGAGTACCTTGTTTGGTATTTGGTGAGGCATTCATACTGTCCAGTGTCTTCAGGAAGGCTGAGTGGGGTTCCTGTGTGTGAGTGTGTGGTCTGTAGTATGCTACAGACTGTACAGCAGTTTTGCCTACGGTTAGTTGCACATGGGTGGTCTCCGATGCTTCGTGCATTGTCAGTTACCTGGACGTGTGGGTATCTTTGCTGAATATGGATACTCCCCCTCCTTTTATGGTTTGGTTCAGGTTTTGGGGCCATAACGCATGATATGAGGTATAACCTGGTAGTGCTGGTGTGCTCTCAGGAGCCTTGCTGCAGGTTTCTGTCACTGCACGGACATCGATGTTCCCCATACTGGGGAGGGCCTCGGGAGCATGCATGTTGAGGTTTAGATGTCTGGCATTGGGCAGCATTACCCTTATGTTTCTTTCCACTAATGTTTTCTAGGGAGGTGGGTTAGTCTTTTCAGCCTTGCCTACAAAAGGCTCTATGGAGGTGGCAAGAGCCTTAGCCAATATCCAGATGCCCAGGGGTAACAGGTGCAAGCCATCCCTGGCAAAGCAGAGTGGCTTGTCAAGCATGACATCCCAAGCAGACAGACATTGGATTCCCTTGGAATGACACCAGTAATTGTGCCACTTGCTAAAGCTGATCATTCTGTGTTTGTACTGTGGCATCATTCTTGGTGATGGTAGGATGCTGCACAAGGTCAGTGTCATATCGGCCTGGACTACATAATTGGAGAGCTCATCTGTGTCTCTTTTCATGTAGTCCGGGGAGGTACATCTCAGATCATTCACACCAGCATGGACAATGACTGCATCATATTTGTACTTGCTTTGGGGTGACCTGCGTACTTGTGTTATGTGGCGTATTGTAGCAGCCTACAGGCAGCTTACTGTACCCTTTCCCTTGTTCAGTCTGGTGAGCGGGACAGCAGTGTGTCTGACTATGGAGTCACCTATTACAACTGTATCAGGCATGTTGTTTCTCCTTCTGGCCTGTGACTGTTTGGCACACCAGCTTTGTGTACTATGTGTTGCATGTGCTATGTTTGGAGGTAGTGGTTGCTTGGGTGTCTGCTTTGGAGGCCTCTGTTGATGTGGTGTGTTTTTAATTAGAGCCTCCGGGAATGTTTTTCTGTGTTTATGTCTTTGGTTTGCAGTTGTGATAGGTCTATGTGAGACTAGGTTTTTTGGTGTGTGTGGTTACCTTCTCCTCCTGACTAGTTTTGACAGTACTGAGTTGAGAGAGCTCAGCCTCCGGTTTGGATAAATGGTTGCATCCCTCACATATATTTGTATTTCTTGGGGGGAGGAGAGGGTTGTCTGTGTACATGGGGCAGGTGTAACATTGCCTCAAGATTCACAGATTCAACTTGTTGTAGCTGGCCTTAGTGGATTGTATGTGTGGACATATTTTATTGCTATAATACTGATCAGAGATTACTTCCCTTTTTAGTTTGCTCTATCATGTAGTAGCTTCCTCATTCTCTTGCATGGTTTGGTAATGGCTGGGGTCCACCATGCCAGATGCCTGTGTGTATGGCATTGTGTCTTGGTTTTATTTGGGATTGCATAATCAATGCATTCCTGGCAGTGTTCATGGAATGCCTGTATAACGGGTTCTGAGGTGTGGCCCATATTTTGCACATGCACAGGGCCTTTAATGGATTCCACATCAGTTTGGAGGGGTGCAACATTTGTTTTACACATGTTTTTCACTGTGGTTTTCTGGCCAGGGACTGTAGTCAGGATGTGTATATCCGGTGTGATTACTCTATGGTCTGATCTTACCAGTGAGGGATACACTTCTCATCTTGCCATCCAGTACCCATGTTGCTGATTATCACATCCAGTATGCTTACCCCTCTTGTGGGAGTGGTACGTTGTTCCTGAACATTTTGGTTTATGGATTCTAGGAACCTTTGTCCTAGGGTGTTGGAGCTAGAATAATGCTCCCAGTCTATGTTTGGGTATTTTCAGTCACCCAATATAATGTGGTTTGGAGACCTTGATATATTCATGTATTCCAACATAGGCCAAGTGCAGTTCCTGGTGTTAGGACGGTAGTCTGTAGCAGGCTATAAACTGGGAGGCAGTTTTAGCCACTGTTACTTGACCATGGCTAGTCCATGCTGCATCTTGTTGTGGTACCAACATGGGGGTGTGGTTATCCTTGACAATTATTGCTAGTCACCCTCCTTTTGTAGCTTGTTCCATGTTTTGGGGCTGTACAGCACAGTATGAGGTGTAACCTGGTAGTGTCACGGTGCTGTTGTGAGCCTTGACCCAGTTTTCTGTTACAGAACAGATATCAACATTCTCCATGCTGGGGGAGTTTAGACTGCATGCATCTTGCTGTTAAGACTTCTAGCATTGGGTAGCATTACATCTAGGTTCTTATCCCTTGTGATACCTATGGAGGTGGGTTTGTGTTTTGAGCCTTACCTATTCAAGGCACGCTGGGGGTAACAACAGCCTTTGCCAGTATCCATAAGGCCAGGACTGATAGGTGCACGCCACCCCTAGCAGGTGGAGCATCATGTCATGCTCAGCATGTCATCCCAGGCTGGCACACATTGTATACCCTTTGACTAACAGCAATACTTCTGCCACTTATTGCAATTGATCATCTCATCTTCATATTGTGGCATCATGCTTGGTGAGGGTAGGATGTTAGTCAGGGTCATCAAGTTTGCATATACTACATGGTGTTACATTGCTTAACACATGGCAATCATGCCTCAGGTGGTGCTGCAGGGCTTCCTATGTTGGATGCACATACTACACTCCCTGTACATGTTTGAAAGCAGGTTGTGTCAACTTAGGCATCCGTTTTACTATATGTTTGAGTCGGAGAGAGGTATCATTTCCAGGGTCCCTACTGAGCCAGTGTATGTGCTATGCATTGCCGCTTTGCCAAGGCATACTGGGCACGCCTCCTTCTGCCTACTGGGGCAGGCTCAGGTTGTTCCTCCTCCGAGTCACGCTCTGCCTGTGATTGACTTGGCAATGGTGAGGGGCTGTTTGGCCCAGCCCTATGGTGATCCTGCTGCAGCTGTTTTCGCAGAATCATATTATGTAGCATAGCACATACCATGACAATTTGGGTACATGCAGTTGGTGAGTACTGCAAGGCTCCACCAGATGTATCCAGGCACCGGAACCGTGACTTGAGCAGTCCAAACACACGCTTGATTACATTTCGTGTTTGTGCGTGTGCCTCATTATGATGTTCTTGTTCATTCAAGTGTGTGTGCATTTCTGATGGGTGTCATCAGCCACGGCTCCAGTGCATATCCAGCATCCCCTACTAAGTGACCATGTGGGATATCCCCACTGGCAAATGTCTGGTACAGCTGCGTCAGATGCCAGATATGGGAATCATGGTAGCTTCCAGGGCAGCCAGCACACACATTCATTATTATGCCCTGGGCATCGCACACAACCTGGCAGTTGATGGAGGGGAAGCCCTTGCGGTTAATGTAGGCCCTACCCCACTCACCGGCTGGTGCTATGATGCATATGTGTGTGCAGTCTATTGCACCCACTACCTCAGGGTATTCCGCTATTTGCTGGAAGAGACGCATATTGCTGGCCAATACCTCACGGGCATTGGGGAAATATACATGATCACCGACATGTGCTGACATAGCATCCAGGAACTGGTGCAGTACCCTGGAGGCTGATGCCTGTGATATCCCCATCATATCACCAGTTGGTCTCTGGAAGGTACCTGTTGCTAGTATTCTTAGGCCAACACATACCTTGGTTTCCACTGGGATGGGTTCCCCTCTGTTGGTTCTGTGTGTGAGGCGTGGCCTGCACAGCTCAACAATTTGCTGCAGGAGGTCTCTGTCCACTCTATAGCGGTCCACTATCTCTAGCTCATGTAACCCCTGGTAGGTGACCCTGGGCCTGTACACTCTTCTCCGTCTCCTCACTGTGGGTTGTCTGGCACCATTTGCATTGTCACCACCCTCAGCAAGTCACCTATGTCAGCTATGGCAGCCCCTAGCATTTCTGCTCTGAGTGAATCTTTTTCAGTTTTCATTTCTAATAGCTTACTCCTGTCTTGCAGTGTCTCTTGAGAGAAACATCCTACACTGCTGTTTGCAGAGTTTTAAGTGCTGAGCTGGGCTAGTATTCTGCCTGTGTAATTGCCTGCTTCTAATTGTTTTCACCTGCTAGCTCGAGCAGTATTCCCTGCTAGCTTCCTACTATTTCTGTTGCTTCCTTTTTCCTTTCTGTTTCCTCAGGGGGGAGCAACGCGCATACCAGCGGAAACAAGCTCACAGTGGCTTACACACACGCACACATGCTTACACAGTTTAGAATCTACTTATTCGTGTTAAAACGCGCGCACACCAGCGCAAACAGTCTTACAAGTCTGCCAACAGGCTCCCACATGCTCAGTCTGCCTTACACGCGCGCACACTGCCCTACTCGCGCCTCCTGGCGCACACACGTGTGCATGCACGCCCAGCAAGAAACTTTGGTGTTGGCTACAGTGTACACCTTCCATTTCTTGGCTTTCCCATGCTTATCTTGTTGAACTCCTCTTTCCATGATATGTGTCTGACATCTGTCACGTAACACTGTCCTCCAATGAACTGCATTTCCTTCTGCCATTCCCCCTGTGATGTCACCTATCTCCTACTTTGTTCCTCCCCCTTATGTAACTCTTACACTACTCGGAATGTGCTCATTTGCTATGTGACAGTGGGATTCAGTATCCTAACACTCATTTACATAAGATTGCCTACTAATGCTTAGTTACATGTCTTAGACTCAGCTTCCCCCCTTAGCAACCACTGAACGGTGGCCATGTTGTTTTTGGTCTGCTGGTCCCTGCATTGTAAATCCATGTATTGCATAAAACCCACATTTGTGGGTTTATAACCTTCATTTTTATGTTTTATATAGCGCAGCCCATTTGTGCGGGGCTGCGCTGTGTTTAAACATCGACGATCGCCGAAAAAAAAATTACTTTTTTCTCATATTTGCATCAGGGTACCTTGCCAATGGCCACATATTTGGCCATTGGCATGCTGCCCGACACATATGCACCCTTTATTTGGAGCTGACATGGCTCCATTGTGTTATGTGCAGAAACGTACTCAGTTGTCAACTTGAGTACATTTCTGCAGCTAACACGACTCTTACACGGGCTGGTTTCAGCTTCGTGGATCGCTAATCTACCTTATTTGCATGCCTTTCGGCTGCAAGTGAGGTGATTAGCATATCCACGCCCAGTCCGTGTAAGAGAAGTTTTAGCTGGTCTCTTACACGGAATTTCGGGCTGTTCCTGGATCGCGAGGGCTGCATGGAGTCTTACACTACTCTTAGACTCCATGCAAGCCTTCGTGAATCCTGCCCAGTGTGTTTTTCTCATTCTTGCACAGGGGAATGATTGGGTTAAGGCCATTAGCTTAATCTAGTAACAAATTTTAATAGAAAACAAGTAAATGAAAAAAGAATATTGAATATTATAAGGCTTTAAGGCTTTTTTTCTAGTTAACAGTTTTGTGTCTGGTTCTTATGTCTCTAGCGACAATCTGATAAACAGAAATGTTTGGGGGAAAATGTTTTCTGAAAGCTTTCAAGTGTTTTACCATATTAGAGAGCTATAAAGATAAGACAAAACCAGACCGAACATAATAGCACCACAGGCTATACCGTGCATCTTAGCATGGATAATCTTTCATTTAGGTTAGCTTGAGTCTGTATATGTAGCTTTCAGTTTGGAGCAGGTGTTCCTATTAGGAGGATAAAACTTTAATATTTGAAGATGTACATAGTTTTGTATGGTATTATTAAGTTAACAGGTTTTAGGGGGGATTGGGTATGTGTGTATTTTTGTTTCAGGGTTTTAAATAAAACAAAAAGTTCTATAAGATGTGACATAAGCTCAAATGGAGATAACAAGAAACAATTGTATAAAAGATTAACCTGCCAAAACAGTACAAGCATGTAACACAAAAGCTGAAACTAGACATTTAACAAAGACAGCTGTTATACATACAAGGTGGGAATAATAATCTCTCAAGAATATGACGTTTTCTGTAATGTCTTTAAACGTTGTCTCACAGAAAAATATAAAAAAGAAATAGTAGTGAATCACATTAAAAATGTAGTGTGCAAATAGCTATGCAACAGGAGACACACTTGGAAAGAACTGAACATGACATGAGAATTTCATAAAGAAAGGTTTTCAGGATGGTTATTCAGTAGAACAACTGGGGCAAAAGAAGAGAGGAGTACTTATATTAATTGCAAGAGGAGCTCCAAGAGTAAAGAAGAGGATAAAAAGACAATAATGGTAGATTTGTAGTATGAAGAGGCCACTGGCAAGGGAGGAGGATTACACTGGCATGTATTTATATTCCACTGAAAACTGCTACAGTAGAGCTTATGGGAGAAATAATTAGCTTTCAGCAAGGAATATTACTTATAGATGGGGACTGGGATTTGATTTACAATACTGAAGCTGTGTCTGGGGGGCCCATAAGGGAAAATATAACAAAGGAGGGTAGATTTTTAAAGAAATTTATGAAAATATTTGACAAAGAAGATGTGAATTCAGTACTAGGAGTTCGGAGTGAATTTACATATGATTCCCCGAGGCACACAAACTGGGCTAGGCCAGACAGAATTTATATTTCACAGGAACATGTGCATTTAATTGAAGGTCTTGATATGCACCAAATAACTATTTTAGATCATGTGCCAATAATAACTAAAATAAAAACACAGGGTAATGAAATAAAAACGAGACATTGGTGCTTTCCCACCTATCTGATGAAAATAGAGGAATTTAAGGAATGAGTAGTGAAAATTATTCAGGAGCTATTAGAGAAGATGGAATTTTTTTCAGAAAATATAGCTAGGGAGTGGGATAAAATTAAAGTGGACCTAAAAAATAGGGTGGAAATAAAAGAAAGGAGATACGGTTAGACAGTAACAAGAATTATTTAGAGGGATTGACAAATGTTAAAGTACTGCAAAATAGGGGGACTCTCTCAGAACAAGAAAAGGAGCAACTGCAGAATGCTAAACAGAAAATAAGGGATTACCACAATAATATGCACAAGTTTAGAAAGATTACTGTTAAGCAACTATTTTTTATAACAATTCTAGAGTACAAAAACTTTTAGCACAACAAATCAGGCAACAGACAGTGGAAATGGCAATCACCAAGCTTAGGGAGCCTATAACAAGGAAGATAAGATTAAGGGGTAGGTTGTTTTCTTATAGCCAGGTTTGGAGCATACACACTATGTGCCCTTTCAATTGACAAATCTTGTGGTGGAATACCAGTCCAGTTGCTTACTTGCACTTTTATAAAATCAATACAGTATGTTCCTTCCAGCTTTTCTGGTACAAAAGAAAATCCCTATGTGCTCTGTCCTCTAAGTCCACCACCTTCTGAAACATCTCTCCTTGTGCAGTCTCATATTTAGCTAGCCTTTTCTTCATTTCAACCTCTGAGTTTTGCAGTTCTGTCACCTTATCTGAATATCTGTTCAAAGCTTCTTTCATTTATTCTAGCCTTTTATTGTTTGTGTTGATACACTCCATCACTATTTCACTTATTTTAACCAGGTCTGTGTGCAGCTGCTTTATACTTTATTATAGGTTACTGGAAGTCATGTCTGGAATTTGCACTGCTTCCTTCTGAACAACTGCAGTACTCTTCTAGATCTGTGTTTTTTCCTCAACTTTTATAGCTGATTTTCCTCCAGATCCTTTATATTTCTTTTTTTCCTAGCATCTTGACAGTGCACTTACTAGTAAGTTCTTGAAATTCACCCAGAAATCTAGATCCACTGGCTTTCTCTGCTAAGTTTCTGTTTTCAAACTGGGAGAGAGAGAATTAAGCTGGTACTCAATGTGCAGCCATCTTGGAAGTCCTATGCATATATAATCTTCAGTTAACTCTTAGAACAACTGAAAAGTTGAATGTAAGAAGAAACAGAAGCACTTGCTATTAATCCAAGTGGAATTCCTGTAAGAAAGCAGTGTATGTTTGTTAATGTTAATGACATCATAAGTTTCTTTCTTTTTTGGAAAATACTGACCCTTAACAATGAACGATAATCATAGCAAGTCTATCACTCCATCACTACTTCAGTATCACAAGTTAGTGTAATTCAACACAGCACAAACATCTAAACATAATGCAATTTTATGACAGATTATTTTACCATTTGTAGGCAAACATATTTATATAAAACAAAATAAGCCATGTTAGCATGTTCACAGTTACAAACATACATCAGATATAGTCTTTTTTTACATGCTAGTTCCCTACCTCAAATCCCATATCTTTGGGAACTAGCTACCCAGTGCAACAAGCATATCACTCAATCTCTTATTGCAAGAAATCTGGACAAAGCCATACGTAAAAGTGCAACAAAGGCCCAAAAGTAGGGACAATTATTAAATATTGCTCTTTCAAACTTAGAAAGTTGATAGCATAACAGGTTTTGCAGTAGCATGAATGTTTTTGAAGGGTATGAAGTCTGAAACTCCAAAGTCTGTCATTATTTTCTAACTTCAGTCTTTAATGATTTGCCACTAATTTGCCAGAAAACCACAACTGTATAAAAAGTGGACCAAAAATATGAGTAAAAAATCTGGACATTCTGTGAAAAAAATTGTACAGTTGAGATGTATGGCAACAACATAATTCTTTTCCCCCAATTCTGCCCTTTGAGTCCATGACAGCATTCTGTGCATAAAGATCATGCCAAAAATGACCATTGTCTACTTCAGCAAAACTAGTGAAAGCTAAAAAGACTTTTCTGAAGAGGAGGGGAGCATTTGTTTCCAACAATTTCTTTGCCCCCTTTACTTATACTGCAGATCCCGAAGTTGCTGCAACATGCAATAGCCAGTGTAAACCATTTCAAGCTTTCATTTGAAATAAATTAATAGTGATCTCACCAGCTACTAATCCCCTTTAATAATATCAATCTCATTAAGATGCAGCTGCCATTAGCTATCTTAAACTATGTACACAAAGACAGAATAGAAAGATGATTTGGAGAAAAAAGATGAAAATGACAAAGCAGCATTTATCTATTCCCTTACAATATTTCTTCAGTTTTATACTCTTTTCCTCCTTTTCAGTTTTCTTCCCTACCTCCCTTCCTTCAGTGTTTCTCCTTTTCTCATTAACTTCTTTATTCTATATATCCAAAGTAACAGTGGCATTAGAATACCTGAATTCACTGCTCTTACCTTTATTTCTTGATGTAGATTAAATGATAAAATTGTGCCTATTTTACTAATAAAAGTACACTGAAGACAGACTAATTTCATTCAAACCATTCTCTTTATATCAGCATATTTATGTATATTTCTAATTGCCATCACACGTATTTTCTTATACAGGTTCATAGGTGTTTACTAGGCTAACGATCACAATGGCTTTGCATCCCAAATCTCTGGCAGGTTCTGGTACCCTTGATAACTGTAAACAGGGACTTGTGCCCATTAAAGACATATGTGCCAAATCAAGGATGAATTTCCTGTTCCCCATCCAATTGTCCACGTTACACGAATTTGGTTAGGAAAGAACTCTGTTTCACATAGATGGGGAGCCTGTTCCAGAGACGAGGTAGTCTGTGGGATACACACCTGTCTCTCCAGCAGGTCCTATTTATATCACACGCAAGGTTTAATTCTTTAGTATGAATACTGTTTCTTTTGTGGATATACAGGATGACCATCAGAGTGGGGTTTGACAATGCCCTGTATGCCAGACCTAGATCTCCCCTCAACAGCCTATAGGAGACAGAATACAGGGATAGGGTCTTGAGGTGGTCTGCATAGGACATGTTACTTACTCCCTGTATTCTTTTAGTGAGGAACCTCTGTGGATGTTCCAATTGTTGGATATGCCTTGTTAGGTACATACCAAAGGGGGCACTGTACTCAATGATAGGTCTGATGAATGCCAAATACAGTGGAACAATTACTTCCTTGGACCTAGATGCCATACCGTTGTTTATAAGTTGTTCAACACAGAAGGATTTCCTCTCACTCCTCACTCACAAAAAATATGGTGAATATAGAAGTTCACCAGTGATATAATGAAGTGTCAAATTAGTTAAGTGTCAGTAAGTGTTTTGTAAACTGTCTAAATCGAACATTTAGCTGCATCTACGGTAGTTCTCTACAAACCGACAAAGAAAATGCATTCAGTACAGCCAGTTGCAGTACAGAAAATTAAATGACCCAAAAGTTTTACATTGAATTTCTAGTGCCTCATGATTTAAATTAATCTCTTATTGTAAACTGTTACACTTAAATAGTTGGTTTTTGATCTGTTTTAAAAAATACATTTTTTGAAAAGGTGCAGTAATTTAATATGTTGTACATCTACAGATATAGTTAATAAAATAATAAAGTAATATAATTATTTATAATAATTAGAATATAATTATAATTATATTGCTAATATAATAATATAATTTTGTGTCTTTCGGCTTTTCCCGGTTAGGGGTCGCCACAGCGGAACTCCGGTCTGCTAATGATTGGCAGTTGATTTTTACGTACCGGCTTGTCAGGCCTGATGCACAACCTTCAACGAAGGTAAGCCCATTCACGCATGTCTCCACGCAGAAGATGCTCTAGCTGAGAATCGAACCGGACAGCGTCTTACTGTGGGGTGACAACGCTACCGCAGCACCACCACCGCGGGTCTAATATAATAATATAATACTACTCTTTCGGCTTTTCCTGGTTAGGGGTCGCCACAGCGGAACTCCGGTCCGCTAATGGTTGGCAGTTGAATTTTACATACCGGCTTGCCAGGCCTGACGCACAACCTTAAACGAAGGTATGCCCATTCACGCATGTCTCCACGCAGAAGACGCTCTAGCTGAGAATCGAACCGGACAGCGTCTTACTGTGAGGCGACAACGCTACCGCAGCACCACCATAATAGTTTTAAATTACTACTATATTTTGTTATATTTGTGACAAAGGTGATATTTCAGAATCACCTATAAGTTGTAGATTGACTCAGTAGTAATATCTGCACTATTTTCTAGCTACAGAAGGCTACATAGAGATTTTTTTATATTTCATAGGCAGTCATTCTTTCAAATAATCATATAATTTCATTACTAACAGATGTAAGCATTCCTTTTTTAATTTGCACAGAGGGTAGTGCTCTGTGACACTGCTACTGCTTTGCATGGTTAGGAAGTGCCTGTTTCTAAAATTGAAGCTTTAATATCCTTCATGTCGTGGTGTGTCCATCTGAAGAAGTCTGTTGCATACAGGACAAAAATGCAGTGATTTAAGTTAAAGCGTTTATGATTTTGTATTGACTTTAATAAAGTTCCTGGATTTTAAGAGTGGCGGATTCCTTCCTTGAGTGCTCAAGTGTGTCTTTTATCCTTCATGTCCTGCCCACTTTGTTTCACACTTCTGAAATATTTTTAATGAATGACCATAATTTGATCCAATAGCATTTTTCATTAATGAATGAATACACTAACCTGGGAACTTGGAAGGTTGATGCTATGGTGTCCCTAATGGAATTAGTATTGAAAAACAATTTTCTTCATTTTGAAGGCCAGTTTTTTAGACAGGTCACTGGAGTGGCCATAGGGAGCATAATGTTCGCCAATTGTGTAATGGCTAAGTGGGAAGATCGATATGTGCTCAACAGCGACTTTAAAGGCAGCTGGCATTTCTATACCAGGTTTTTGGACGATATTTTTATTTTGTAGACAGATACCCCTGAAAGATTAGAAGTGTTCTTAGAGTACATTAATAATACCACACAATTTCTCTCATTTTCTCACAGTTTTGATAAATATAAAATTAATGTTTTAGATGTGGAGATTAGTAAAGATACAGACTGTCAAATATTTGTCTCTAATATCTATCGCAAGCCAGCGTTTTCAAGTTCATGTCTCCACTATTCCAGTTGGCATCCTATACATCAGAAAAAATCAGTGATCAAAGGCCAACTGGTCAGACTGTCCAGAATGATATCTGAACTTAATAACTTTCTTCATGAATGTGATGTCCTTATGGGCATGTTTTTTTGAAGAGAGGATACCCCCTTGAGTTTTTAAATGAAATATGACAAGAAGTGATTATTAAGAGAAAAATGGGGTACTTTTTACCTATTTTGAGTATTAATGGCCAAGATAATAGTGAGATGGGAATGGTACTTGAGCAGTCTGGAAGTTCCAACAGGAAGTTGTTTATATTTACATTTACACCGAATAGTTTTGCCATTATTACATGTATGATTAAAAATTGGAGTATTTTTTATACAGACCCCAGTGTATTAAGTAAAATTGGTGAGAAGCCATTTTATGTTTACAGGAGAGACAAGTAATTTAAAAATTATTTGGAAGGAGCAAGAAAGCAACGGGCATGGCATAAAACATTTGGAATAAAAAAATGTAGTTTTTTTGTCCACATTGTTTCAAGATTATTTGTGGTAATGCTTTACAGTTAGAGGAGTGGCTTATAAAATCAAGGGGTATTATAATTGTTGTTCCACAAATGTGGTATATTTTGCCCAATGCCTAAAATGCCCTGCCTTTAATGTAGGTAAAACCACCAGGAGGTTAAGGGATTGAATTTATGAACACAGCCTGGATATTAGAAACAACAAACCTACTAATGCATTGCACAAGCATGTAATGGTATGTGGCACTCATACTTTTGGCTTTTTGGTACTACAGCAAATTAAGAAAGACATTCAGGGTAGAATAATGGATGAACGTCTTGATGCTTGTGAGATGAGATCTTCTTCTTCTTCTTTCGGCTGTTCCCATTAGTGGTCGCCACAGCAGATCATCTGTTTCCATTTCTTCCTGTCCTCTACATCATGCTCTTTCACACCAACCACCTGCATGTCCTCTCTCAACACAACCATAAACCTTATCTTAGGCCTTCCTCTTTTCCTCTTACCTGGCAGCTCCATCCTTAGCATCCTTTTCCCAATATATACCCAGCATCCCTCCTCAGCACATGTTCAAACCAACGCAATCTCGCCTCTCTTGCTTTGTCTACAAACTGTCCAACCTGAGCTGACCTTCTAATTTACTGATTTCTAATCCTGTCCATCCTAGTCACACCCAGTGCAAATCTTAACATCTTTAACTCTGCCACATCCAGCTCTGACTCCTGCCTTTTCATCAATGCCACCGTCTCCAACCCATATAACATAGCTGGTCTCACTACCCTCTTGTAGACCTTCCCTTTCACTCTTACTGGTACCCGTCTGTCACAAATCACTCCTGACACTCTTCTCCACCCATTCCACCCTGCCTGTACTCTCTTCTTCACCTCTCTTCCACACTCACCATTACTCTGAACTGTTGATACCAAGTACTTAAACTCATCCACCTTTACCAACTCTACTCCCTGCATCCTCACCATTCCTCTACACTCCCTCTCATTTACACACATATATTCTGTTTTAGCCCTGCTGACCATCATTCCTCTCCTCTCTAAAGCATAGCTCCACCTCTCCAGGGTCTCCTCAACCTGGCCCCTACTCTCACTACATATCACAATGTCATCTGCAAACATCATAGTCCACGGGGATGAGATAGCAGATCAAATTAAATGCATGGTCTTAATGAAACAGTTTCTCTTCATTCAGTTTTAAAATTGAAGCATTTTGAGAGTGTGTGATTCTATTGGTTCTTTTGTTTTATCATGTGACCCTTAGGAGGGATATGTAAATGTTTGTTTTAACCTAATATTTTAGTTCTGATGAAGTCCCAGTGAATTTTAGGAATGAAAGTGCTTAATTCTGGTTAATAAAGTTTTATACATTATTGCTGGCTCTGAGTTGTCCTCTGTGCATCACTAAAGAAGTTTCTTTCATTTATTCATTTGTGGATTCATATTTCTCAGCATTTTTCATTAAACTTGCTACAAATATATGCTTCCATATGTATGTGCTTTGAGCATAGTGTGCCTTTGCAGTAATATAAACACCACTTCTTCAGCAGTGGTAATTTATTCTCCTAGATACGCTAAAAATAAAGACCACTTTCAACTAGTCTGATACTTTATTATTACAACAAATAACTTGAAGTTTCATTTCTGCGTACCTCTAAATGTTCCCTTCCTTCAGGAAACAAAGTTCAACCAAGCCAGATGCTTTGTTCTGCCTGTATCACAGTTTTATAACACCCATACACATATTTCAGTGACAGTGATTTTAAAACAAATGTTACCAGTAACACTTAAGTTCATATCTAGTAAACTGGTCCTTTAACATGGATATCAGATATATGGACCTGCATCCACACAAGTTCAGTTTTAACTTTCGCTTTACCAACAACAGATTCTAAGAATCAAAACAGTATATTTGCTCAACATTAAAGAGTGAATTTACTTCAAATTATCAAAGACATGCAAAGCCCATTTGGCTGAAACCACTTTAATGAAATAAGTTTACCAAAATGTAAGCAAAAAAAAAAAAAAACATTATTAGATCACAGAGGGATAAATAAGTGAGTAGGCTGTACTGTAACACCCATCCTGGGGGAAGGAACACTGATTCCAGTTAGCTAGTCACCACAATGCAAGTTAAGCCTTGCACGGCACTAAAATGGCCAAAACTGAGTATGTGGGCTTGGTGATCCAAAGTCAATGATGGTAGCCCCTGTAGTGTGTGAACAGAAGCACACGCATACAGACTGTGAGAATCTAGGACATCCTGTGGTGATGTAGCTGTGTATTTCAGCCATGATGGGTGGGGTTGAGCCTATATAAAAAAGTCTTCATGCAGGGATGCCAGTAAGGGCACAAACCATCTTCATGGCTGCCTGTATGACAACCCCTTTTGTTAGTATAGACCCCTAATCTCGGAGTACACAGTATGGGGGAACAGATGGACTTAAAGCACATTGGGGAAGGCTTGCTGATCAGCATGCATGGAGGCAAAACTCATACAGAAAAAAAGGAAAAGAAAAGATAAGGAATTTACTGTGGAGGCAACACTCCCCCATTCCTCTTGAATGAAACAAACTCAAAGTAGCTGCATCAAGAGGACAAATCTGCACCAACCTCAGTCAAACGACAATTCAACAGGTATGGTCTGATGAACCATGATACAGCGAGCCCATCTTTGATTAATTCTCTCTCTCCCATGAAAGCCATGCTATCAGTTTGCTCTTCCAGATGTTCTGAAAGTCTAGGGATGATGCAGATCTCTTAAGTCTACAGGGGGAATGAGGTCTTAAAATGGATTATTTAGACTATTATCTAGAAGAACTTACTAAAATTTTAAAAATAATTAAGTATGTTTGCAGCCTTTTGATAGCCGAAAATATCTTAATAGTACTCCTTGTTTCTTCGACGTGGCTATGTAAGTTCACTGACTATTTTTAGGAGAAGAATGACAAATTTCCTGGTTAAGCAAAGGAATATGATCCCTAAACAGAAGATGATATTATATGGAGGGCCTCCAGAAGTAATGATGAGATTAGCATTACAATCAATTTTTGGTCTACCAGATGGAACAGGCATGTATCTAGTGTGATATATAGCAAAAACCACAAACGATCTCGGACTGAACCGAAGAAACTAATAAATAACAAAAAATCACAGCAGCCAGCAAAACCAAAAGGAATCCACACAGCCAGATGAAAATGATTTTTTCATTGCTTTTCCTTTGCCAATATCCAACGAAATGGGATTTATTAGAGAAACTATAGAAAGAAATTGGAGGATTATTCTTGGTAATAGAGAACTTATGTCTTGCGTAGGGATAAGACCAAATTTTACATACAAAAATGTGACTAATATAAAAAATATTTTGGAATATAATAATAATTTAAGAGAGACATCAACAAGAGAAATCAGTAAAAAGAAAGGAACTTTTGCGTGCAAAGACTGCAGGCAATGTCGTTATGTTAGCAACACCTCTTTTGTGACACTGAAACACATAAACAAAACATTTTGGGCACACAAGTATTTCAACTGCCACAGTGACCATGTAGTATACATTGCAACTTGCGTGACATGTGACAATTACTATATAGGTAAGACTAAGAGAGTGTTGCATCGCAGGATTTATGAGCATAATTTAGCAATCAAAAATAAAGACAAGAATAATTCCCTAGCAAAACACTCCCAGTTATGTGTACATTTCAAAAAGTTTGAATTTTTTGTTTTAGATTCCGTTGAGAAGGGCTTATTAATTGGAGATACAAACAATAGGTTAGAACAAAAAGAGGCAATATGGCAGCTATGTTTAGGAGCGGATGAACCTCCGGGGTTGAATGAAGTTATAAACATAAAATGTTTCCTGACACAGAGATAAGTAATCAAATACACACATTATACACAAATATGAATTTTTAATTGGTTAACGTTTGATATTTTACAGTATTAGGTTTGTTCTATGACAATATGTGTAAATACAGAAAAAATTTTTTTATTTATATGTGGAAACACAAACACGTGTTCATGAGAACAAATGCATATGGTAGATACAAGTGTAGATTTGTATATACACACACAGATGCATATTTGTTTACATTGTCATGTTTCACGTTCACTAATATGAATTACTTTTGTCAAAATACCTATATTAGAGTAATTTTACATAAAAAATATTTTTCACAAATTTATGTTATTGATTATAGGTCATCATTTTGAAGTGTGGGAAAGAGAGATGTGAGGTTAATTAATTTATTATGTAAAAGTTTTTCAAAAAACTTTTTATCAATTATTAGTACAATTACCTTTTATGAATTGATGTACAACTAATAGTTAGATATAGTATACATAGGTGTATATATATACTAATGTACACATTTATTGAATTCGTCATTACAGATTTTGACTATTAACTTACAAAGAAAAATGTTTGGTAAAGCATATTTTACATCATTTCCTGTTGCTTTGTATAAAACGGGAGTGGGGGGAGATCTCCCGCTTTTTTCTGAAGAAGTTCACGTAAAAATAAAAAGTGAAAGAAAGCACTAATTTTCATCTGGCTGTGTGGATTCCTTTTGGTTTTGCTGGCTGCTGTGATTTTTTGTTATTTATCAGTGTGATATATACATATATACAAATATTTCAAACACTGGCATTAATGCCCTTCTAGCTTGCCAGTATAACAAAACACTTGTTCCCATAATAAGTGTCCAGGCTGTTCTTAAAAATATCTAAACTACCACTTGCTTTAATGTAATTTGGTAGTCTGTTCCATGCATCAGCTAGTCTGTCAGAGAACTAATTAGCACACTGCTCATTCCTATAGAATCTTTTTTTTAAACAGCTTTATTAATTTTCAAATATAAACAAATATTTTCATAAGATGTTCACAAATATTGCAACTTGAGAAGGGTGCTTATATAGTGGTCCAAGACAAGTATACATATTTTACATATATATAGAAAACGATACATATATATTTACACACACAAATATAGAGAGTGAGGCAGAGAAACTGAATAACACAAAAAAGATCATTTCCAGTGCAAATGTGAAAAACAAATACCACAAACATGACACAGAAACAGCACATAGAAATATGGCCAACATTTATTTATTTATTACATTTGTTTACCAAGAAAGTCCTCTGGAGGCCCAGGGAGAAAAGCTCCACATTAAGTACATACAAGAAAATATTGCAAAAAATACAGAGTATATAAACAGTAATGGTACATGAAAATCAAATTGATAGCAGTGAAAAATTGTTTACAATCATGGCATGAATGTAGAAGATAGGGAATAGTTTGTATTCATGTAACATATATATATATATATATATATATATATATATATATATATATATATATATATATATATATATATACACAGACACACACATACATATATATATATATATATATATATATATATATATAGAGAGAGAGAGAGAGAGCGAGAGTATTATTAGCAGTGAGGAGAATTCACTTAAGGATAAGAAAAGAAGGAGACAGATGGGCTAAATGGTAGGGGTAAAACAAGCTGTAGTCATAGCAGAAGGAGAATATTATGGTAGAAAGAAGTAGAAAATATATAAGTAATAAAAAGGAGAAGAGTAGGTTCCAGTGAGGGAAGTCAGGTTTTGGGGTTATTTGTGCGTCTATATCATATTATCGTAGGATGTAAATAGCGAATGCTATTTCATCGTACCCATAATATTGAAACAACAAAATACTGAACAAACGTAACAGCAAATTTTTTCCCAGGGAAAAAATTCGCTGCTCCGTAAAAAAAAAAAAAAACTTAAAACACAAATTTAAGTGGGGGGCTGTGCCCCCCCACCCCTATGTGGGGGGCTGTGCCCCCACACCCCCCTACCAACTCCGAGATCGCACTATAGTGGAGGAAATGGCAACGTCTCGAAAATGGCCCGCCAAATTTTTTCCCTGGGAAAAAAATTCGATGTTCCATGACTTTGCTATTTTGCCATTTCGACAGTATTGGATCGACAAAATAGCATTTGCTATTTAGTCCATTCGATAGCGTCATACAGACCCTTATTTGTTAGGGTGTGGGTGCATAGCCAGAGAGAAGAGAGATGTAGTCTGAGGGATTTTTTTGAAGGAAGAAGAATTACTGATGGTTCTGATTGTAGGAGGAAGATTATTCCATAGCTTTGAGACAGTAAAAGAATACATTTGGCCAGCTCAGAGCTTAGGTTTTTCAACAGTCAGTAACATTTTGTTTTCAGATCTAAGGGGTCGATCAGAATGATACATGGTTAGTATGGAGGAAAGGGATGGGCAGGTTGCTGGGTAGTAAGTAAGTTTACGGGCAGTAGTTATTTGTAGATAAGTGAGCTAGTGAGGGAATTCGAGCCAATTTAGTTGATGCAGGGAAGAAGAGAGGTGGGTTGAAAATTTTGCATTTGTTACAAATTTGGCAACTTTGTTGTAGCATGAGTCGAGTTTAGTTTTCAGGGAGGACTGAATATTGGTGAGGATGGGGGCACTATAAAACAGATGGAAGCAGGAAAGAAGAGGCAAGAGCCTTTTTAGCAGAGAGGCTAAGGAAAAAAGTTGTGCTGTTAAAGGACACTTAGCTTTTGATGTTACTATGGGTGTAACGGTCAAAAGTTAAGTTATCATCCATGATGATCCCAAACAATTTGGTACTAGGGATGACTTCAAATGGTAGGGTTATTTTGGGAATTAACAGAGAATTCAGACTTGTCAATGGGGCTAGATTTTTTTGGGGTAAATATTAAGAGTTTTGTTTTATTGGGGTTAAGGGCAAGATGGTTCTGAGACATCCAGGTTTTGGTTGACGTAAATGCTTCTTGAGTAAGATACTGTAGTTCAGAGACAGATTTAGACGAGCAGATAATAGTTGAATCATCTGCATATTGGATAACAGTGCTGTGGGTAAGAGTGGTATGGAAGTTGCCGACAAATATACTGAATAGAAGGAGACCCAGTATAGAACCCTGGGGTACCCCTGTATTTGTGTTTATGAGAGGGGAGAAGGAATGCTGCCATATAGTAGATTGCTGCCTATTGGTTAGACAGAGAAACAGTGTAAGGTAGTGGGAGAGATACTAAGGTTGGAGAGTTTAGTAAGCAGAAGGGAGTGGGAAACTGTATTGAATGCTTTCGATAGATCAAGAAAGAGCGCGGAGATTATGGAGCTAGCATCCCAAGCTCTGTTTACTGTGTCCAAGAAGGAAATGAGAGCAGTGCCAGTGCTATGTCCAGGCCTAAAGCCATGTTGAGTGGGGGAAAGGAGTTGGTGTTTGACCAGGTAACCAAGGAGATGAATGTGAATGCACTTCTCTACTGTCTTCGAGATGGGGGAAAGACCGGCGATATGCTGGAAATTAGAGATATCAGAGTTGTTGCCACTTTTATGAAGTGGGAGAACAAATGCTTTTTTCCAGATATCAGGTACACATGATTCCTGAATGGACCTACTAAGGAGAATACTGATGGGGTATGCAATGGAGGAGGCTGATAGTTGTAAGAATTACGTGAGTAAATTATCAGGGGTGTTGTAACATGGCTTTAATTTACAAAGAAGTTTTTGTATGGTGGAGATTGGTATGGGTGAGAGCAAAGTACATAGAGGGGTAGAAGGTGAATATGCTGAATGTGGTTCTTGTGGATTTGCATTGATATGTGGGAAGGAGGTAGTAAGCATGGCAATAGTGTCAATAAAATAGGAGTTAAAAAGAGAGGCTAACTCAGTATGTGTTTTTTCTGGGTTTGGGCATGGATTATTGTTAGTTCCTGGACGGAGTAGGGAGTTGACTGAGCCCCAAAATTTCTTGGGGTTTTGTTTGTGTTGGTTTTGAAGTGTTTGGAAGTGTTCTTTTTTGTTTTTGACAACTAGACGTTTTGCATGATTGTGAAGCTGTTTATACTGCATGAGGCCGGAATTATTTTTTTTTTCCAGGCTTGTCCCTATCGAACATAATTTGCCTAGTGGACTTAGCAAGCCAGCTGGTGTGTTTTGCCTTGACTCTTTTTAGCCGGAGAGGGGCAAGACTATTTAGGATGCTAAGAAATGTGGAATTAAAGAATTCCACAGCTTCACTGAGTGGGAGATATTTTAGTGGACTCCAGTTAGTGTTCTGCAAGATGTCATTAAAGGTATTTGGGGAGAAGTGAGATAAATCTCTGATATGCCTATACTGGTGTATGTTTGGTACAGAGGTGGACTTCCGTGTTATGAATTCTGGTGAGTGGTCACTAATACTATTTGGCAGTGTTCCAGAGGAGGAGATTTTATTAGGATCATAAACCATGATCCAGTCCAGGACTGAACATTTGTTATTCTTAATGTCAGGTCTGGTTAAATCGGAAATTAGCTGAGTATAGATGTGAAGGTTGATGTTGATAGAGGGGTTGTTATTAGAGATATCAAGCCAGTTTATATTAACATCGCCTAGGATGATTGTTTCATTTTTAATATTGTTGGTTGCCCAGGCAAGAATATTTTCCTGAGTAGGAATATTATTGTCTGGGGGAATGTGTATGACCATAACACAAAGGCTTTTGCAATCACTGAGTTTTAGGAAGGTGACAAGTAACTCAGCGAAGGGAAAGAGTGGAATGGGTTTTGAATAAGGTATTACAGTAAAGGTGTTTGGATACAATAAGGTGATGCTTCCACCTTTTTTATGCAGTCTGCCTGTTCTAAGGCATGAGTAGTTAGGGGGTAGAAATTCAGAATCCTTGATATATGGTTTTAGCCAGGTCTCTATGATGGTGGTAAAGTCTGGTTTGCGTTGATTTAGCCGTGCATGCAGATGAGGAATTTTATTTCTTATGCTTTGGAGATTTATGGTGATGAAGTTTAAGGATTTTATGGAGTTATGAGAGATTATGAGAGGGATGGCAAGGGTCAGGGTTTGGATGTATGTTACCACATAGGACTAAATTACAGTGGGCAGGGGGAGTAATTGGTTGGGGCTTCCTTTTAGTATTTTGGACATATTTAAGGACAAAGTTGCTATAAAGGTTATATTTTGGAAAGGGGATTGTAAGTTTAAATTGCAGAGTTAAGTCAGTGGCATAAAGACTGGAGATGTTAGAGTAGCTGGAGAGAGTGTGAGTGTAGGTGGATGTTGTAAAGGTAGGTTTGGGAGGTATATGGATTGGGTGATATGATGAAAGTTGTAGAAGGAGAGTGAGGTAGAGACTGAATATGAGGAGAAAGGTGTTGAAGATGGGCAGCATTACTGAAAAGTGTGGTATATATTTAGGAAAGAATGGATGTTGCATAGTAATACTGAGGACTGATATAAAAAGGAAGAAGTAGTGAGGGGGTTAACGGGAAATGTAGGTAGAAGTGTAGGAGTATAAAGGTGAAGTAGGGGTGCCTGGGTTATAAGTGAAGGGAGTTAAGGAATGTGGGAATAAGAATTAAGAGGGAAGTGTGGAAGTAAGATGTGAGATAAGTAGTAGGATTAGAGGAAAAGAAGAGGAGGAGTTTATGATGGTACTGATAGGAGGGTTGGGACTGACAGATGGCAGGATTGTGAGGAGTGTAGAGGAGGAGGAGTGTGATTGGAGGCTGCATACAGTAGGGGGGGTAAGGGTAGGTATAAACATAATTGAAGTGGGGAAGGGTGGGAATGCGGGTAAGTTAGGGTAGCGAACAGAGCATGTTGGAACCAAGACCTGAGATGCATCTGCCCCACGAAAAACAATCAGTGTAAGCAGCAGGTAGTCGGGGAGAAAAGTGCATTTGTTGGCACGAAAAAGGTATAGGCAACCAGGTGAAGGGAGTATTATCAGCTAGCAATGGAAATTACTTGTATTGAAGGAATAAAGACTAAAATAAATTCTGTTCCAGGAATGGCTAACAAAAAATGGTAGAAGAGAGCTTACAGGGTCGGGAAAACCAGTAAGGGACAAGCTATCGCACTATTTGGGTTCTGTATTGTGTTTACAACCATAGGTTACAAAAAAGATGTACAAGTTTTAAGCAAGAGAACACAGAAATATGGTCAAAAAAGTTTTAATAACCGCAAATTTCATTGCTATATACAGCTTTATCAGTGTTATTTGATCACCATGACAATCTCCCATTATATATAAGAAAAAAAAATCACATGATTAGTGACATCATTAAATCTTGTGGACATAATATTTATATAATAGAAACAAAAATAAAACAAAGTAAAGGAAATTTACTGAGTCTGGCCTCATATTTTTAAGTATGGCCTTGCTTTTCATTACATATTTTTTATTTTTATGTCTATTGTTTTGGCAATATTAACATGTGCTGATATATATATATATATATATATATATATATATATATATATATATATATATATATATATATATATATGTATACATATATATATGTGTGTGGGGGGGTTACCAGCAACTTATTAAACCCAGAAAACCACTAGTGCAGTTGCTCAAAAATTAGGTGATTGAATGTGCCTGCAGTTATTTTGTGTAAGATTATTGTACAGTGTGGCTCAGGGAATTTGCCTAGTGGTGACAGATACAGACCATCTCTGGCAAAGTAGCATGGTCTATTGATCATGTTATTCCAGGCAATTACTGGATCCTCTTGGAATGACACCAGTAGCTAAGCCAATTATTGAAGTCAATCATTTTCTGTTTGTATTGTGGTATCTTTCTTGGTGAAGGTACAATGCTGCTCACTGTGATGCTCATATCCACCTGCGACATGCATTCAGAGCGGTCAATCATGTCTCTCTTTATATAGTCCAGGGAGGTATATCTCAGGTCATTCACACCCACATGGACTATGACTGAGTCATAGTGGCACTTGTGGTTAAGTGACCTGAGTGCTTGCATGAACTGATAAACCTTGGTCTCTCACAGGCAACTGACTGTAACCCTCTCTTTATCCAACCTGAGGAGGAGGGCATCTATGTGTCTCATGATGGGGTCTCCTGTGACCAAGATGTTTGAATGTGTGGTGTTTCACCTTAGGGGCTTGCTTATGGAGACACTGTGATGTGTATTTTTATATGTAGTGGTTGGTGTTGACTTTTTTATTTGCTTGTGGCTTCTGATGGCAGTGTAAGGGAGGCCTCTGAGGTTTTGGTAAGTTAATTGTGCGCATCTCCACATATGTGGATTTATGTGTGACCCTATTTAGTGATGGAAATACTGTGCATGTGCTGATCACCTGTTTGTCATTTGATTTGTCAGTGTGTGAGAATAATGTCTCAATTTTCATACTGATGCCTCTGAGGTTTTGGTAAGTTAATTTTGAGTATCTCCACATATGTGTGACCCTATTTAATGACAGAAATACTGTGCATGTGCTGATAACCTATTTGTCATTTGATTTGTCAGTTTGTGAGGATCGTGTCTCAATTTTCATACTGCTAACTACATCTCTCACATACTGTTTGTTTATTTCAGGATTAAGTGGTTGTTAGTATACATCAGACAATTGCTACATTGCCTCAAGATGCCCATGTTCATGAGGCTGGAGAGAGAGATAGCAGGAAAGTGTCAATCCATGGTTTCATGTCTTTTACTATGGGTTTAACCAGGGAGAAGAGTAGATAGATTTGACTCGACTGGGGTGACAGCAAATGAATGAAGAATGGGTGCTACACTCAGTGTGGACTACAGCTATCCAACAAGGCGATGCCACTCTGTGTGTAACTCAGATGCTTCTATAGCAGCAGGGGGACTGAGGAAGGTTTAGGGATAGTTATTCTAAGTGAAATTTTTAACCTGAAAATGTTTGTGTCTATACAAGGCACTGCTAACCACCTCTGTGCAGAGAGCAGCCTAGTGCAAACACTGGGCTTATATAGAAAGAGAAAAATAAGTTTTACAACAGCAAGGCCTACACACCTATCAGGAAAACACACAATAAGCTTTCAGTCAGCACCCCCAACTCAGATAGGTTTGTTACAGCACGCTTCTTTCACAAGAGTGTAGTCAGAAAACCCTCAATGTAAAAAAGCTAGTTTAGAGCTCGAGCACAAGGAAATCACACAATCTATAGAGTCCTGTAAAACTAGCAGACACAATATAAATAAGTACTGCAGCAGCAGTGGAAACAGATCAGCTTTGAAACACTACTAAAGTGCGAGAAACATAACAATTAATACATGATTCTTATGAAATACAGTAAAAATAGTCAGCAGAAGTGCCAAATGATACTTATCATCATTGTTTTAGCAGTGGATGGCATTAGATGCAGCATATTCTGTGTAAGTCTCAGGCAAAGTAGCCAATCCTGGAGCAGCTTTGAGGAACTGAACACAAACCCATGCAAACACTGGACTTTTACAGAATCAACTACAAACCAGTCATAAAAACAAGTAATAAGCTTTCAGCCAGTAGCCGCCAACTCAGATAGGTTTGCTACAGCACACTTCTGACACGAGTGCAGTCAGAAACACCCCCTTAACATAAAAATGCTGGTTTTAGACCTCAAGTGCAGGGAAAACACACACTCTAGATACTACAGACTGGTACAACTAGCAGCTACAATGTAACTATTACAGCAGCAGTGGAATAAGTTCAGCTTTGAAACTCTACTGAAGAGGGAGAGAAATGTAACTAATAATATAGGATTCTTATGAAATACAGTACAACAAATCAGCAGAAGTGCAGAATGAGACTTATTTTCATCCTTTTAGCAGCAGATGGCTTTAGATGTAGTAGATTCTCTGCAACTCTCAGGTTAAATAGCCAAACCAAAAGCAGCTCTGTGGAATTGAGCACAAACTCCTGCAAACACTGAGTTTATACAGAATCAGAAAAACAAGTTTTATATCAGCAAGGCCTACAGACCAAACAGGAAAATACACAATAACCTTTCAGCCAGCAGCCCCCCAACTCAGATAGGTTTGCAGTACACTTCTGCCACAAAATAATCAACAGACATACAAATTGATACCTATTTTGTTTTTTTAGCAGTGGATGGCTTTAGGTGTAGCAGATTCTCTGTAACTCTCAGACAAAGTAGCCAAACCAAGAGCAGCCCTGAGGAATTGAGCTTGTCCTGAGTAACTTTTGTTATGTTGTAAGGTTTCTCTGTCAACCATGTTTCACAGGTTAAGTACTGGACCCCTTTGGAATGACACTAGTAGCTAAGCTAATAGCTAAAGTCGATAATTTTCTGCTGGTATTGTGACATCATTCTCAGAGATGGTAGAATGCTGTTAAATGCTAGGCTCATACCTGCCTGCAACACATTCTGATAGCTCAATCATGTCCCTCTTCATACAGTCCAAGGAGGTATGTCTCAGGTTATTCACATCCATATGAACTATGACTGAGTCATACTGGTATTTAAGGGTAAGTGACCTTAGTGCTTGCATGATCTAGTGGACCCTGCGGGCCTTTGACAGGCAACTTATTGTAACCTTCTTCTTATCCAGCCTGGTATGAGGGACATCAATGTGCTTCACAGTGAAATTTCCTAAGACTAGAATATCAGGTTGTAAAGTGTTTTGCTTATGGGCTTGGTAGTTGAGACACAATGAGATATGGCATTATGTGTTGTGATGGGAATGGTGTTATTTGTGTACATGCAGAGTTTCTGAGGATTGTGCCCAAGAGGCCTTTGAAGTTTGGATAAGTTACTTATAAGCAACTCTGCATATGTGGGTCTATGTGTGTGGTGAGTGATGTGTGATTGTCACTGACAACAGGTATGTTGTTTTTAGTGCATGTATGTGATAGTCTAGCCTCCAGTGTCAATGTGGAACTATATCCCTCACATATTGTATTTGTTCAAGAATTAAGTGGTTGTCAGTGTACATACGGCAATTGCTACATTGCCTCAGCATTCCTATGTCCACCAAGCTGGATGCAGAGATAGCAGGAAAGTGCCCATTCAAGGTTAGAAGTCCTAATGTATACTTGCAAGGGATGGGAGTGGAAGGTGTTTGCAACCAGACGAGGAAAGGTGCTTACTTTCTGTAATCTGCAGCTAACCTAACCAGTGATGCTGCCCAGCACCCAAACCAAATCCTCTCTGAGCAGCAATATCCATGGGTATTATAATAAGATAAGGTAGCCTAAATAGTCCTAACTAAATGTCTAAATGCTGCTCACCACATAAACTAGTAGCCCCATAAGTAATGCAGGACTGAAGTAAAGTTAAAAGGTGTTTTTTTTATGGGGACATTTCAACTTCTGATGATTGTGTATATACAAGGCACGATTAACTGCTGCTGGGTGAAGAGTAGTTTTGTGCAAATGCAAGGCTTATAAACAATAAAAAACAAGCTTTACACTGACTGTGCCCTAAGGCCAATCAGGTAAGCACACATTGAGTTTTCCACCAGCAATTCCCAGCTCAGCCAGGTGAAATCAACCCTCTCCTGCCACAAGAGTGCAGACTTTGACCCTCTTAATGTAAAATGACTGTGGTTTCTTAACACTTGGGCTCCAACCAATCAGATGCCTGATACTAGGAAAGACTAGATACAATGTAATTCAGTGCAGAACAGCAGCCCTTACTTACATTAGTTTGAAAATGCAACCTTAAACTTTAAAGAAATTAAAAAAAAAACAATAAATAGCACAGTAAAATTTCACAGTATACTGAAAATAAGCAATGTTTCTAGATGTTTATGTCTGGATAGGGCACTGGCATGGCAAATAGCTCCATGCAACTATACCAAATTTATACCAGCACTGAAAACACAGAAAGTTGACTACCGAGCCCTTTGGCCAATAAAACAACTACACTTACAGCCCTTTTGTGTGCTTCCCAACTCTGATTGACTAGGCAAACACCCACTGCCACTAGATGAATAATCCCAGTCCTCCTAATATAGGGCAAAGCAGCTACTGAACTTGGTACTCAGAGGAGACATGAAGAGATCACAGCACAACTAGCCCCTGTAACTGAAAATCATGGTTGCCACTGACTGGTTGAGGGATCACTTGTGAGGCAGGAGAATGGATCTGATCAGCTTGTCTGCTAAAATAGGAACTCCCCAACATATGCATTACTAAAAGAAGGCATTGGGAAGACACTGCCCATTGCCAAACCCTCACAGCTTCTCAACATTGTGGGTATGAAAAGGTTCAACATGTTTGCTGATGTTTTAGACCACTGCTATGTTTTCCATTAGGAACACACAATCTTGGGAAGAGAATACTGAAGATCTTGCAACACTAGGAGGACTATCCTCATTTCCAAGACATTGATGTGAAGTTTAGTCTCTGAAGTCGATGTGTCTTGGACCATCTTCCCTTCAAAATGCCTTCCCCACCCCAGAAGGGAGGCATTCATGGTCAATGTGGACTTCATGGGTGGAAAGATGAGCAGTCAACCCAAAGTCACTGGTAGGGAAATCAACCACCAGAGAATGTGATGTCTGCATATTGGTGTGAGATGAACTGGGAAATTCATGGGTTGATATATGGATCATTGAACAAAGAGGGTCAACTGTAGCATCCTCATGTAAAATCTGGCCTGAGGAACTAGCATGATCAAAGAGGTCATTGACCAGCTTAGCCAACGAATAAGTCTTGTTGGAGGATTTGGGAAAGAGAGGCCCCCTGGAAGCTTGCTGACACAGATAGAGAGAGAGAGAGAGTACTCTTACGTGTGGAAGTTTGGAAATTTGACACATCATGTTCATGTCGAACCCATATGAATTCAATTGTCTGGGTTAGTGTCAGCTGGCTTTTCTGTAGATTGACAGTAATCTCCAACTGATGACAGAGCTGAAGTAAGAAGTCCCTGGACTGAAAAAGCAGATCCTTGGTGGGTGCAGTGAAGAGCCAGTCATCTAAATAAGGGAATACCCATTACCTTTGCAGCCTTAGATAAGCTGCTACAGCTGCCATCCACTTGGTGAACATCCTAGGGGCTGTGGAGAGACCAAAGGCAATGGTCTGAATTGAAAATGTCTGGCCCATAGACAAAAGCATAGAAACCTCCTGGACTGCCTTGCAAATGTTATGTGGTAGTAGGCATCCTGAATGTCCATCAAGGACATACAGTCATCCTTCCTCAAAAGAGACAGAATGGACTAAACTGTGACCATCCAGATCTTTGTCTGTATTACAAATGCTTGAGGTGGCTGAGGTCTAGAAATGGCCTTGAGGTCTCTGGTCTTTTTCCAAACCAAAAGAACTCTTGAATAGATTCTGGATTATTGCTGGTCTGGTGGGACCTCCTGGATGAATTGCTTTTCTAGCAGCTTTGAAATTTCTGCTGCTGCCAATTTCATCTGACTGGGTGGAATGTTGGGAATTTTCTTTTTGCTTGTAAGTGGAAATAATAGGGAGTAACATAGCCTCTGGTAAAAATCTTCTCCACCCAAAAGTCTTGAGTGATGGCTAACCAGGCATGAGGGTGCAGAGACAAGTGCCCCCCCATCCCAACTACCTCTACAGCATGGCAGTCATGCAACCATTCAGGAACATTGAAAGGGTTCTCAGTGAAGGACCTTGAACCTTGGCTTTGTAGTCTAAATCTGCCCTGGGGAGGTGGGGGTTCTGTCCCAAGAAGGTTCCTGAGCAAGACTTCTGGATTTATGGAGCTATAACATCTTTCATCCTTTCTGTTTCTGGGGGAAATGTCCTTTGGAGGGTGGAAAACAGATGCCCATGGCAGACAGGGTTTTGCCCTCCTGCACTTCTGATGAGCATTTCCTTGACCTTGAGTCCAAAATTGCAGAACCATCAAAGGGAGCACTGACAAAGGATGCTTTGAAGGTCTCTGCAAAGATGCATCCTGGGGTGATGGTGAAGGAATACCAACTCCTCTTAGGAGAGGGCTTTGGTAGACCAGCCCCATCACTGCTTCATCAATTCAAGGATGTTTCCAAATAAGATGCCTTCTATGGGGGATCTGGGGGACCCCTCCCCTTCTCCAAACTCAGTATCTTCAGTGAGGGACCCATAAAGAAAGTACAGATGTTTCCTTTTACAAGTCCATTTCCTATGCCCTTCCCTGGTGGGAGGCTCCATGGATTGTTTGGAACTGGAAGGAGAACTCCTCAGGTGAGAATCCTCAAGACTTACTGAGGCTGGCTGTACATATGTGAAAGGATGACTGAAAGGAGGGACTGTGAAATTCTCAGAGGATCAGAATGGTGCCAAGTGGGGGAAGAAATCTCCTCTCTTGACCTGGATAGTATCCTTTCAAAGGCCTCAAAAGTCGAAGCTGAAACTGAAGCCAAACAAGAGTCCTTAGCATCTGAAGATCTCAGCAAATTAACTTCCTAAAGCCCAATCTGATTTGGCTCTGAAGCTGACATCCATGCAGAGCTGTCTAAGGCTGAAGCATCCAAACGTAGGGATGACTCAATCCTGAAGCCTAGACTATGGCCCCAACCTCTCGCCTCCATGATCCTTTGAGATTCAACATCACTAAACTAAAACAGGTAAAGAAATCTATCAGAATTGAAGCCATCCAGGCTAATGGCTGTAATGAGGCCACCCTGCAGATGTCACTCAGCATTGGCACTGTAAACACCGGATCTCAAGGTCAGACTGGAGAAGGAGGTATCAATAGAGGGGTTGTCAGAGCCTGACCTAGTGCCACTGGAGTGAGCCACTGGGAGGACCCCATCTGGATCTGCATCCTCAGAAACTTGTGCATCTTTCTGTTCACATCAGCTTCTGACAGATTCTTTGACAACTGAAAGGACCTAAAAGAGGAGGTCACTAGTGTACTGACCTTTTCTGTAAAATGGGAGAATGGAATTGAGGATTGTTCAGCATTGAATAAAATCTGTTTGGAGGAGAAAGATCATATCTGGAGCAGCTCTTGAATCATTTCTGGAACCGACAGTCGTGGGGGGGGGGGTTAAGATTGGTCCAGCAGTACCCAAAGGGTCATGGGATCTCTTCCAAGCCCTATTTATGCCATCAGGCTTATACTTCTGTTTCTATTTTTTCCTTTTCTTTGCCCTTACCTCTGTCTCTCACTTCTTCTTTCTCCTTTGCATACTTGGTTTTATTCTTCCACCTTCTTCGATGATGGGGAAGTGGAGGTTGTTCCAAAAGGAGTAAATTCTTCTGCAGTGGCAGGGAGAAGACCTTTGAGAACTAATTTATTCCTACAGTCAAGAACAGCCCTTGCCCCAAACAAAGCACAGGACTCACACTCAGTATCCAGGTGAGCCACACCTAAACTGCAAATACATAGTATATCAGGGTACAGGGGATCTTGTGCCTGCATACAGCACACTTTTAAAACCAGTAGCCTTGTCATTCATGTTCAAACTACACAAGAAGAAAACAGCTCAAAAAACATGTTTTTCATCTAACAATACTCTTGACTATAACAAAAATACAACACACTTTTTTTTATCTTTACAACAGAGGCAGTAAAAGAATGGCCTACAAAACACTAACTAACAACTAATCCAATACTAACAACCAGTAGCTAACTATATGGCAGGGATAGAATACCCAAAGGATATTGCAAATAGCTAATGGAATGACTGCAGAGAAAATTCACTTATCTGAAAAGATGATCACTGAGCCTCCAGATCATGTCTTAACTGAACAGACGTCAAGTGAGATATAAGGTATTGTAAGGACAGTAGGGAGGAACCTGAGCCCTAGGTTCAGGAATCTGAATTAAAGGGGCCATTGTAGGATTCCTTCAGATCTGATAACCTATCTATCAAGTTGGATGGAGAAGACATCAGCTCCACTATTACCTTGGGCAGAAGGGAGTCACCACAATAACATTTGGAGAATCCTTTTGGATATCAGTGGAAAGTATGGAAATGGACACAGGAACATTTCTGTCCACAGGAATGAAAAAGCATCTGCTTTCTAAGCCTGTCTGCAAGGAATCCCGCAGCAACATTTCTTCAGTTGTCTGCTTTGAAAGAAGGCAAATAGATCTATTTGATGAGCTCCCCACAACTGGATCAATTCCCAAAAGGCCCCTTCATTCAGTTTCCATTCATGGGCTTCTGTCCTGGTCCTAGTCAGCTTGTCTGCCACAACATTTTATTCTGACAGACAGTAAGAATTCTGGAGGATTAAACTGTTCTGAATTGCTATTTCCCAAGCTACCACTGTGAGTCTGCACAGGAAGTAAGATCCTGTAACCTTCTGTTTATGTATCACATGACTGAGGTATTGCCTTTGATCACTTGAACTGGCCCTGAAGACCACAGATGATGCACATAATTAACAGGATAAATAACAGATAACATCTCTTCTTTACTGACGTGTCTTGGCTTGTCCCATTTGTTTTTTTACCCCCATAGGCATAGCTCCCCATGCAAAATCTGATGCATTCTGTTGTTACACATTGTGCAGGGGTAGTCAGACAAAAGAGAAGAATTGGATTCAGGGATATCTGGTCTTCCCAACAAAGCAACTCTCTTTTTACAAAGCCCAGTACTGGAATCTGAAATGAAAGGGGGTGAAGGTTTGGGGAACATACTGCTTTCTAGAACTACCAATTTTTTCTCATTTGTAATCTGGCAAACAGAATCACAAGAATTATAGAAGCTATGAAACCTAGTAAACTGAGGTAGTTTCTTGCACAAGTCTGAGAATGAATGGAGATCCTCCTGAACAATTCCAGATACACGTCTACTTTTTCCTGAGGAAGGAATGTCTTTTGCATGGAGGCACCCTAAAACAGCCTAAGAACATTATCCTGTGGGAAAGAATCAAGGAATACTTTTGAATCTTGATTTGAAATCCCAGACTTATAAAGAGGTTTGTTATCAATCTAAGGGACTCCTGACACGTTGAAAAAGACTCTGTAAAGATAAGTTATTTAAATAAGGAATATGTGAATACCTTGCAGTCTGCAATTGGCTATCACATGAGTTAGACACTTCATAAATATCCTTGGAGAAGCAGATAACCCAAAGGGTAATGCAGAGAACTGACAGTGAAACCCAGACATAGAAAACCTTCAAAAAATTTGAAATCTGTGACAACAGGGCTGTGGTGATAAACATCTTTCAAGCCCAGAATTACCAACAAACTTAGAGGAGAAATGAGAGGTAACAGCATTTGCAGGGACAACATTTTGAACTTTGGAACTTTCACAAACAGGTTGGGAAAGGACAGGTTGAGACTTGGTCGCCAAAATGGTTCCTTCTTTGACACTAGAAAAATTCTTGAGTAAAATCCTTTCCCCCCTCATAGCTGGGGGAACTGGTTCTATAACCCTTACAGAAAACATCTGGTTGATAACTGGGGAACAGGCAAGTCTGATTTGGAGAATGAGTGGGGAATCCCCTTTAAAGGAATGAGGCTTTCCCACTGTCATCTGTAGCCCTCCTGATCAACTTTTCAAACACATTTTTCTGAAATAACTGATGCCAAAAAGAAGGTGAAGAACCAGGCTCTGGGATAGGCTTAAAGAGGTGAGAAGGTGTCGAGAGGGAAAAGAGGAATGCTGCAATAGTCATTTCTGTATTATTGGCTTATCACTTCTTCTGGAAGGCTCCCCTCCTTTTCCTTTGAAAATGTTGTCACTTCCTCTTGTACATCTGCTTATCAGAGGCCTGCAAATACCATTTTTTCCAGCAAAGGTTTCAGCAAACCTGGAGAAAGAGGGCTGATGCATCTGAGTAACTAAATAGATCAATGTCACTATTTCATCAAATTATCTGAGTACCTGAGTAGCAGAAGGACCAATCAGGACCTCTTTATTCAAAAGAGAATTTAGAATTTCAGACTTAACATCATCAAAAAACTTTTTTACTGCCTCATATCAGAAGCAAAAGATGTTTCCCTGAACACAGAATCAGCACAGGCATAAGAACACTTAAGAGTGTTTAGTAACCTCGGAAATAGAAGCAATTCATCATCTTCCTTTGGCTGTTCCCGTTAGAGGTCGCCACAGTGGATCATCTGTTTCCATTTCTTCCTGTCCTCTGCATCTTTCTCTGTCACACCAACCACCTGCATGGCCTCTCTCACCGCATCTGTAAACCTTATCTTAGGCCTTCCTCTTTCCTGTTACCTGGTAGCTTCATCCTTAGTATATTTTTCCCAATATACTCAGCATCCCTCCTCAGCACATGTCCAAACCAACGTAATCTTGCCTCTCTGGCTTTGTCTCCAAACCTTCCAACCTGGGCTGACCCTCTAATATACTTATTCCTAATCTTGTCCACCCTCATCACACCCAGTGCAAATCTTAACATCTTTAACTCTGCTACATCCAGCTCTAACTCCTGTCTTTTTGTCAATGCCACTGTCTCCAACCCATATAACATAGCTGGTCTCACTACCCTCTTGTAGTCCTTCCCTTTCACTCTTACTGGTACTCGTCTGTCACAAATCACTCCTGACACTCTTCTCCACCCACTCCATCCTGCCTGTAGTCTCTTCTTCACCTCTCTTCCACACTCACCATTACTCTGAGCTACTGATCCCAAGTATTTAAACTCATACACCTTTGCCACCTCTACTCCTTGCATCTTCACCATTCCTCTGTCCTCCCTCTCATTCACACACATATATTCTGTCTTAGTCCTGCTGACCTTCGTTCCTCTTCTCTCTAGAGCATGTCTCCGTCTCTCCTGGGTCTCCTCCACCTGTTCCCTACTCTCACTACAGATCACAATAAGCAATTAAACAATTCAAAGAGGACTTATTTTCGGAATAGGGAAAAAATGGCTGCAATGTTCCTCATATTGTTAAAAGGAGGCAACAGATACTGTGAGCCTGATAATTTAGAATTCTAAAGGCTAAAGAGGCAGAAGAATATATACTCTTATCGGCTCTATCAAAAGTTTTGTCATCCTTATCTGAGGGGGAGGGTTTAAAATTAACCTATTTTTTTTTTTGAAGGATCAGATCTAGGATGAGAAAACATATCTTTGCAGAATTGAGGGCTTTATATGCCTTATTAGTGGCTACAGGTTTACTGTAAGGTGAACTGCAGGCAATATCAAAAGCATCATCCAAAGATGGAATTGTATTTCCTCAAAGAAGGTGGAAGATCAGACTGTTTCCACTGAAACATCTTATTCATCTTAGAAATTGTTTCAGTAAATAAAAATCACTCTATAGGAGATTCAGAGGAAAAGTCTTTCCGCATCATCAGACAGGGAATCTTCAGAAACTGAGGGGACGGTCTTTTTTTTTCACAAAGAAATTCCAGTCACTCTTTAGAGGTCTCAAAGGCTGCAATAAACCTTGAGCCACTCCAATAAATACTTCATAACCTGTAGAAATATAGGATCCGGAAGACAAATTATTCATTTTCTGTCTCTTTTTCCTAGGGACATGGATGGCACTTCACTCTAGGGACCAGATCTCTTAGCTTGGCCATGGAGGGATGCAATCCCACTCCCTCCTCTGAGACTGAGAAATGTTTTGCAAGGGCACTAGAACAGCCACAGAGGAGATGTCTGACCCCTGGTCCACAGTGGCTGAAGAAGCCACACCAGATGGACCCACAGAAAAAAATATGAATGATCTGAGGAACCAGTAATGGCTACAGTAGAGACACGCACCAGTGACTGATGGAAAGACTTAGCCCTCTGTGTGACAAGGGCTCCTTGCAAGTTTTCATTTTCTAGAAACCAGAGAAAGGTAGGACCATGGGACCAGTATACTGTTCTAAGATTCTGTTGAAAGCAGAGATTGATTCTCAGCTAGCACAGCTAGACTGGGTCACTGAAGGGTAAGCTCTAAAAAGGTAGTGTTCATAAGGAAAACACATAAAGACACTCCCAAAACACACCTGCCCCCAATCAAACTAAGTAAGCCCCAGAAAATAAGAGTTAAACAATAAACACAAGTTTCTCCACAAAAAGTGATTAAAATAAGTACAAACAGTAAAAGTTAAAAGAAGAATGAAAACAGTCAGTCAGACCAGCCAGTCTCATGACTCCCACAATACACACTAAAAAGAATAAAATACATAATTTCTCACATAAATCAGTACATTTTACTGAAAAAAAATAAAAGACTGTGGAAGGTTTTCCTCAGAGGGAAATTATCTGCCCAGCAATAAATTATTGTAACCCAACTGTCAGTCTTCTGATGTCTACAAGAAGAGCACTCTATAAGGACGGCAAGAAAGTACTGAAGCTTTTAGTGCCAGGCTGCTGGTTTTCTCTACTTAGGATCTTATGCAACCAGTAGCCTGGGTGCATGTAGAAGAAGGTCAAAGAATTGGTAGGCTGTCTGACTGTTATATATTTTGCTGGATATGACCCATAAGCTAAGGCTCTTGCAGCAGTGATTAAGACTGATTATCAGTGGATGCACAGAGGAAAAGTCTGATAGAGAGATGAAAAGTGGGGTCTTGAAGGAGAAAGGAAAAGTCAGCAAGCAAAGGAGAGTAGTAGTGCTGAAATTGAATTCATCCTCAAGTCTTGGTGAGTACCTTCATGAGGTGGACCCTGTTTTTCACAAAATCTCACCAAGGCGACACTGATATATAGACTGTATTTATATAGCATATATCATGGACAGAAGTAAATAAAAAATAAAAAAAGCTGGGTGCACAAGACCCAGGATAAAAAAAGTGCCCAGTCCTTGTAGGCACACTGGTGCCAGGACTGGGAAAAATGACAGAGTGTAGAATCCTCAAAAAAAAAAAAAAAAAAAAAAAATTATCCTTGTTTCCCGTCTTTCCTGACTTAGAGTAGTCCAAATGCAGGTTTTGCTGTATTCTGGACTTTTGGAAAGTTCCTGTGTTGCCCATTTCCTTTCTTCGAAAAAGGGAGGCTTCTTTGTTCACCAGTGGCAGTGGGGAGCTTAGAGCAGCCTATCTATCCCTGGAGGAGTGTTCCCAGCACAAGAATCTGGTAGTCTATTGGCCGTTTTGGGCCAATTTCTAGCTCTTTCAAGTCCCCCTGTATAAAACCCACTTTGACACGTTTTTTGCGCTTGTTACTACTCAGCCAAGCTCCTCGTGGTCCTGCAGAGTGGTGCTAGCAGCAGAGAGACTAAAAGAGCGACTGCTAACCTAAGTGTTTTTTTTTGCTGCTACTACCAGGGCGACTGTCTGATCTAGCTAAACTGCAAGTATTTCTGCTTCTTGAATTGTTTTAAACTGTTTAAAGTTGTTTTTGCACCTGCACTTTTAAAGTTTGCCCTGTTTGTTGCATTTACCTGTTGAGGCTACACACTCAAGTGCGCTAGCCTGTGTTACATATTTATTGCATTTTCATGCTGTTTGTTGCAAAAAAAGAAAAAAAAAAAAGAAAAAAAAAATTATCCTTGTTTCCCGTCTTTCCTGACCTAGAGTAGTCCAAATACAGGCTTTGCTGTAGTCTGGACTTTTGGAAAGTTCCTGTGTTGCCAATTTCCTTTCTTGGATAAAGGGAGGCTTCTTTGTTCACCAGTGGCAGTGGGAAGCTTAGAGCAGCCTATCTATCCCTGGAGGAGTGTTCGCAGCACAAGAATCTGGTAGTCTATTGGCCGTTTTGGGCCAATTTCTAGCTCTTTCAAGTCCCCCCGTATAAAACCCGCTTTAGCGCGGCTTTGCGCGATTTTGCGCATAGCGCATTGGGTTTAAACCATTCTTGGCTCCACAAAGTCTGCTCTTCACTTTTTCCCTTAGAACTGATCTAGTTCTCATAATAAACACCCTATTCCTACTCTAAAGCCTGGCACTTGCTCACTAAAGCAATTATATAAGTCAGCACTAAAAAGTCAAAAGCACTACACCCTCACAAACTCCCCTTGAGTACCTTGTTCCCCATTGGCCCTTTTTTCAGTTATAAAGGAATTCCCAATACTATTCTAGCATGTCCAAAGGTCAGTTGTCAATCTCCTCTCTGGTCCAGCTGGTGAATCTGGGAATCTTGAGGCAATGTTACAACTGCCTCATGTACACAGACAACCCGCTCCTCCTCCCAACAAATTCCAAAACATGTGAGAGATGCAAACATATAGCCAAACTGGAGGCTAAGCTCTCTCAACTCAGTACTGGCATAACCAGTCAGGAGGAGAAGGAAACCACACTCACTACAATTCCAGTCTCACATAGACCTACCACGACAGCAAACCAAACACATAAACACACAAAAACATACTCGGAGACTCTAAATAAAAATCTGCCTAAGCAACAGAGACCTCCAAAGCAGACACCCAAGCAACCGCTACCCCAAAACAAAACACGTGCAACACATAGCTCACAAAGCCAGTGTGTCGAACAGTCACAGCCCTTAAGGCTAAACAACACACCTGATACACTTGTAATAGGTGACTCTATCGTCAGGCACACTGACGTCCCGCTCACCAGGCTGAACAAGGAGAAGGTCACGGTGAGCTGCCTGTCGGGCACTAGGATCCACCACATAACACAAGCACTCAGGTCACTCCAAGGCAAGTACAAATATGACTCAGTCATTGTCCATGCTGGTGTGAATGACCTGAGATGTACCTCCCTGGACTACATGAAAAGAGACATAGAGGAGCTCTCTGAGCATGTAGCCCAGGCCGGTATGACCCTGACCTTGAGTAGCATCTTACCCTCACCAAGAATGATGCCACAATATGAAGACAAGATGATCAATTTCAACAATTGGCTTAAGTATTGGTGTCATTCAAAGGGGATCCAATGCCTGTCAGCCTGGGATGACATGCTCGACAAGCCACGATGCTTCGCTAGGGACGGCTTGCACTTGTCACCCCTGGGCTTTTGGATATTGGCAAAGGCTCTTGCCACCCCCATAGTGCCTTTTTTAGGCAAGGTTCAAAAGACAAACCCACCTCCATAGGTATCACAAGGGATAAGAAACTAAGAGTAATGCTACTCAATGCCAGAAATCTAAACCTCAAGATGCACTCACTCAAAACTCTCCTTAGCATGGAGAACATCGATATCTGTGCAGTAACAGAAACCTGGTTCAAGGCTCCCGAGAGCACCCCAGCACTACCAGGTTATACCTCATACCATGTTTTTCAGCCCCAAAACTTGGACCAAACCACAAAAGGAGGGGGAGTATCAATATTTGTCAAAGATACCCACACCTCCAGGTTGGTGGCACAGCATGAAGCATCAGAGACTATCCATGTGTAACTAACAGTGTGTAAAACTGCCTTCCAGTTTATAGCCTGCTACAGACTACCCTCCCAAACCCAGGAACCCCACTCGGCCTTCCTGAGAACACTGGAAAATATGAAGGTCTCACCAAAACACCATTATATTGGGCAACTTCAACTACCCAAACATAGACTGGGAGCATTTCTCTAGCTCCAACACCCTAGCCCAAAGGTTCCTAGAATTTATAAACTCAAATGCTATGGAACAGCTTGTTACCACTCCCACAAGAGGGGAAAACATACTGGACCTGATCATCACCAACATGGGGACTCTGTGCTCCAGTCCAGAAGTGTATCCCTCACTGGTAAGATCAGACCATAAACTAATCTCACTGGATATTCACATCCCAACCCCACCCCCTGCCCAGAAAACTAAAATGAAAAACTTCTCTAAAGCAAATTTCACACTCCTCAAAACCGAGGTGGAATCCTTCAAAGCCCCCGGACCTGTAGAAAATATGGCCCAGACCGCAGAATCCTTTATAAATGCATTCTATGAACACCTTCAGGAATGCATGGATCATGCAATCCCAAACAAAACCAAGACCCAATCCTCCAAAGGCAGGCATCCTGTCTGGTGGATCCCAGCCATAAATAAATTATACAATAGAAGGAGGAAGCTACTACATGATAGAGCAAAATCCCAAAAAGGGAAGGCATCACTGATCAGTATTAGCAAAAAACTATGGGCACTCATAAAATCGTCTAAGGCCAGCTTCTAGAGAAAAATTGCACAGGACACTAAGGATAATCACAAGGCCTTCTTTAGTTATGTTAGAAACCTGGGTGGGAATTCCCAGATATCCTCAGAATTAGTCCAAAATGACAAAAAATACACAGAACCCACAGACTTTGCCAACATCCTAGCTGACAGGTTCAGCGCAAACTTCTCCCCCCCCTTCCCCACCAAAAGGGCAAATATCTATCCCAGCAGAGTGCTGCCCCCCTGACATCTCAGATGCTCAGGTAAGAGCCGCCCTCTCCAAAGCAAAAAACACAGCATCAATGGGACCAGACAGAGTCCCGGGCTGCGTCCTACATGAACTCCAAGAAGAACTAAACCCAAACATAAAACTACTGTTCAATCTCAGCCTTACTACAGGGTATGTACCCAAAGAGTGGCGTACAGCAACAGTGGTCCCTCTCCACAAAGTGGTGCCTCAACGGATCCTGGAAACTATCGCCCCATAAGCCTGACTAGCTTAGTCTGCAAAGCTATGGAAAGGATCATCATGGACCTCATAAATAAAGATATTGGGGACCTACAGACACTGGATCCTACCCAGTTTGGCTTTGTTAAGGGCAGAGCCTGTCTCTTAAACCTGGTCAATTTCTTTGAAACAGTCACCAAGGCCATTGACGAGGAGAAGGTGGTCCACACAGCCTACATGGACCTCACAAAAGCCTTCGATACAATACCCCACTCGGGCATTATAGATAAGCTCACCAGCTTAAACATAAACCCCTATGTCACTAGATGGGTTGCAAACTGGCTCAAGGACAGAACCCACATGGTTAGAATTGCTGGAGCCATGTCAGACTCCAAACCAGTTACAAGTGGCGTCCCACAAGGCTCAGTCCTGGGACCTCTCTTGTTCGGTATATATTTCTCGGAGGTACAGGCCAACATGGAAGGACTGTGGCTGACCAAGTTCGCAGATGACTGCAAACTGGGTGCCATAATAGACTCTCCAGCCGACACAAGCATCCTACAAAAGGGCCTCATAGAAACAGACAACTGGTGCCAGAGCCATGGCCTCAATCTAAATGCCAAAAAGTGTATAGTCATCCCCTTCGGCAAAAACAAAGTGCCCACAAATGACCACATAGATGGTAATCCATTAAGTATGGAAGAAGTAATTAGGGACCCAAGTTGATAGCAATCTCTCATTTGACAACCACATGGCCAAAGTGGTTAGAAAATCATTTTATATAGCCCATCTAATCATGAAGGGATTCACATCTGCATCAGGGGAGGTCATTGTGCCTCTTTACTCATCCCTCATCAGGCCCATAATTGAGTACAATGCCCCTTTTGGGATGTACCTTACCAGACACCTGCAGCAACTGGAAAGACCCCAAAAGTACCTCACCAAGAGGATCAAAGGGCTCAAACAGATGCCATATGCTGCCCAGTTAAAGAAACTCCAGCTCTACTCAGTGGCATACTACCTGCTCAGAGGCGATCTGTGCCTGTTGTATAAAGCCATGTCCAATCCGGAATTAATGGACATGCTGCACCTCAGAAAATCCAAATCCCATCGAGCTACGCACTCGAGAGACTTGAACCTCAGCACTGAAATAAATAGGACATACTGGAGGGACAGATTCATAACCCAGAGGCTCCCTTCACTCTGGAATAAAATCCCAGTCCAGGTTAGGCAGAGTCCCTCACTGACTCTCTTCAAGAGGAATCTTGATGAGTGGATGGGAGATCGTAGATTTACTCCGGGTATCACTTCTGTGTCACTGTTAGACAGATGCACAGTATACTAACCTCGAAAAAGGGCATAGCAAAATTCATTTTAAAATGGGTGGCGAAAGTCAAACACATCTGGCTAGGCTTGTAAGTGCCCTAGGGCAGATAGCCTAGTATGAACCCATGAACCTATGAAAATACGGAAACATTCCTATAATGGGGCCAGGCCAGGCTCAGGGGGAGGATGCCCCCCTGTTGTAAAAGGAAGTAGCAGTTCACAAAAACGACAAAAATTGACTGGCCAAAGAAGAGCCATAAAGAAGATAGAGTGAACTGCTGAGGATAAGAAAGAAATTATGTATTGTTACTATTATGTAAAAAGCCCAGAATTTCCAGCACAAGATATACAAAAGGATTAAGACAGAAATTAAAGGAAAGAAAAATACTTCCGCAGGAAAAACTGTCAGAAGCTTCAAATAAAAATTTGTGTTCATTAATACAACAGATTTTTGAAAAACAGTAGATAGATCAAGAAATGTTGATCTGTCTGGAAAAAGAAGCATCTGAGGAAGTGAGAAAATACAAACAACAAAACCTAGAGATATTTGAAAAATATGAAAAAGAAATATAGACATAGGAAAGAGAGGTTTGATATGATGCAATATTTATGCAAAGGAGAAAGCCAAGTTAACTAATACAGAGAAGGCAGTCTCAAAGATATTTAAAGAGAAATACAGGCAAAGGCATCCAGACATGGAAAATTTCACAATAAAGAGATTAAGAGCAGAAAGATGTAATGTAGAAAAGACGATTAGTAAAGCAAAAGTTAAAGAAATAGAAGTTGAAGTTATGGAGTGCCTGTGAAATGAAGGATTTAATGTCGAAGGTCTAAAACAGACTACATCACAATATGATGGAGTGAGTCCCCAGAATAAGGAAAAACAAGAAGATAAGGAGACGTGAAGAAGAAATGTGGACAGGGGAAAGATAAAGAGATTTAATATGGTGTAATATTTATGCAAAGGAGAAAGCAAAACTAACCAATACAAAAAGAGCAGCACCAAAGATATTTGAAGAAAGATATAGGGAAAGGAATCTGGATATGGAAAACTTTACAATACAAAAAATAAGAAGACTAACAGGAAAAGCAGAAAAAGAGATTAATAATGGAGAAGTCAAAGAAATAGAAATTATGGAACAGCTGCAAAGAGGAGGATTCAGTGTAGTAAATCGAATACAGAAAGCACCACAACAGGATAGAGCAATGGATATCCAAATTAAGGGGAAACCAGTGGAAAAGGAAGCAATTGGTCATATTTTGGAGCCTTCCACAGGAAACCAATATAAATGTTCATTTGAAGCTAGACCAGCAAGGGAAGGAACAGGAAACTGTGGAAACTCTGATGCAGTCAATGTTGAGGAGTGATAGGCCAGTGACTTCCCATATGACAGGACAACAGATGACACAGGATGAAATTGAAGAGAATCTGCCACAGGAAGATGATATAGAACTTTCTATAAAATGCCCGCAGGAAACGGAAAACAAGGGATGTGCCCTCAGTATGGAAGAAAATGAGTTAAGAGAAGAGTTGCTTGATTTAATAGAAAAGACAGATATGTCAAGATCAATGAGAGAAATAGACTGCAGAAAGTTAATAAAACATAAAAACTTGATAAAACAAATGAACACAGTAATTAGGACTGTCCATAGAGATCCATGTGATATAACAGAAGTAAACAGAATGCATTACTGTGCTGCTAAATTAATAACTGATAAAGTTCTACCACAGGAACACAGGGTAGCGAGGGAAAAGAGGGGGCAAAAGCGAATGCCATCACGGAAATATCGAATAGAGAAAACTATAAAGCAGCTAAGACAAGAAGTGTCATTGTTAGAAGATTATAGAAGAGGGAATAAATCAACAAAAATACTCAGAAAGATAGATGTGATAAAAGCAATGTGCAGTATTAGAAGTGACCAGGATCTATTATGCACTATTGGAGATAAACTAAAAATTTCATAACAGGAGGAAAGACTTAGAAGATATGAAGATAAATATAAGGGAAAAGCACAAAATAAGCAATTTATTGATGATCCAAAAAGTTTTATAGAGAACTGGGAAATAAGGTAAAAGGAATTGAAAGACCACCAAAAAAAGAGGAAGTAGATACATTTTGGAGAAGAATCTATGAAGATCCTGTGAAACATAACAAAGACGCTAAAGGGATAGAAGAAGTAAAAGAAAGAATAAGAAGTTTAAAGGTACAAGATATGAAATGGGATGAAATAGCCAGAGAGATTGAAACAAAGTTGAGAAAAGCCTCTAACTGGAAAACCCCAGGCCCAGATGGCGTACCTAACTTTTGGATTAAAGTATTAACTTCTTTGCACGAGGTTTTAGCCATGAGTATGTACTATTTATATGCGCACCTCAAACACACACTACACTGGTTAACAACAGGAAAAACAATGCTCTTACTTAAGAGTGAACCTGCAAGCTACCTTAAAAATTATAGACCAATAACTTGTCTTCCAATGACATATAAACTATACACGGGAATTGATGCCGACAGAGTTTATAGTCATTTAGAAGAAAATTCAATTATGGCAGAAGAACAAGAAAGTCATATGGAATAAAGGATCGTTTGTTGTTAAACAAAGTTATAGTGGAGAACTGTAAGAAGGGGAAGAATCTTACTATGGCATGGACTGACTACAAAAAAGCATTTGATAGTAACCCACCTTCATGGATAAAAGAGTGCTTAAAATGTATAAGATACACCCTACACTGATTGACTACATTACAGTAACCATGAAACAGTGGCAGATCACTTTGCAATTAAGCCATGATAAAGGACAGATTATCATCCCAGGGATAAAAATTCAAAGGGGAATATTCCTCTGTGACTCCCTGTCACCATTGCTATTCTGCCTTGCCATTAATCCATTAAGCTGTTTACTTAACAGCTTAGGCCATGGCTACAATTTGGCTTCTAGAAAACAACAGTCTAATGACTTCTCATCTTCTCTTTGTTGATGATTTAAAACTGTATAGCTCATCAGATGAGGAACTGAAAGCACAGCTGCAGGTTGTCAAAACTTTTCAGATGATATTGGAATGTCTTGTGGTCTTGATAAATGTGCAAAAGCAACCTTTAAAAAAGGAAAACTACAGCACCAGGAAAACATCAGTTTGGGACAAGAATGTGACATAAAAGAACTTGAGCAAGAGGGAGTATAGAAAATACTTGGGAACTGATGAAGGATCAGCAATAAAACATGAACAAATGTGAATAAAGCTCAGTAAGGAGTACTTTAGAAGACTTAATCCTGAAAACAGCATTGACATCTGAAGAATTCTGTGAATTCTATGCAAGTCTTTCTGTTTATCTTGCTGTTAGTTGCATTTACATGCATACACGTCACAGTATATTAACTCTTAGTATGAACAGCTACTTTTAAATACTGGATTGTACTAAGTACAATAAATACACAGAGGCAAACTGTTTCAGTAAACTGCTTTAGTTAGTACGACATTTCTGTTACATTCGACTTTTGGTTCTACAAACATGCAACACATATGCTGTCAGCTCTCTATAGCAAATTCCCAAAGTCTGTTTAAGCATAGTTACATTTATACCAGTAGGTCTGGTATTTTTCTCAAAGTCTGATTTAATACAGTTCTTTCTTTGTATAACAGTTTTCCTTTGTTCTTCTAATTTATGGTTTGTCCTTGATTCTTTGATCCAGGAAATTCAGTCTTGCATTATCTGAAACTTAGTGTTCCAGCACCATCTTGCTTGAAGTTACTTCAATGTACTTTCAGCTGCCATCTGCGTAGCTAATTTACAAACTTTGTTTCTCAATAACATACTCCCTCACATGGATGCCAAAATCTATTTAAGCTATTATATGTTTGCCAGCACATATACTACTTTCTTTTTTTCAGCATTTTATATTATTTTAGATTAACCCTTTATATTTTATGCAGCTTTTTATTCAAGCTAATAATCATGCTAGCAACAGTTTGAAAAGACAGTGAATAATACTAATCTTTCAGTTCCCCCTTATTGTATTTTTGAGGAACGGACTAAACTTACCATTTTACTCATATTTACAATCATAACTTGTTGAGTTATTGCAACTCTTTGTAACCTGCAGCATATAAACTATTGTAAGCTGTTATTATTATTATGACTTTTAAAACTATTAACACAGGATGTATTAACCAATTTGGTCCCAGATGATGACCATTCTTTAAATATGTCCCACCAATTATGGGAAGTGTCAGCTTCTGTTTTTGTCTTTTACTATTAACACTGGGTTATTTGAAACCACACATACAAACTGTGGTGCCACTTTAACAAACATTTTGAAATTTGAAGGCAATATTGTCCATTTATACTAAACTGTAATCTGTCTATCAAAGATACTTGTAATGACTTACTAAATAATAGGATTTCCTTGTGCTTGTAAATGTACAATATGTGAGATATCTTGTTTTACTAGTTTTTATACCAAGGTCTTTTAAATCTGCATTTGGTATCTTTAAAACTTGGAAATGTGATATTGAAGTGCAATATTGTCTTTTGGTATTGTTATCCTATCATGGTACACAAGTGGATGGTATTTTTACCCATTGATCTGTATGAAGTACTGGCTTATTACCCAGAATGGTAAGTATTTTAACCCATGGTCCTTTTTTTATTACTGTGTTGTTTATACAAATAAACAGATTATTGGTAGAAATCATACTCTTTTTTTCCTCTGTTGAGTTTATTCTATGTACACACTGTGACATTTTTGCATGATGTCTTCCCTTGTCAGAACTGTTACATTTTTAGGGGTTAATGTACAGCATTTAATAGAAATAGAGCTGTTTATTGAAATGTTTGTCAGTCTTTGATTGTTTCTCTACTTTTATGTATGCCTGACCTTGTTTAGCTAACCATGCTGTTATGTGTTAAATGTTATTTTTTTTAAACGTACATGCTGTATGCTTTTTACAACAAAAATTGTCTTGTGTTTTACTTCGTGTAGCATTCGTGAAATATTGTAATTCCCTCTGTTTTGATGTTCAGAATGATGCAAATGAAATGCAGATGTCTGTGTTGAATGCTGCCTTGTCTCGCAGCTGCATTTTTATCTATAGTCCTTGAAACATGTTCCAGACACTGAACATTCAGCTTGTCTCAATATATGTGTGCTACCAAACAGAAATACACGTATTTAACTAACTATATTATTTTTAAGATGCAGAGGACAGGAAGAAATGGAAACAGTTGATCTGCTGTGGCGACCCTTAATGGGAGCAGCCGAAAGAAGAAGATGATTATTTTTACATATATTATAGCAAAAGATGTATATATGCATCTAACTAGCAAATACATATGTACATGCATTTATACATATTTAAACATATCTATCACTGTATACATTCACTATATTTTATTTTAAATCTAAAACTGTTTACATTAATTATATTGCTATTAACTTGTGAAACAAAACCTTTAGTTTTCTTTTGATACAGCAAGTTAAGACAGTTTAATATTGTCAACACAATGATAACCATTACTATTAAAACTGGATGAATCTGAATATGTTTTATACTGCAATTTATTGACAATGCATGAGAATTTTATTGCAAAGCTATTGCAGTCTTGTTTTTTGAAAAAAAAAAACACGTCACAAATGTCAAGCCATGACTTGTGACTCTATTTACATAGATAAACCATTTACTATATACTGTACAGAATACACTTGCTTGTACAGATTGTTTTTGTATTTGTATATACATGGCTGTAATGTACACTCAGTCCAATTTTTAAACCTAGCATTAAACTGAAGCCTGCTAATTACATACCTTTTGCAGTACTGTTTACACAGTTAGTGTAAAATTGAAAGCATGCCCTTTCCCCTGTAGTATACATCATTTTATTGCAGCATTGTTTGTTTTATGCTGTGAGAAATGAATGTATGCTTGCCCTTTTGGCTGTTACGTATTTATTTTGCTGTTGCCTATACTGTCAAAGTTGTAGTAGGAATTGCTTTTACCAGTTTTGAAAAGACGTTTACTGTTACTAGTAGTTATTTGTACCCTCCCTTTTTGTAAAGGAACCTGCATAATTTAACTGCATACTATAGCCCATGTACTGACTGTACTCGTAGTATTTACTTGCAAACAGATTATTAATGACATATATATATACAATTGTGACATGTTATTACAATTACTAAACAGGATTAGACTTTTGTGCTTTTTGCTTAATGCTGTATGTGAATATTTAACAATAATGTTTTAGAAAAAGGCAAGCTATTTGGCCTGACAACCAGTCTTGTTTCCTTGACCTTATAAATTAAATGGTTTTAAAATCACTATTTTAGTGCCTTGCTTTAACTGAATGAAAGTTTGTGCTGTCTACCCTTAACCATTTTCTAAAGGTAGAATAGTACGTCATAAATTGTTTCTTATCAGCGCAGTTAACTGCTGTTTTTTTTAACTCTTTACTAGCCAGATTATATTTGTCAGTATTGTGTTTTGCCGACTTTAAAGCTCTTATGCACTTTTGAAAAAGGTTTGCATTTTTTGTCTGAACTTTTTAACTCACTCTGACTGTGTCTTAGAAGTTTATTAAATATTTTTGTCAGTTCACCATGAACTTCATTTGTGTTCTTATCTGTTTTGTAATGTGCAGTGGTTTTATGCCACTTTTGTCTAGCAAGATGTACAGAAGATGTAAATAACTGACTTGACTGATACTGTAACTCTGAAATTAACATATTACATGTGGTGACAGGACATAAACATTTACTGTCATACAAATGATGTTGCTGTTTAAGATACCAGTCAAACCTAATCCATTTACATAAAGCATTGACATCAACATTTCTCAATAAGGTACTGCATGTACTATTGTTTTGTTTATACCAATCTTTAAAACCTAGCCATACCTGTGCTGGACTGTCATTACTATATACCTGAAAGGTAGTTTTACATTTGACACTTTTTTAATAGCATCCATGCTGTAGAGTGAGAAACAAAGAAAAGAATTACCAGTTTCTGTGTGGAAGGTGGCTGAATTTTCCGTTGAGAAAGCGTGGAAGTCCCTCGTTGATTCTCCCAAAAGTTGGTCAACACAGCTGGCAGATTCAGCTGTGCAAATGTACAGGACCTGTGAAACTTGCAGAGATGCACTGTTCTGCTATTGGATACTGTGCAGAAGGAGGCAAATGTTTGCTTTGCAACTGGACGTACTAATTGAATAAAATGAAAAAGTAGCTGTAGTTGTCAGAAGGAGAAACCATGCGGTCTGTCAACTGTGGCTCGCCATTGAAGAATTCTGTGAATTCTATGCACGTCTTTCTGTTTATCTTGCTGTTAGTTGCATTTACATGCATACACATCACAGTATATTAACTGTTAGTATGAACAGCTACTTTTAAATACTGGATTGTACTAAGTACAATAAATACACGGAGGCAAACTGTTTCAGTAAACTGCTTTAGTTAGTATGACTTTCTGTTACATTTGACTTTTGGTTCTACAAACACACAACACATATGCTGTCAGCTCTCTATAGCAAATTCCCAAAGTCTGTTTAAGCATAGTTACATTTATACCAGAAGGTCTGGTATTTTTCTCAAAGTCTGATTTAATACAGTTCTTTCTTTGTATAACAGTTTTCCTTTGTTCTTCTAATTTATTATTTGTCATTGATTCTTTGGTCCAGGAAATTCAGTCTTGCATTATCTGAAACTTAGTGTTCCTGCACTATCTTGCTTGAAGTTACTTCGATGTCCTTTCAGCTGCTGCCATCTGCGTAGCTATTTTACAAACTTTGTTTCTCAATAACATACTCCCTTCACATGGATGCCAAAATCTATTTAAGCTATTATATGTTTGCCAGCACATATACTACTTTCTATTTTTCAGCATTTTATATTATTTTAGATTAACCCTTTATATTTCATGCAGCTTTTTATTCAAGCTAATAATCATGCTAGCAACAGTTTGGAAAGAGAGTGAATAATACTAATCTTTCAACATCTAGGAACAATATCCAAGCCATAAATCAATTTGCTCTTCCTGTCCTAACTTATAGTTTTGGAGTGATTGACTGGCCCCAAAAAGTGTTTGATAGATTGGATATTAAATCAAGAAGGATGCTCCATGCTCACCAAATAATTTATAAAAATCAGTGTATATCAAAATTAAATATTCCCTGTTCCAAAGGAGGGATAGGCCTTCTTGAAATTGATTACATGTATAGATCTGCAATCATGGGACTCCACACATATCTACTGACCTCACAAGATCCAAATGTAGTGAAAGTTTTGAAACATGAGGAGAATAAATCTAAGATGACATCTCTGCTTAATTTAGCAGAAGCATATCGACATCAAGCAGGAATGGAAATCAAATGAGAAGTAGATAAAAACCAGGCAGCAACTGAATGTGCTAAAAAACAAAAGAAAGAATATAAGGTGAAGGACCAGATGAGAAGGCAAGAAATGTGGAAAAAACATAAATATAGTTGCAAGTATAGAAAACTTCTGGAAGAGCATCATGTTGATCAAGAATGAATGCAAGAATGGTTAAGGAAAGGTGAATTCACATCAAGAAATGAAAGATTACTATTGGCAGCCCAAGATAGTGGGCTACATACACACTGGTTTAAAATGTCCATTGAACATGTGGGAGAAACAGACATATGTAGGTTTTGTAAAACCGAATTGGAAACAGTCACACACCTTGTTGCTGGTTGCAATGCACTAATGGCAGAGGGACTGTATACTGAAAGGCATAATACCGTGGCAAGACTGTTACACTGGGGATTGTGCAAACATTACGGAATCGAAGTGGCTGAAAAACACTGGATGCATGAGCCGCAAAGAATCATCGAAAATGATGAAGTTCATATCACATGGGATCACCCAATACCAACAGTTCAAAAGATAGATGCTAGAAAACCAGATATAGTGGTCCAAGAAAAGAAGACAAAAGTAGCATTGATCATTGAACTCGCCACCTAGTGACTACAGTGTCTTGCATACAGAGAGAGACACAAAGTCATAAAATACCTTGATCTGCAGGCAGAAACGACAGCCATGTGAAATAAAGATACCCAGACAGTTCCAATAGTAGTAGGAGCAACTGATCTTTTAAAAAAGAATTTACAATCGTATTTAGATATGTTAACAATTCATGTAACACTGCACGAATTGCAGAAGGAGTCATTACTGGGCACATTGCAGGTGCTGCGAAGAGCACTTTTGGCTGACATCAAAGAGTGAAACAATACTAATTTCATGAACTTTAATCGTACTTTGACATAGGAATGGCGTCCATTCCTGTCATGATATTAGAAACCCCAAAAACCTGGAGAAATAAAAAATGAAAAGTCTTATTACTAGAGTTGTAATCAAATTATCAAAAGGAAAGCTTCTCCTGTACAAAACATGTTTGGTCTGGGTGGATTTTGCTGGGTAAAAACTTTGCTAGTCTACTTATAAGACACTCATAAATGACTTACAGTCCTGGCTTAAAATAGATACTGGCAGGTAAGAAGATAGGAAATTGGATCTTTTCCTGGTTTGTGCTTGACTACCAAAATAGCCTCATTCCAAGAAGGGGAGCTTCCTGCACACAACAGAGAAGGCAGCCAAAATATCTGGCCTCCCACCATTTATAGACTTCCACAGACATACCATCTAACCCAGGCTTCTTCCCCAAAGTCATCCTATTCATAGTATCTAATATCTCCTGAAATATAATCAGACATATCAAAGAGGCTGTCTCATCTTAATTTAACAAGGGTTGGGAAAAGATGTAAAAATGTGCACACAACCTCTGCTGTGGGGGGATATAATGAGGCATAATACAGTTTGCAAACCTTAGCAATTCCTTGTGGAATGTTATAAAGTTTGTTTATATGTGAATTTATAACCTGCCAGATTTGTCTATCCATTACTTGTTCATAGAGTTACAAAGCCAGATACTTACTACTGACAGATGATTGATTGAACTCTTTCACCTTAAAGGCCCTACAGACCTGCTCTACTGTACAGGAAAGGTGGGAATCAAGTTGCACCCTAATGGCATTAAGTCTTAGCTCACAACCTGGGGCTCCACTCCCAACCTGCTTTTCAGCTGACTGAAGGTCCTGCTGTGACTTAGATAATGTTGAATTAAATGACTGCTTAACTCCATCTGTGTAAGGCTTTAAGGAGTTCACTAGAGGTTTTTAAAAGGGTCCCATATACCAGTAGCATTTGATATATTAGTGTCAGTAGCCGCAGTGGTGCAGCAGTTAGCGTTGTCACCTCACAGCAAAAGGTTCTCCTGTTTGATTTTCAGCTGGAGTGCCTTCTGTGTGGAGTCTGCATGTCCTCCCCGTGGTCGAGTGACGTCTAAAGACATGCAGGTAGGTGCGTGCATGAATGGGTGTACTTTCTTTGAAGGTTAGGTGTCAGGCTGGCAACTCAGCACCATAAAAATTCACTGCCAATCATTAGCGGACCGGAGTTCCACTGTGGCGACCACTAACCGGGAAAAGCCGAAAGACCTTTAGTGTCACATGAGGTCCTCGCCCTAACAAAGAGGGAGGTCAGGTACCAGTAGCATCTGATATTGCAGTGCCATGTGACATCCTTGCCCTAACAGAATGAGGCCAACATCTCTTTAGCTAAATCACCCTACAAAAAACAGTTTACATTTCCAGTGTTTTGAGAAATTTCCTTTCACAATCAGAAGACTCATCTTGATATGAGCTTGGTCCGATATCAGAATAGGGAATGTGGTTGGTTGCTGAACCAAGTAGATGACAGTGTTCCTGACTTATGAAGAGCCTATAAATCCTCAAAAAAATTCGTAGTGTGGGGAATAATATGTGCATGTCTCCACAAAAAATGTTGCTGTGTGGTGAATAATGTGTATATTACTGCGGACTTATTCTGAAAAATAGTTACATATGTCATCCCTAACATCTCAATAAGCCTTTTGAGGGTCTTACCAACACAGAGCAAATAATGGCTTCTAGGTTTTTGCAATATTTTGGGTGAAGTGACCAAATTTCAATCACCTGTCCAGATGGATATCCCTGCTTGCATACCAACCCATTCTCTTATTAAAAATGCTACTTCCTAGGTGGAGATACCCGGAGGGAGCTATACAGTAATAATAGAAATTTCCTGTCCCATTAATAAACCTTTTAAAACCACAAATCTGTCCTGATCATTACTAATGATGTCTAGAAAGTGAAATAGAATATTTTCCTAATTAAGGTAATCACCCTTCTTCTTTGAGCTACAGGGAAGGAAGTGTAATAACCCTCTGTACAAGACCCTTTTAATAATAACCCTCTATATAACACCCTTTTAATTAAATTGCATGTTTAAATGGGATCCTTGCAAACAAAGAATGTGAGGTTTAAAGGAATGAAGAAAGGCACATATTTTCTTCTTTCTTCACTCTACACTCATATCATTCACATTTCATGAGCAAACATCAACAGTAGACTTGTAGTGCAATGAAACATAATCTTCTTTGGCTCCCACAAATTCTGGGTGTATAATTTACAGAATAAAACTCCTGCAATTGAACCCAAAAAATAATGACTCTAAGACCAAATATGACCAAACCCTTCCATGAAGGTAGATAAACTAAATGAAGTCAGTGCAAATCTAGGTAAGAGTTAAACTCATCTGTAGAACTATAGACAAAATGTGTGATGCACCCAGTAGCATAAATGCTATTGATATGATAGCACAGTGTGACTACTGCCCCCATGAAGCATCTATGTAAAAATACTTTATTTCTGGAGTGGAAGATTGTCACAGAGTCTTTCTTCCAAAGGGAGGCCTCCCTGAAGGGGAATCCTTCTGTGGTTTGTCAAAAAATATTTTCTAGGTGCTTTTCTATGTTTGTGAGAGGATGTAGGATCCCTGTCAGCCTGTGGTCCAAACAAAGGTTCATTGTCCAAAGGAGAATGCAAGACTTAAATCTTCAGGAATGGTCTGCCCCTGTAGCCAAGCAAATTGTCTCATCACTCAGCCTGTAGCAGCAGCCCTGGACATAGCATCCACTACATGCTAGCTGCATTTGATGCTGTGTCAGGCAATTTGTGTAGCTTGGGAGAAAAGGGTCTGCATTTATTGTTTAGAGTCTGCTGTTTGAGGTTTTGTCGTGATCTTATACACAGATTACAGTAAAGAGAGCAGGCATTTAATGATTTGTGTTTGATAATTAATACCACTGAATACTAAAGTGGAGGAAGTGTAGACTTTCTTACCCCATCTATGCATGGCCCTGCTGTCCTTGTCTGAGAGGATGGCATTAGTAGTGGGAAGCAGCTTGAATGGCTTATGTGAGATGAGAGAAATGGCAGCAGAATAGCCACAGGATTTGTATACAGGTATTTAAGCTAATCAGGGACTTTATAAAACCTGTCTGGTCTTTTAGGAGCAGGTGGCTGAGAGTCATGGTTTAAGGAAGTAGAGTGAAAAGCATCCTGATAAGCCTCTAGGACTGGGGGGGGGACTGGTGAAAAGGCCGGAGTACCCATCTCCAGAATACTGCGGTATCTTTTTTGTACCTCAGAGATATGCCTTGACTGCCATTCAAAGTGTCTCATTATATCCTGAATAGTTTCTCCAAAGGAAGTCTCATCCATGGTAGAATTAGGAGAAAGAGAATTCCCTTCATTCAAGAAGACATGTTCAGGAGAGTGAAGCTGTGAAGAGTGATCCAGAGAATAATCAGAACCTGGGTCTGGATCCCCTGCAGAGGAGGAAGAGTCTGAAAAGTGCTTTTGTGGTATGGCTTGATTTACCTAGGTCACAAAAGAAGAAGGGTTTAGGGCCAAAACAGCTTTAAATAACTCCTGAAAAAGTCCATCCATTCTTTTTCTGTGGAAGTTGTAGGAGATATCACATGCTTGTTTTATTTGTTTTTTTTTTTTTTTGGGAGTGATGCCTGCCTGTACGAGCCTCAGAGGTTCAATGTTTTGTCTAATTTCAATTAGCGTATCACAGACCTTCCTTTACTAGGATCTGAGGGATTCCAAATGGGCCCTTTGAAATAATAAGATGCTGTTTGTGATGATATGGGTAAGTGCCAGCATAGCCAGCTGGAATTTTGTAAAGAATGTCCTATGAATATCAAACTGATTTATATAAGATACTTATGTTACAAATGTATTAGAAATGTATGTCATTTGTATATCAAACTGATTTGTACAGATGTTTGTGCTAAAGATGTAGTAGTGAAGTTTGCTTGTGTTAAAATGTATCAACAGTGCACACTGCTGAAATGAAAAGAAATGTACATGTATTACTGCAACTGAATTAAATATACATGTTTTAATAGAGGACACTGTGACAGCAAAGGTTAACTTTAAGAAAAATAAGGGAAATGTAAATAAGCTGTTAAACCATTAAAACGGCACCGCACAGTGCTGAATAGGACTGGAGATGCTTGATCTGGAAAATAGCCTTTGTTCATTATCCCAGTGAAAAGAGGGGAGGCCCCAGGCACTGCCATAAACATTTGGATGTATACTGTGGCCATCTGTGCTAAATTTCTGTCTCAACTTCAAAGGGGAACACTGTGAGAACCTAGAGTCAGGTGACCAGATGAGGTCATTCTGCCAACCGTCTTGGAAATTATATTTTAGATATTATAAAAGAAATCCCAGAGTATAGAGTATTCTGCTTGAGAAGCCTAACTAGAAAGACCCTCATCGACAGCATCTTGCCTTGCCGTAGTAAGTAATTTAATTACAGAACAGTAAAATTATCTTAGATTCAGTCAGGAATATAGTGAAGCTTAGTTTAGAGTGTGTTTTTCTTTATTTGTATGAGTCTGTCCATCAATGTTAATTTCAATAGTTTCTGTGATTTGAACCTTGTGGTTTACTATAAATATATATTCAATATTTTCCTGTTCTTTTATTATTTATTATTAAATATATTTAACATATTTATTGTAGCTGGTCCTTGTAGAAAGTATCTTTATTTGGTGACACTGTGTCGGTCACTCCAGAAGGCCTAGCCATCTTGGTGAACTACTGCCATTTGTATTAGTATTAATATTACACAGTATCACTGGACACCCTTCGTTAACGGCCTTGAGGTAGTTGACTGGGGAGTGTCTGGTGGCAGTGATAACTACCTTATAGTCTGGGAAGAAGGGGACATAGCTACTAAATTGTGCCAGCCTTTCCCAGGTGTGTGTGTGTGTGTGTGTGTGTGCAAATCAAATCCCTCAGTGTGTGTGTGTGTGTGTGTGTGTGTGTGTGTGTGTGTGTGTGCATGTGCTACTTAGGGCAGGGACAAAAAACACTAGGTTTATACAGAAGGTGCTGGAGGACTTGGCTTGGACACTCGGCTGAGGACATAACCTTGCAGCTGTACCAGTAGTGAGTGTTATTGGAGACCTGGAGGGAGACAGATATAAAGACATACAGGCCCCAAGCTAAGTGTGTTCCCTGTGTGCACTTAAGGAAAATTGTACTTGATGCAGAGAGGTCTGCATCTGGAAATACTGAGTGTATCCATTTGTATTCCAAGTGCACGACTCTCTCCAGTGTCAGTGGTGAGGATTCAGGTTCCTTGATTACTGGCCCAGTGTGGGGACAAAACATGTTGGTGGCCATCACATATTGGTAGCAGCAGTGAGATCTCATATCTGGTGGCAGTGGTGGGACATTCACATGCTCACACATTGGTGAGCAGCGGTGTGGATATTGAACTTCTGCAGCCTGTAAGCAGTGGTCAGTACTCTCATGCAGCCATATGGTAGACATTCAGAGTTTCATATCACAGTGGTTTTATTTATTTACTTTTTGTTAGCTTCGTTAGTCAGGGAGAGCAGGCAAGGTTGTCAGCAGAGGACTATGGCAAGCTGACAATGAACCAGTTTGCTGACATGTGCCAAGCCAAAGGACTGGTGCATTACAACCTGACTAAAGGGGAAATGATCTGCAGCCTTAATTACAGCTGCATCACCGACCAGCAACCAGAAAGACAACCAGACCGGTATTAAGGATGTTTAGCTTTCAGAAACAGGACAGTTCAACTTTTGCTCAGATTACTTAAAAATCTATCTGGAGTTAAAGAGACTTGAATTGGAGTCCAAACATTTTGAATTAGAATAAGCAGACAGTGGCTGCATTTGGAGGTCGAAGTAGAATCAGCAGACAGTGGCTGCATTTGGAGGTCGAAGTAGACTCAGCAGAGAGACTGCAGCAGTAGGAAGCCCAAGAAAATGAGAGACACGGGCAACATGAAAAGGAAATTCTGACTCTTTGCCAGGGTCATGGAGGTAATGGGGAAGGGAGTAATCATACCCCAGAAACAATAAAAATCAGTAAACTTCTTCTTTTTTATAGTTTTATTCATATATTTGAAAGATCATGCAAACAGTATAATGTTGACTGAGGGCTCTGGGTACAGTTCCTCACCCCTTACTCCATGGCAAAGCTGTAACTGTTGTTTCTAAAGTGTCTGATACTGATTGGTTAGATTATGCTCAAGGTAAGCACTGCTTATTACAATGTTTTAAGTTAACACCTGAAGCTTACAGAAGAATGTTTTGTAAGCATAGATACAAGGCAGATGAAAGTGTATGTGATTATTTTGCTGAACTAAGCACTTATTTTCAAAGGTGGATGACTAGGTGTCAGATCACCACTTTTCAAGGCTTGCAGTTCTTTTGGTGAGGGAGCATGTCCTTAGCAATTTGCCTGAGGACATGTGAATCTGGTTGGCAGACAGGGAATGCAACTCTGCAGATTAGTTGGGGAAAAATGGGATCTCTACCTAGCAAGCAGGGCATCACTGCACAGGAAAGGGATACCCAGTGCTGCACATGGATGCAAGGGAACCCATGGCGGGCAGCCTAAACCATCCCAGCAGAGTCCTCCAGTAACAGGGGAAGACACTAGTTCAGGTACATGGCCAGGATCAAGAGTTAAATATTTTAAACGTAACCAGTGGGGCCAAGTAGCATATAAATGTCCATGGAAGAAAGGTGGGGAACAAAGGTTGGGGTAGCCAGCAAGTAGGAATAGCAGAATGCCAGTGGTAAGTTGCATGGAGACAACAGGGGTACCAAATTACCAGCAGAGTTTATATCTGATCTTGGTGGATGGAAAACAGGCCACTGCCAAGACTGACACAGCCTCTGATATAACCATTGTAAAGCCTACAGTGGTTAAAGAGGTGCAGTACTTGCTTGGGAAGTCCACTCTAGTCAGAGCTTTAGGAGGGATCCCATTCCAAATGCCTTGGCCAGGGTTCACCTTGACTGGGAGGGTGGAAAAGGATGCAAACAAGTAGGTGCATTTGATGATATCCCTGCAGATGTCTTGATAGGGAATGATTTTGATAATGCAGTACCTTGTATGCATGCAGTGATACATAGTCAGGCTTGGAGACAGACATGTGGGTCTGGTAGCCTGGGGAAGACCCAGACAGACCGCACACATGATGTCAGGAATGGTGATGTGGCTATTTCAGAGGGAGCAACCCCGTACCAGTGAGAATGAAGGTGAGCCACAGCTGCTGGTAGGTACTGATGTTCCCTTGGACAGAGTGACTGTAAGGGCAGAGGTGAGTAGAAATACCCAGGCTGACAGTGAGGCACCACTGTCAGAGGACACCAGACTTCTTGTGGAAGGGGAGCTGGGAAGAGTTACAAAGAGGCAGTTGAGACAGGCTCAGCACTCAGACACTACATTACAAGGCTTGAGGGAGGTAGCTAAAGAAGCACCTGATTATCAAGGAAAATGGGATTCTATATACTGGAACAAAGGGTTACTGTATAGAAAGTGGACCCCTGAGGGAGGGCTAGAAGGTGAGGTAATACAGCAGTTGGTAGTCCCCACAGCCTACCATCTGGCACTTCTAGCCATAGCCCATGACATTCCTTTTGCAGGTCATATGGGCATAAAGCATACCAAGAGATGTATTATGCAGAACTTTTATTGGCCAGGGATTGCCAGGGATGTAGGAGGGTATTGCAGGACATGTGAATTGTGCCAAAAAGTAGACAAGGCAGGAGACAATGTCAAAGCTCCTTTGATGCCTTTGACTGTGATTGAGGAGCAATTTCAGAGGGTAGTTATGGATATTGTGGAGCTTCTGAGTACCCCAAATTCCACAGGGAAGAAGTATATCCTAGTGGTAGTAGATTATGCTACTAGATACCCAGAGGGGGTGACTCTGTCCTCCATCGAGGCAGAGAAGGTGGCAAATGCTTTGCTAGATATTTTTAGCAGGGTAGGTTTCTCAAGAGAAATACTGACTGACAAAGGTGAAAATTTCATGTCAGACCTGCTGGCTTGTCTGTGGGAGCGCTGCTGGTTGAATCACCTAAAGAGCACCGCCTACCACCCCCAGACTAATGGTCTTGTGGAGAAGTTAAACTCTACCCTAAAGACCATGCTATGGGCATTTGCAGACTAGTTTAAGAGAGAATGGGACAAATACATACCCCATCTGCTGTTTGCATACAGGGAGGTGCCCCAGGAATCCACAGGTTTTTCACCCTTTGAGTTGTATTGACATAGGGTGAGGGTGCCTCTAGATTTAATTTGTGATGAGTGGGAAGGTGAGTGTGAATCCCACAAGGAGTCTGTTGTGGCATATGTCCTAAAATTCAGGACAAGGTTTAGAGAGCTCATGGGCTTGGCCTGGCAGGAACCGAACAACAGCAAAAGATCTGGTATGACAGGAATGCTTGAGCCAGAGAGTATGCTGTAGGGCAACAGGTGATGGTTCTCATTCCCCTCAGACACAACAAACTGCAGGCAGATTGGGAGGGACCCTTCAAAGTGGTAAGGAAGGTCAGTGATGTAACCTACGTGGTAGAACTGCTAGGCAGGAGGCAGGGGCACAAATTGTACCATGTTAACATGATGAAGTCTTACCATGACAGATTGACCCTTGTGCTGAGTATTTGCAGTGGATGATGACAGGAGGAGTCTGAGTGGGATCTGTTGACTGATCTCCTGAGTGAGGTTTGGACTGGCACCTCATTGGAAGAGGTAGCAATGTCCCAGTGGCTATCCCCTACCCAGGTTCAAGAAATCTGAGCAGTGTTACAGGAGTTTGGGGACATGTTCACTGGGAAACCAGAGTGCACCCACCTGGTGTAGCACCATGTGGATACAGGGCCCCAAAGACCCGTAAAGCAGGCCCTTTACAGGGTGCCTTAGCGAGCCAGACAGACTCTGTGGGAGGAGATACAGGAAATGCTGGAACTGGGAGTAATCCAGATGTCCAGCAGTCCCTGAGCCTCCCTGTGGTGCTGATACCAAAGAAGGATGGCAGCACCAGATTCTGTGTGGACTACAGGAAAGTAAATAGTCACACCGAGTCAGATGCTTACCCCATGCCTAGGACAGATGAATCCCTAGAGCAGCTGGGTTGGGCTATGTTTCTGACCGCTATTGATCTTACCAAGGGCTATGATAGGTGCCCTTGACTCCCACCGCTAGGGAGGCCTTTGTGACTTCTTTCAGCTTGTATGAGTTCACAAAGATGCCCTTTGGGATGAAAAATGTCCCAGTGGCTTTCCAGAGGCTTGTAGATCATATCCTAGCAGGAGCAGGAGATTATGCCCTTGCTTACCTGGATGATATTGCCATCTACAGCCATTCCTGGCAAGAGCACCTTCAGTATATCAGGGAGGTGCTAGGCAAACTGCAGAGGGTAGGGTTGACCATTAAGCCCAGTAAGTATCAGGTGGGTATGGCAAATGTCTCCTACCTGGGAGTAGAGAGTGGAGTGGTAATATCAGGCCAGAACCTGCCAAAGTGGAAGCCATCTGGGCATGGCATGGCCTGTCCCTGTTACCAAACAGCAGGTGAGGGCATTCTTAGGAACAATGGGGTAGTATAGAAAGTTTGTCCTCAATTATACCACCATAGCTGCTACCCTCACAGACATGACAAAGAAAACAGGACAGATAAGGTAGCGTGTATACCAGCATGTGCGCAGGCATTCCATAAGCCTAAAGGAGCTTTGGGAGGAACCCTTGTGTTAGCCAGTCAACATTACATCAAATAATTTGCTGTGCAGGTGGATGCATCAAACCATGGGGTGGGGGCTGTACTTAGCCAGGTTTCCTGAGAGGGAGAAGAGCACTCAGTGGTATATCTCAGCCATAAACTCCAACCCAGGGAGGAATGTTATGCAGCTATAGAAAAGGAATGTCTAGCCATAGTATGGGCACTGCAGAAACGTCAGCCTTATCTGTATGGAAAGAAATTTATTATAGTTACAGACCATGCCAAGTTATTAAGGTAGAGCTTAGGATTGCAAGTATATGACATGAAAGTACACCACCACAGATGGGCTCTCACAACAGGGAGTGGAGTAACATGTTATCAGATAGACTTATTTCTCTCAAGCCACATTTGTCAAGGGTCACTTGAAAAACTAATTTGAGTCTTTTGGGGGGGGGGGAGATAAGATGATATGGGGAAGAAACATCATAGTCAGCTGGAATTTTGTAAATAATGATATGTCCTTTGACTATCAAACTGATTTATACAAGATGCCTGTGTTACAAATGTAATAGAGCTGTATGCCATTTGTATATCAAATTGATTTGCACAGATATTTGTGCTAAAATGTATTCAAGAGGTTTGCTTCTGTTAAAATGTATCAACAGTGCACCCTACTGAAATGAAAAGAAATGTACATTTATTATTGCAACTGAATTACATGTATGGGTTTCAACAGAGAACAGTGGGACAGCAAAGGTTAACTTTAAGAAAAATAAGAGAAATATAAATAAGCTGTTAAACCATTAAAATGGCACACCATGTTGCTGAATAGGACTGGAGACGCTGAGTCTGGGAAATAGCCTTTGTACATTATCTCAGTGAAAAGAGGGGAGGCCCCAGGCACTACCATAAACGTTTGAATGTGTTTGGTGGCCATCTGTACTAAATTCCTGTCTCAGCTTCAAAGGGGAATACTGTGAGAATCTTGGGTCAGGTGACCTGATGAGGTCATTCTGCCAGCCATTTTGGAAATTATATTTTAGATATTACAAAGAAAAATCCCAGAGTACACAGTACTCTTGTTTGGGAAGCCTGACTAGAAAGACACTCACCCATAGCATCTTGCCTTGCGGTAGTAAGTAACTTAACTAGTGAACAGTAAAATTCTCTTAGATTTAGTCAGGAATATAGTGAAACTTAATTTAGAGAATGTTTTTCTTTATTTGTATGAGTATGTCCATCAATGTTAATTTCAATATTTTCTGTGATTTGAACCCTGCGGTTTACTGTAAATATATATTCAATATTTTCCTGTTCTTTTATTATTTATTATTAAATATATTTAAAACTTTTATTGTGGCTAGTCCTTGTAGAAAGTATCTAACCTTTGAGAATACTTATATTTATTTGATGACACTGTATGGGCCACTCCAGAAGGCCTAGCTGTCTTGGTGTACTACAATTTTATTAGTATTAATATTACATGGTATAACTGGACACCCTGTAAGGGCCTTGGGGTAGCTGGTTGGGTAGTGTCTGGTGGTAGTGATAACTACCTTATAATCTGGGCAGAAGGAGACATAGCTAGTAAACCTGTGCCAGCCTTTCCCAGGTGTGTGTGTGTGTGTAAATCAAATTCCTCAATGTTTGTGTTTCAGTTACTTGGGGCAGGGACACAAATCACTGGGTTTACAGAGAGGGTTCTGGAGGACTTGACTTTGACACTCGGCTGATGACCTAATCCTGCAGCTGTACCAATGGGGAGTCTTATTGGGAACCTGGATGGAGACAGATATAGAGACATCCAGACCCCGGTCTGTGTGTGTTCCTTGTGTGCTCTTAAGGAAAACTGTACTTGATGCAGAGAGGTCTGCATCTGGAAATACTGAGTGTATCCATTTGTATTCCAAATGCAAGGACCTTTCCAGTGTCAGTAGTGAGGATTCAGGCTCCTTGATTATTGGCCCAGAGTGGGGACGACACACACTGGTGGCCATCACATATTGGTAGCAGTGGTGGGCATCACAATGTTCATCTGTGGTATCTGCAGTCTGCAAGGCCTCAGGGGCAAACTGGCCTCCAATGGGCTCTCGATCGAGGGCACCTGAGAGGTAATCTGATATATCACTAATGTGAAATACCACAGGTTTGACCAACTCAGCAGGTACATCTAACAAAGAGATGTTGGATTGCCAATCATCTCAGGGGGGTCTCTTGAGTTTCTTCTTAGAGGTTAAGGGTGTCGTAGGAAGCTGGAGAGGCTGCCATCTTAGACTGAGCTAAGTGTTTTAATCCCTGAATTTTAAGAAAGGTATTAAGAGTGGAAAGTCTTGAGCTGAGGTCTTAGGGACAAAAGACTAACAGATGGAGCAGGATTTGTAGGAGTATTCCAGGCAAAAAAGACACTTAATGTGCAAGTCCCTGTATGGAATCTGCCTACTACACTTGCACTTACCTCTCCTAACTGACATCTAACAAATTTAAACACAGTCTAAAAAACAAGAAAGGAAGGATCCCCAATGAAGCACTTATCTGACAACAATGAAATGAAGCAATGGTAGTAACGACCAAATGTGGATCAAGCTAATGAATGCACAACTTCTGTTCAGGCTAATGGTGAGACAGTCTGAGGATTTCTTGTGCAAGTCTGTCTTTATTCCTCCACTTACTTGAACTGAGGTCACATGTCAGACATATACCTTCAAGAAAGTAAAGCTTTGGTACACCTGGCCAGACATCAAAAACAAAAAAACTATCTGCTTTGTATATTACAACAGTGATTTTAGTTAGGACATCTGAATGGTCCTTTTATAAAGCTTGTTGAGAGGAAAAGCACCTCCTTCACAGAAGACTTATGCTGCTAAGAGGGCTGACCCCCACCAATACTGCTGCAGCACAAGCTTTCTATTTACCTTGCAACCTTTTTTAAGGAGTGGAAAGGAGTCAAATGATTTCCTAGCTAAAACTGTCTAGGATTAGGAGGTGGCTCACACTGAACTGGTTCATTGACAGCCAATTTTGAGGAATCTGCATTCACAGATTGTTGCAACTTCTGAATAATATCCTCTGGGGAAACAAATGAAGTTGTACCTTCTGGTAAAGCCACTTCATGTACTGCAGAGTACAACAATTTGTACTTCCAGAAGTTTATTTACAGCTCAGAATTCATCCCTGCACCGGTGAATATTGACAGAGAAATCCTTCTCAACAAATACTCTGATTCCATTTATTGTGAGTACTTTATCTGGTCTCCACAACTTTAGCAGAACTCAGTCTTTTGCAGCACAACTAAGGAATCAGGTCACAATCAGCTTGGGGCAAAATACCTTAATGAGCTGTAGGAAAAGGACCCAGTGCACTTATTCCAGGATAAGCTTTTGTTGTGGGATACCAGAACACTAAGTAAGTTGTGATGATACAAAGTCCATGCACTGCATGCCTTCAACCTTCTCAAGAAATCCCATGATATGGAGGTTCCTCCTGTGGATTCTGTCCTCAGACAATTAGCTTGTTCTCTAGAAATTCTAATTTGGCTTCCAACTGCTGTAGCCTTTGCATCAAGTCCTGAATGTCACAGGTGTGGCTGGAAAACTGGTCAGCATGTGCCATTAAAGTGGATTCTATGTCTTTGATCTTGCTATCCAATCTTTTGATATAAAACTCTAATGAGGAATTTACCTTCTGCAGTTTGGACATTAGTCCAGCAAATTTCTCATATACATGCTCCATTACTGCTGCAGAACAAGTAAAGTATGGTGAGGTTTCCCACTGACCAGTCACGGTTGAATGACTCCATGTAGCATGCAGGAGAGGGAAGTGGCTGGTTTCTTCTCTTTACAGGCTACACGGTGAGACATAAACCTTGGACAGTGCCTATTCCTTACAGTTATTATAAATGACCATTATTCTGCTCAGAGGGCACAGCACTGAATTTGAAATTACTGACCTAAGATAAGGAGAGGAGAGGAGCAGAGCATACACACTATGCTGTACATACCTCCTTGATGAAAATGGAAGTCCTTACCATCTGATTCTGTAAACCTGGAAGATATATAGCTGATAGCTGAAGGCTGTGCTCTGCAACCTACTTCCAAATTCTTAGCATCCACTTGCAAAGTTTGCTTGTTTATATACCATATCACTGCTATGTTGCATGTATTAATTTGTAAGTGCCCTGAAAGTCTTGAAAGACTGTTAGTAATTCCTCTATTTTTTTATTTTATTTTCTTTTCTTTCCTCTTGATGTGAAGAGACTGCTTGTTGAGGCTAGTACCCTGTATTGACACTGTTGACATGGGATCCAGATGAAGAGTCTGTTAGGAAAATCAAGAAAATCCTAATCTCCAGTAGGAGCAATACTCCTGACATCTTCCACTGCTAGTAATGGAGAAGAAAATGGGTTAACTGGTGGCATGCCTTGATGGTCAATTACGAAAGAAGAGACAAAAAGAAAGGTACTAGAAAAGAAAACAGAAACTAACTTTGCAGCTACTGCACAACACTCAAACTGCATATAGGATTCACACAAATCATAGAATCAAGGTCATGGTAGTCATACAAAAATTATATATGCAATAAATATCAACTCAGGCATCCCATTAACTCAGACTTGTCTGTCAATGGAAAACAATGACTGCCTTGTGGAACATCTAACCATTGTGCTGAGTGCAGAAAAACAGTCCACAAAGGTAAAATACATTTTAGAGAAAAACACTGAAATCATTCAAGCAAAATAAATATAAAATCTATCAGGTATATAATGGGAATTTCTCTTCTGGAAAAAGTTTTGCTACTGTGGAAGCTTATCAGTGCGAATTATAAAGTGCTATAGACAAGACACAACCTAAAATCAATGTTACTACTCAAGATGCAATTATCTTAGTACTAAATTATTAGGATTTTGGAGCAACAGTAAATAATTTATTTATTTATTTATTTTGTAAAAACTGAATCACAGGTGTTGCAATGCAGCATAGCAAAAATATTTCCATACAACAGAGAAGGTTCACTCCTACTGAAAGGAGTTTTAAATGCTACAGTATTAGCCCTCTTAAAAAAATAAAGCCAGAAGCTTATCTGGTTAAAAGAAATGTCTTGGCACTTCTCAATAATGACTATAATGATGCTGGAGAAAATTTGGGATATCCATAAAACACAGCTCCAAAACAGAAAAAGTATGTGACCATCTATAAAGGGAATATGTAAGAAAACAAAAGTATTTCCACTTTAAACTTCACATGGATAACATTATTAAACCTGTGTACCAGCCTCATGGGGAGAGTACACTTCTCTGAGACAGCAAAGGAAGAAAAAGACAACATTTACAAGAAATAGACGAAGGAAAGTGCAAAGGTTTTACACCATGAGTATCTTGAATATCAACACCTCCAAAGCTTAAAAACCCACTGGCCTAAGGAAATTTAACAGTGGCTGGGAAAAGGCACATAATGTCTACAATGGATGGCAGTTATTAGATATGAATAAGAATAGAGACAAAATGCTTAGTCAGTTAGATCCCAGCTTACTACTGCTAACTAGAACAACATCCAGAAAGCTGAAAGTACAGTTTTGTGTATACACTCATGACAACAGATGTTCAAATAACCTTATCACTGCTGCAGTAAAATCATTTATACAAGGAAACTAGCCATGGTCAGATGCCAGCCATTCTGTCCAGATTTCCAGATCTGTTGGATGTCCCTCTAGTGGAGATGGCCTCCTCCTAAAATGACACGATGACAAAGGAGAAAGCAGCTTGAATCATCTTTTATACTTTTTGCTTTAGAGATATTTTTTCTCCCTCAAGGCTGATCATCAGCTATTCTCAGTACCTCTCCTCAATCATGGGGTCTACCAAACTCTCTTGGCTCCCCAGGACATGCTCCAGTTGTGTTTGGGACTGGTGAGGAGACTGAGGCATCATAAGGAAGCATCATACTGCTGCTAAGGGAGTATTTTCCTATTTTTCTCTCCCTGCAAACTACCAGCAACACCCTAAAGGTGGGAAGTACAATGGGCATCAGGGTGACCCACCACTCACTTCTACAAGGGGCTGGCACTAATAGGATGGCTTGTTCACCCTCCATGGTTCCTACCAGGGAAACTGAACTGTACAAGTGTGCCCCCCTCCCTCCTCTCTACCAGGATGGGCACACCCAACCTTCCTACCTGAGATGTCTTGTTCTGTTCCTTCCTTTGAGAAAGAGGTCACTAACAAGTGTGCCTATAAATCCTGGAAAAGTAACTCATGTTACTTGCACAATAGCTGATGTGTCCCCATGTGCAACTCTGCCATTTTCAGTGTCAGTATGTTAATACAAGTACAGCACAGCTAATGAGACATATATTTAAAACTGTGCTTTGCATCGTGGTTCTCGCATCTTACCTTATGCCGATCACAGTTCTGTGATGTAAAATTTCTCTTTCAGCAACAGCAGAACATGACTGTAATTGTGTTACTTACAACAGAAGGCAGAAAATGATGGGGGCCAGCCACGGTTATTAATACTCATAAATGCTAACGTATTTTTTAAATATATTCAGTACATTGCCAAGCAAAGACTTACTTAAGGCAAACTCCTGACTGTATTTCCTTACTGAAGGTCTGGATGACAGATCTGCTCAACATGCGTCTCAAATGTGGCCCACCTGTAATGAAGCTTTAGCTCAACAGTATGAGTGTGATGAGCCTGGAAGCTCCAGATGGGGCAACCTGGAAACATTATTTGACATGGCCCAGCCACAGCTGATGCAGCTGGTGGAGGCTATAGTGTAGCGAGCAACATGTAGATGTATGGCCCAGATGGAAAGCCTCCTACAACTAATAGCAGATTCATTGTCTCAGCTGGCTCCTACTATCATGCCACCAGAGGAAGGTGTGTCCCATACCATCAAACACCCTGATCCATCAATTTATGCTGGATAGTTCATGGGTAGGTACTAGGCTATTGGCCCTAGGGCCTATACAAGCCTAGCCACCCAAGAAAATTATTTTCCTGTGCCCTTGTCAAGCAGAACTGCAGAAGTGATCCACGGGGTGAATTTCCTATTACCCATCAAATCATCAAGATTTTTCTTGAAGAGTGCTAATGAAGAGCTCTGTTTGACATAGATAGGTAGTCTGTTCCAGAGTTTGGGAAATCTCTAGGACAGGAATCTATCCCCTCAGCATGTTCCGTTTATTGTGGTGACAAGGTTTAGGTCCCTAGAGTGTGTAGCTCGGAGGGATTGGGATTTCTTTAAGTGGAGCATGTCCAACAGCTCTGGGTTTGAGATAGCTTTGTATGTTAGGCAGAGATCGCCTCTGAGTAGGCGATATGCAACAGAGTAAAGCTGGAGTTTTTTTAGTCGGTCTGCATAAGGCATCTGTTTGAGGCCAGTAATCCTCTTTGTGAGGTATTTTTGTGGCCTTTCCAGTTGTTGTAGATGTGTTGTGAGGTACATACCAAAAGGGGAGTTGTACTCTATAACGGGTCTAATGAGTGATGAGTAGAAGGGAACAATGACCTCTTTTTTTCTGGATGAGAAACTTTTTGTGATGAGGTGTGCCACGTAGAAGGATTTCATGACCACTGTGGTGATGTGATTATCAAAGGAGAGACTACTGTCCACCTGTGTCCCAAGGTCTCTTATCACACTTTCGGTGTTAAGTAGACTACCACCTATATGGTAGTTCATGGGTACAGAGTTTTTACCAAAGGGGATGAGAATGCACTTTTTGGCATTGAGCTTGAGACCATGGCTTTCACACCAGGCATCTGTCTCAGAGAGGCCCTTTTGTAGGATGTCCACATAGTTAGGAGCTTCGATTATGGCTCCTAGTTTGCAGTCATCTGCGCATTTAGTTAGCCAAAGACATTCTGTGTTGGCCTGTACTTCAGAAGTAGATACCAAACAGGAGAGGACCCCCCAACTGAACCCTGTGGTACTCCATTTGTCACTGGTCTGAAGTCTGATTTGAAGTCTGCTACTTTCACAGTGTGAGTTCTGTCAGTAAGCCAGATGGGAACCCATCTTGTGACATAGGGATTTATACCTAGTTTAGTGAGTTTATCTAATTCTAGAGTGGGGGATGGTGTTGAACACCTTAACAAGATCTAGATAGGCTGTTTGAACCACCTTACCCTCATTTATGGCTTTGGTGACTGCTTCAAAGAAGTCTATCAGGTTTAGGAGACATGATCTGCCTTTTACAAACTTGAACTGTGTGGGGTCCAGAGTTTGGAGATCTCCAATGTCTTTGTTTATGAGGTCCATGATGATACATTCCATGGCCTTGCAGACCAGGCTCGTCAGGCTAATGGGGCGGTAGTTCCCGGGGTCTGTTGTGGCTCCCCCTTTGTGGAGTGGGATAGCCGTTGTGGTGCGCCATTCAATGGGCACAAAGCCTGAGGTGAGGCTATGATTTAACATGGTACTTAGGTGGGGCACCAGTTCATTCTGTAGTTCATGTAGAAGGCAGCCTGGGATGTTGTCAGGTCCCATGGATGCTGTGTTCTTGGCTTTGGAGAGTGAGATTTTTACCTGTGCAGCTGTGATTACAGGAACTTTGCATTCTTCCGGTATAAAGATGGGCCCCTTTAGGGGGTGAGAGGGGGTTAAAGTTAGCACTGACCCTATCTTCCAGGATGTTGGCAATATCAGTTGGTTCTGTATATTTAGTGTCATTGTGCTTTAACTCAGGGCAGATCTGAGTGTTGCCATTGAGATTCTTGACATAGCTACAGAATGCTTTGTGGTGGTCTTTAGAATCAGTGGCAGTTTTGTTTTCATAACTAGCTTTGGAGGATTTTATGAGGGATCTCAGCTTCTTATTGAGGCTGACCAGGGAGTTCCTCCAATCATGGGATTTTACTCTTTTTTGCAACAGTTTCTTCTGTTGTAGAGTATGTTTATGGCAGAAGACCACCAGATTGACTTCCCTTTTTTTTGGAGGATAACATCTTGGTTCTGTTAAGGATAGCACGATCCATGCACTCGTATAAGTGCTTATAAAGTGCATTTGTGTAGGATTCAGCAGTCATACCTCTATTGTCCATCTGCATGGGTGTCGTGAAGTTTGCCACTTCTGTCTTAAGAAGTGTGAAGTTGGCTTTGGAGAAATTTTTTACGGTTGTTTTCCTAATTGGGGGTGGGAGCGGGATGTGGATGTCTAGAGTGATTAGCTTGTGGTCGGATCTGACCAAGAGGAGCTGACCTCTGGTGTGGAACACCGGTCGCCCATGCTGTAGTAACAATTTTTGGGGCTGGGGCAGCAGATGGCATGTTGCTGCTTGTGTTTCACTCTAGCCTTAGCAATATAAATAAATCTACTTTGATTCATTGAAAACGCATTTCACTGAATTTCAAATCACCCTCATAAAATCATTGAAAGCTCAAATCACTGAAAACTCATTTCATTGAATCACATTTCACTGAATGTAAGTACTGTTGGGCAAATAAAATGTATATGCCCTTTTCCCCACTGTAGTGCAATCCTGGAGTTTGTATATATATTTAGGGGGGCGTGGGGGCACAGCCCCCCAAATTGTGGTGTGTGGGGTGCGAAGCCCCCCACCTACTTAGCTTTTATATTTATTAATTTAATTTCACTGAAAGCTAACAATATAAAACCAAAAGTAGGTGGGGGGATATGCCCCCACACCCTGCAATGTGGGGGGCTGTGCCCCCCACACCCCTAATTAAATATATTAACTCCAAGATCGCACTACAGTGGGGAAAAGGGCATATATGTTTTATTTGCACAACAGTACTTACATTCAGTGAAATGTGATTCAGTGAAATAAGTTTCCAGTGATTTGAGCTTTCAACGATTTGGTGTGAGTGTTTTGAAATGCAGTGAAATGAGTTTTCAGTGAATCAAAGTAGACCTATATATACATATACGTATATATATATATATATATATATATATATATATATATATATATATATATATATATATGTGTGTGTGTGTGTGTGTACATATATATATATATATATATATATATATATATATATATATATATATATATATATATATATATATATATATATGTGTGTGTGTGTACATATTATATATTTTATATATATATATGGTTTCACTTCAGAATCCTGAAATATCACAGTCCTGAATTTCAGAAAACTTCATAATCTGGAAGCCCAAAATCCTGAAAATTCAAAATTCTGAATCTCAAAATACTGAAAACACATATATACTGACTACAGAGAACACAAACCAGATTATATTCCACCAAATATAAGCAGCACCCCCTGCTACTTAAATATATTAACTTCAAGAGTGCACTTCACTACACTATCATGAGTTATGATGTAGTACAGCAAGGTAAAAGGGAACGTTACTAAGGTTATAACAGGCAGTCATGAACACATGTGATGGTATGTTTGCCATTTTTTTTCTGTGGAGTGCAATCTTGGAGTTTATATATTTGATTAGCAGGGGGTGTGGGGGGCACAGCCCCTCACATGGGGTGGGTGCAGGGAGGCTTGCCCCCCCTGCCCATACTTGGTGAAAAGTGCTATCCTTTGTCTTGTATGTGTTTCTGTGTGTCCTTGTACTGGAATATTGTCATTCTTTGTGTCCTGTATATGTTCAGTATTTTGTGATTCAGGATTTTGAGTTTTCAGGATTTTGGGTTTCGGATTATGAAGTTCACAACTGTGATATTTCAGGATTCTGAAGTGAAACTATATATATATATATATATATATATATATACATATATATATATATATATATATATATATATATATACACACACACATATATATATATATATATATATATATATATATATATATATATATATATATATATATATATATATACATGTATATATATATATATATATGTATATATATATATATATATATATATATATATATATATACACATATCCCCGTCCTCTTGTGTGAAGCCTCATACCCTGTGCATTGCTCAACCCTGCTCACCACTATTTGTCTATCACCTGTTTGTCTCCATCTGTTTAATGTCTCCTCATGCTAATTCATGCACATCCATTGCTGCTTATCTGTGCTGTTCTGTATGCATCTGTCTGCCCTGCACATTATCCTAAACTCTCTATCCTGGCCTGTTTTCCCTTAATCCATTCCCATTCTTCCCTTCTCTCTCTCTCTCTTACATAAAGTAAAAAATGGGTCCTATCACCATAAAAATGTTACATGTTGCCTTGAGGTCTCTATTATAAGAACGAAGTTTTACAACTTCGAACACCATATGGGCGACACCATATGAGCGAAGTTGTAAAACATCGAAACCAAAATAAAAAATGGAAAAACAAAAGAAAAACCTACCTGATCGCTCTGAGCAGGGGGGTAAACCCCCTGCACCCCCCCACTACTTAAATATACCAACTCCGAGATTGCACTATGTTGAAATAAAGGGAAGAATTCCCTATGGTGATCTCCGTTCACACTTGCGAGCTTTTAAATATTCAACCATTTGGTGTCACCCATATGGTGTTCAAATATTTAAAACTTCGTTCTTATAATATAGACCCGTTGCCTTGCCTCCCCTCATCCTGCTCTCTGTATGTTATCCTTCTGTATGGCTTAGCTTGCTACCTTCCACCTTTTCCCTATGTTCTTATAGACTCCTTTCCTCCCCTTATATACATTTAACAGGTGTCCACATTTGTGGACACCATAACACTGTTGTTGCAAATACTGTACATTTCAGGTCATTTTAGGGACTAAACTTTCAGGCATGGGTACTAATAAATTTAGTGTCCAACACGGTTCTGTTCTGGGATCAAACCTTTGATCCTTTTCTTAAGTAACCTTCACAGTGACTTACCTAATAGTAACATAACTGTGTAAAGAAATGACCTGTAGTGACCTTTCACACTATACAATTAAACATCTGAGCCCTATCATTATTTCTGACCTTATACATTTCAAATGTAGAAGTCCCACAGCACAAATACCAGAGAGTATTGGTTATCAGTTCCTCTCCTTTATACAGATGATACTTTAATGCTGGAATCATTTAAGAACACCTTGAACCTTTTAATAGAAGCTACAATCTAGCTTTACAGATTTGTGCCACTGGACGAATAAAAAATATGCTTCTAATCAATCCCATGAAGTTTGACATCATGATATTTAGCAGCCTGCAAAAACTTCATAAGTCCTCAAATCTAATTATTACTGACATAGACAGCAACTCATTACCACTAGAAAGAGAACAGAAGTACCTAGGGGGTCATCCTGGATCCCACTGTCATTGGATAAGCATGCTAATATTATTAGCGAAATACTCTGTTAACTAGAACACTGCAATATAATCTCACACTTCTTCGCCCCTAGAGCTCATAATGCCTTACCTAAGAATATGCTCATCTCTGAAACCAAATACAAACTGCCCCGTGCAACCCTTACACTCCAGCTCAAACACATGTAAAATACAAACTACTATAAACAAAGTCTGCACATTCATTCTTATTGCAGAATCCTGAATTCATTACTGCCAACATCTACAGCTGTGAAACTGGCTACCTGTAAATTATAAAAACTACATTTCTACTTAGCTGTCATATCTACAAGCTGTTAAAAATGGGACAATGACACCCTGAAAATAAAATTACAAATGAAGCAGTTTAACTACATACTTAGAGACGACTAAGAAGATAGCATTAACTTCATTAGACCTCATAGTACAATACGCTGATTAATCCACTCTAATATGTGCTGCTAGGACACTATGCATGCTACAAACACTCACCCAGAAATCCTTCTGCTTCATAGAACCTTGCCTCTACAACACACAACTCCTCCTAAATTAAAAAAAATTAAACTACTACTGTTCACCCTCAACTCTCTCTCTCCTCACAAAAAATTACCTGTAATATACTGCCATCCCACAAGACCAATATATATAACTGGTGTCCTACACCAAACTACTAGGTATTATTATAAATGGCCACCTTAAATTTGATCTCCACTTTCAGCAAGCCATAAAGAAGACATACTAAAAGCTAGGTTGCGTCTATAAAGTAAAAAAAGAAGTTGTGTACTCACTATAATGTTCCAACTGAGTAGTTGTACTTCATTTGTCTTCAACCTGTGGAACCTGTGGGTATTCGGGTCTGGATCGGATCTGAGACAGCCGCATCACTAGCATCTGATCCAAGCTCCAAGCTCCTCCTCTTACCCATAATGCCCATCTGTCTCCTTCCTTCCCTCAGATTGAGTTTGCTGTATCAGAAAACATAAGCCCAACCCAAAAAAGACCTTACCTCTAAAGGCTCCCACACACCTAAGCCAAGCATGACCAGGAGAGTCACTAGCATGCAACTCTCCCACATCCCAGGACAGGACAATAGTGATAAGGTCAGGGGAAAGGGGGGGGGGGTGGTTGAAGACAAATGAAATACAACTACTCAGATGAAATGTTATGGTGAGTACATAACTTCTTTATCTGAAGTAGTTTACTTCATTTGGTCTTCAACCTGTGGGACAGAGTCCCCAGCTACCAACATCTGGGTGGTCCTCATGGAAAGATATTTTGGAGCACTGCAGAGCCAAAGGATGCCCTACTCATGGATACAATGTCCAATTTGTAATGGGATATGAAGGTATGAGATGAGAACCAAGTAGCTGCAGAACAAATGTCATCCAGTGACACTCTAGACCAGAAGGCCGCTGAAGTTGCCATAGATCTAGTGGAATGGGCTTTAATCTGACCCGGAGGGGAAATGTCTTTATCAGAATATGCCCAGATGATACATTGGGAAATCCAGCAAGCAATGGTGACTTTAGAAATTGGTTTGCCTAGGAATGGTTTGGAATAAGACACAAACAGTTGGTCTGATTTATGGAAGGATTTCATTCTGTGTAAATAAAACCTCAGTTGTCTATGTACATCCAACAAATGTAACTTGCATTCACCCCTGTTTTCGAAATTCGGAAAGAAAACTGGAAGATTGATTGTTTGATTAATATTGGTTTCTGAATCCACTTTAGGAAGAAAGGAAGGGTTAGTGCGCAGGGAATCCCTGTCCTTATGAAAGACCATGTAAGGAACTTTAATGGACAAGGCCTGAAGTTTCAATACCCTCCTGGCAGAAGTGATAGCCACCAAAAAGCAGTTTTCCAAGAAAGGAATTGTAAATCTACCAATGCCGCTAGCTCAAAGGGAGGGGAGACTAGAGCATGCAGAACAAAGGTGAGATCCAAGGGAGGTGTCGGATCTGTCACTGGGGGTCATTAAAAAAAAAAACGTTCCTTTAAAGAAGGTCTTACAAAGCCTGGAAGAAGCTAAGGAAGCCATAATTTCCCCCCACATGGAAGTTAGACATGGCAGTCAGTTGGACTTTAACAGTGGAAGAACTAGCACCCTGGTGAAATATACCTGATAGAAATTCCAGAATAGCTGGAACCAGAGCCATAAAGGGATCTAAATTCCAGAATAGCTGGAACCAGAGCCGTAAAGGGATCTAAGTTCCATGGAGAGGTCCAAATAGAGAAGCATTTCCATTTCTTACGATATAGCTTTCTGGTAAAAGTCGCGTGAGCCACTACCATAGGTTCATTGATTAGTACTAAGCTAACTGCCCTTGTGAGCCATTTTAAGCCTAGCAAATTATCCCTTGTGAGACTCAAACCCTGCACCTTGTGTTTGTAAGGCAAACACCTTAACCATTAGGCCACCCTCCCAACCAGAATGGTTTTAACCGTTGAAGATAAACCGGGAGTCCTAATCATTACTGGAACTAGAGTAGTCAAGCTGTGAGTTTCAGACTGCCCAGGTCTGGGTGAGGAATCCCCAAGGGGTGAGAAATGAGATCCAGGACTGGATCCAAAATCCATGGTGGAACTACTAGGTGAGACCAAAGTGAGGGGAACCAGACTTGGCGAGGCCAGAATGGGGCAATGAGGATTACTGTGCTCCCTGAACTGCGAACTTTCTGAAGAAACTTTGGATGAGAGGTAACGGGGGTAAGCATAAAGAAGACCGGGAGGCTAAGCATGAACCAGTGTGCCTCAGGGGGGGTTCAGAGCGAAGAACTCGCTGCATTTTGCATTGGAAGGAGATGCGATGAGATCACAGCAAGGCTGACCCCACTGGAGAAAGATCTGTTCCGCTACTGAAGGATTCAGAGACCACTCGTATGGCATCAGAATAGTCCTGCTGAGTTTATCTGCCAGAATGTTGGACCATCCCGGAATGTGCATTGCCAGCAGAAAGCGGCCAGTGGAAATTGCTCATTCCCACACTCTCATGTCTTCTTGACAAAGGGGGTAGGATCTGGTTCTGCCCTGTTTGTTGATATACCAGACCACTGACATGTTGTCTGACTGAATAGCAATAGTCCTTAGAGGAAGATGGGCCTGAAGGGCCTGCAACACTAGAAGAACCGCCCTCATCTCCAGGACAATGATATGTAAATTGGTGTTGGAAGGGGACCACATGCCTTGGACTGTCCTTCCTGAGCAATGCCCCCCCCCAGCTGGGAGGCATCCGTGGTCACTGTGGTTGTGGGAAAGGATGGAAGAAAGGGACGTCCCTGGACAAGTTCTGGGGAGAGAGTCCACCAGAGAAGCGACTCCCTGCAAGCCCGGGATATGTGTATTGGATGGGACAAAGGTAGGTCCAGAAGGGACCACTGAACCACTAATGTCCACTGGAGGACTCTCATGTGAAGACATGCAAAGGGTAGAAAATTGATAGTGGCTGCCATGGAATCCAGGGTCCGCTGGACTGTTTCCTCTGAGGGGAGGTGAGATCAAAAATGTAAGAGACATGAAGTTTCAGACTGTTTACCCTTTCTGGGGTGAGATAGACTTTCATTTGTATTGTGTGTAGCTGAGCTCCAATGAAGTCTAAGCTCTGAACTGGAGTCAGTGATGAGTTGCTGAGGTTGATTGTAATGCCCAGTCTGTTTTCTAGAAGAAGGAAGTAATCCCTGGCATGGCATAGTAGATGCTTGGTAGGGACAGCAAGGACCCAATCGTCCAGGTAGGGGTAGACCTGGATTCCCTGAAGCTGCAGGTGGGCCGCTACCACTGCCATGACTTTGGTGAACACCCAGGGGGCTGTGGTGAGACCAAAGGGTAGGGCTCTGAATTGATAATGATTGGCCCCCAGCCAGAAGCAAAGAAACCTGCAGGAGCGCCTGTTCACTTTGACATGATAGTACGCGTCCTGGAGGTCGGTCGAGCACATCCAATCTTCTGCTGGCAAGTAGGGCAGAATGGACTGAAGTGTGACCATCTGGAATTACTCCTTGGCTACTGACAGGTTCAGAGTGGAAAGATCCAGAATGGGTCTTATGTCCCTGTTTTCTTTGTTACTAAAAAGAATCTGGAATAGGTGCCCGATCTGGATTGGTCTGGGGGGATGGGCTGGATGACTCGTTTTCTTAGTAGCTTTTCTATTTACAGTGCTGCTTCCTCCCTTTGTGCAGGTGGAACATCTGGGAGGAAGTCTGATGGGGGAGGTGGATCCACAAACAGGATGGAGTAGCCTCTGTATATGATTTGTAACACCCAAAGATCTGTTGTAATGGACTCCCACTCCATTGGATGTAAAGAAAGATGGCCCCCGACTGCCTGCAGAGATGAGCAGTCAGACAACCCCTCAGGGCTGTTGCATGGGTCTGTCCGAGAATGGTTCTCGAGACCCGAAGTTCTTCACACCCCCTCTGCCTCTGGGCTGGCGTCTATCGTAACCTCCTCTGCCTCTGGGGGAAGAAGAGTCCTGAGTGTCCTGGGAGAACTGAGATTTCCAGAACCAAATCTTCTTTGCCCCTTGCTGATTCCTTAAGAAGGATCTTTGAGGGGTAGAGAAGCGGATCCTGTTGACAGACAGTGTCTTCCCATCCTTCTCACTCTGGACTAGAGCTTCTTGCATAGACTTCCCAAACAGGGAAGAACCATCATAGGGGGCATTAGCAAATGATGCCTTGAAGGGTTCCGAAAATTGACAGAGCTGGAGCCAGGCGTGGTGCCTCATGGCAACGACGGACTCGGCCACTCTGGCGGCTCCTTCCGGGGCATGGGAAAAGAGGCGCACGGACATATTTGCAACCACTTTTAGAGTGGCCATGCACGCAGGGAATATCTTCTTGCCCTCTGCTGATGTGGACTCTAGGGGCAACGCAGCAACTTCCATGACTAAGTCACGTTGTAGCTGGATGACATGCACCATGTAATTCAGCTCCCTTATGGTGAAGGTTGCTGAAGCCTAGACTCGCTTCCCCAGAGGATCCATTGTCCTCAACTCCCGGTCAGGAGGATGGACCATAGAGGTCTCCTGTGTGAGCTCTTTCTTGGTGGAAGCTGGTCCTGTCCGGTGGAGGGGCTAAGAACTTTGTCTGGCCTTTTTGGAATAGGCTCCATGGTATCCGGTTCTTTCCATGTTCTAGAGGTGATTAGGTCCACCAGTGGATCTGTAGGGGGGGGATACCCAGGAAGTAGACGGGCTGTGCCAAATGCCTCAAGGAACACTGACTCACCCGGGGTTGTTTTTTGGGCAGACCCCCCCCCCTTTGGAATAGGTGTTCCATGATGCCTTCAAATGAGACATCCTCAGGGGAGGGTGACCTGGGGGAACCTTCCCCTTCCCCCAAGTCAGTGTCATCCATAAGGGACTCTGGGAAGTAGTCCAAGTGCCTCCTTTTACACATTTGTTTGCAAGGAGCCTCCTCAGTGGGACTCTCTGGGTGCTCCCTAGTGGGTGCTTCCTGAGGCAAAGCAAGCACAGGCTGTCCCTGAGATGACAGGAAGGTCACAGCCATGCCCAAAACTTAGGGAGTCGGGGTGGATTCCAAAGAGGAAATGGTCAGAGGTCTCGACCCACTCGAGGACCCTCTCCACCATGTTAAATGCCAAAGGAGATCGGACATTCTGGGAAACAAGAAAGGGAGCCGCTCCCCTCAGATCTGATGGGGGAGTTGGAGCTGAGCCCACAAGAGCCGAGATACCAAGGGCGAGACTGCATTCTGACAAGCTCAGAGCCGACAGAACCCCCTCAGATCTGACGCCGAGGCTATGGCCGCAACAGCTCAGATCCGGCCCAGTTGGATACGACATGCTCAAGGCAATGGCTGGCATCAAGGTACAGGGTACCATTGGCACCGACCCCCCGACCCCGAGAGCTCTCAGATCCAAAGACTCCAAAACTGAGGGTTGGATCAGAGAAGGAGCTATGGGGGTGAAAAAGGGCTGTGAGCTCCCTGCTCCAGAGGGAGAGGGGGCTGGCAAGACTCTCATCTGGAAATGGCTGCAGATGAACTTCCGCATCATCCTGTCTGTCTCTGACTTACTCAAGCTGTGGGTGGAACGTGAAGAGGAAGCTACCCCACACTGGCCAGGAGTGCCGGTGAGGAGAGGCTCTGGATGGTGACCTAGATACTTCTGGCTCTGGGGAAAACCTGGGCAAATGGAGCTGAGGGGTACTGGGCCTAGGAGGGGTCCTAGATTTTGAAGGAGGCCCTGATGGAGCCGAGTGGTCTAGGGACCGCTTTCTACATCTGTCCTTATAACACTTTTCCCCATCCGCAGGCTTCAAGGAGGGAGGTTGAGTCTCAGAGGCCTGGGAAGGGGCAGAAACATTAGTAGGAGTCGCAGTAGAAGTAGGGAGACAACTGTCCCCCAAAGCAGGCAGCAGTCCCTTCATCATTAGTTTATCTTTCTGGTCCTTGAGGGCTCTAGGATTGAAGCCAGTACAAACAGAACAGGCTGTATCTAGGTGGGCCACCCCTACACACACTACACACAGTGTGGTCATCCGCTGGAGAGAGCTTATGGCCACACTCCATGTATTTTCTGAAGACAGGCTTGGGGGTCTCAGCCATGTCTAGAAGAGAACCCAACACCCACACACACATTTACTAACTAAGGGGTAGAGGAAGGCCAAGGAAGGAACAACACTAAATGACAAACTTTAAACTTTTTTTTTTTTGCATCCAACGACCAATGTGAGGTAGGGGAGGTTGAAAAAGGGAGACAGGGAATCCTACTCTAACAATAAAAGGAAAAAGTATCACTTACTCAAAAACATGTCTGGAGCTCAGCGACCAAGATGCTTAGCTTTTCAGCGGCAAACGAGATCAGAGGGAGAAAGGAGACAGAGGGGTATTATGGGTAAGGGGAGGGGCTTGGAGCTTGGATCAAATGCTAGTGATGTGGCCGTCTAGGATCTGATCTGGATCCGAATATCCACATGTTTCACAGGTTGAAGACCAAATTAAATAAAGTACTTCAGATCACTAGTTTACTGAGTCTGCTAGACAAAACATAGTCACTTCATTTTACTCCCCACCCTACTATATGTCTCTCCTATTCTAAGCAAGCTCATCTCCTCTCTATCAGCCAAACGGGAAAAATTCTATAACAAAATAGCCAAAATTGCAACCAACCAACAATATAGATCGCATCATTGCCTCTCTCTAAAACAACAAAACTGGCTCAAACTAAATAATTATTGTACTCACAATTTATTACACCACTAAGACTACAAAATTCCCATCTCTTCACTCCATCATTCAACCTTACACAACTAAGAGACCTCTATGCTCCACTGACAAATTAAATTATTACTCTCTATAGCTAAACATAACATCAGTGTATGATAGTCCCTGCATTCACACTGCATTGCTAATAACTGGAATATCATGCCACTTCCCTTAAGGACAGTCTGCAATCTTAAAGATTTTTAATGTCAGCTGAAGGAAGACCTGAAGGATAAACTGCACTGCATCTGCACCACCCTAGGTTAAACAGGTACTAAGAAAGCTATATGAATTCATGTCATAACTCTCTGCTGCACAACACTTGATATACTATTATTACAACTATACCCTCCTCTATCATTTCATCCTTTATCTTCCTTGTGCCTCCTCCTCTCCTTCCTTTGTTTAGGCTACTCCAACTCTTTATCTTATCTTTCTTTATCCTAGATTTTGAACAAGTCTTTTCAGTAATAAATATTATTACATAAAACCTGATAATCTATGCACACTGATGGCCGTGCACTGCATAAACCTCCCTGTATTAGAAAAAAGATGCAACCCATGTAACTGTAATTTTTAATTGAAACTGTTTGTAAAGGATGTAACTGATGTCAAGGATATTTAAATAAAGAAAATGCTGCTCATGAGTGAAACTGACTGTCAGCGATGAAGCAATGCAAATGAAGTCCATGATGTCTATATAATAGAACTTTTCTCTCTCTAGGCCTCTGCTGAAAAACGGCACTGCTCAGTCTGACATTACTAGTGTACAAATGCCAATAAAGAAATATTGAAGTTGATTTTGGATGTTGTTATGAGAATGGTTAGATCTAGTAATAGTGTAACAGTGCAATGACACATGGTACCCTTTACCTAGCAGTATTTCATGTCAGTTTAACTGTGCCTTAACTTTAAGTCTTTGTATCTTTCGGCTTTTCCCGGTTAGGGGTCGCCACAGTGGAACTCCGGTCCACTAATGATTGGCAGTAGACTTTCACGTGCTGGCTTGCCGGGCCTAATGCACAACCTTCAATGAAGGAACGCCCATTCATGCATGTCGACACACAGAAGACGCTCTAACTGAGAATCGAACGGGCAACGTCTAACTGTGAGGTGACAATGCTAATGGGTTTAAATTAAACCTCTGACAGTGTTGGGGATAAACAATATGAGCTGTTAGCAAGCTACCTCCTGTACCCCAAGGTTTGAGTCTGTCAGCCTTTATTTGCAATATTTTGTGACTCTGAGAGACAGTGCTCTGGGCCAAGTGGAAAATTGGGGTAGGCTCCTCATTTGTCTTCATGGACTCCATGCTTATAATTACCCATGATTCTAAATGTGACAAACATGCTTAGTCTTCACAATATTGGTACTTTCAGCCTTAAAATAAATATTTTTTCCTTTAAAGGCTATAAAACATTCCACAAAAACTACACCAGATTTTTGTCTTTGTTTTGGAAAATTAATAAACTAGCATTTGTAAAATTGTTCCAAAGCTGCAGACGGCCCCTTAACTTTGAGTCCAGGCATCTGCTACACTTGATATGACATTACAAATATGGTGTATTCTGTTTGTGTATGTGACATCCTCACTCTGGGCCATTAATCAAGGAGTCTGAATCCTCACCACTGGCACTGGAGAGGGACATTCAATTGGAACAAAAATGGATACACCCACTATTTCCAGATGCAGCTCTCTGCATCAAGCACAATTTCCTTTACAAACACACAGGGAAAACACTCAGTCTGGGGTCTGGCTTTTGTTGCCTCTCTCCAGGTGTCCATGAGACTCCTCACTGGCAAAGTGACCTCAACTGAGTGTCAAAGCCAAGCTCTCCACCTCTCTCTCTATGAAACCAGTGCTTCATACCCCTGCTTCAAGTAGCTGACACACACACTTTGAGATTTGATTTACACACACACACCTGGGAAAGGCTGGCACAGCTTTATTAGCTATGCCCCCTTCTGCCCAGACTATAAGGTAGTTACACTGCCACCAGAGACCCCCAAAGCCAGCTACTCCAAGGCTCTTACAAGGGTACCCGATGATACCAAGTGAAATTAATATTAATACAAATACAAATGATAGTGTTGACCAAACAGATAGGCATTCAGCAGTGGACACAGTGTCACCAATAAATATAAGTACTCTCAAAGGTTAAAATAGTCTCTAAAGGACCAGTCACAATGAAAAGTTTAAATATATTTAATAATAAATAATAAAAAAACATGAAAATGCTAAATACCTATTTACAATAAACACCAGAGTTTCAGCCACAGGAAATATTAACACATGTGGACAGGTTCACACAGTTACAGAAAAAACAATACTTAACCAATCTCACTATATTTTTCTGACTGATCTAAAGCATTATTATTCTGTGGTTACTTATGAGAGCAAGACAAGATGAAGTGGGTGAGGGATCCTTCTTTATTAGGTTAGAAAAACAAGAGTGCCAAGAGACTTCAGTCTTACCTAGCATTAAATATCATTTTTGTCCTAAATTACAGAATGACATCACATACATCTGGTTATCTAACTCCTGGTTCCCATGCAAGCCCCATTGCTAGAAAATGCCATGATTTAGCACATATGTGTCAATAATATACACACAGAGAGCCTTGCTAAGATCTGCTGCAGTTCTTGGAAGTCATAAAACCATAGAACACTTCCACTCTTCATACAGCAGCTAATAAACTACACTTTTGCAGATACTGTGCCTCTGGCTTCATTCAAAACTCTGAGATAATATATTTATGGCCTAGGCCCAGTAATTTAATTTCTTACTATTTTTCAAAGTCAGGTGGATTAAGATTAACCTCTTCTCTTCCAATATCCTCTTTTAAAAACATATCCATTTAAAGACTTACAATAATACACATATATTTCTTTTTCTGTCCAGCAGGGCACACTGTTGGTACATTTTTAACTCAAGCAGCTTTACAAATACATTTCTCAACACAAGCATCTGTACAAATCAGTTTGATATACAAATGACATATAATTCTTTACAAAATTCCAGATATTTGTGATGGCATATGTTATACAACCACTGCCCTCTTCTGGCATAGCTGGCAATACCTCACATCATCATAGTGTACAACAGGCTTAATGGACTTTACTAATGGGGGAAATCCTGAGCTCTGACAGAAGTTCTGTAATATACATTAGTATTTTAAAATGACCAGCAATGTCCCCCACATCATTTTCACAGAGTATATAATATATTTTCTGTAGAGTCAAGAATACTGAAAATATAACAAATATATACTTTATATAAAATAAGACCCTATAAACCTATCAAAGAGCACCTAAACGTAGAAAGCACCCAACCTCTGGGTCCAAGAGCATCATTCACTGAAAAATTAAGTGATGTACATGCCACATGCTACACAAAGATTGAGCCCTGACTATAGACCTTGCATGTCATATCCAGTTAAGAAACACAGACACCAGAACAGTTGTCTGAGAGCAATAGGAATGACTGTCTGATAAACTCTTCCTCATTCTAGAGTGGGTGGCTATGCACACTGTGTGACTGATGCATAATGGAGGCCATGTAGTGTGGCAGAACTGTACTAAACAAAAGATGGGCAGTTTGACCTGCTAAAGAGTGTGGAAGCATTCTAATTTGAGTTCTCCATCACTGCAGGCCTTGCTTTACCAGTGTATTTGTCAACCTTGAAAGGTAGGTGTGTAGGACAAAACCACACAAGCCTGCCAGGATGATGGCCTTCTGGCAGCTAGCTGCCATTCCTGCTAGAGCTATGGTGCCAACAGGACAGGGAATAAAGATCTATCAGTTACGAGTCCTTCTTTTCAGCAGGAAGGGCTGAAAAATGCAAAAAATAAAAAAAATGCATATTCCAATGACTGCCATGGCTCATGTTTGAATAACAAGAGAACAACTACACCAATGCATTTTCTTTGGCTGTAACTTGCAGTTTTGTGTTCTGCTTGCTAGAAATGAATTTATTAACTTCTGGCAGGTTTCATGGATTTATCACAGGAATTTCTTTCTCACCTTTCCTTCTTTAGCAGTTCTTGGCTGATCAGAACTAGCTGCCCTGAGGCGTCATGTGTTTTTTTAGATACTGCCTCCAGCTCTGACTCCAGTCTTAGTTTCTCCTTGAGCTGGATCTCCGCCTTCTTTTCTGCTGAGCGACATTTTGTTTCCAGGGCTGCAAGAAGTGCAACACTAATGTAATTATTCTGCAGTGCAAGTAGCAAAACTTGTCTAACTGTCTCAGAACAAACATTACCGAAACACTTTCTGTATGTAATGTACAAGCACTAACATGCTTGGTGATTTATTTTCACAACAGTTTCTACTTCCTAGATAATTTCTACTTGAATTATAACACAACATCATAAACAGTGTCCTTATGTACAATACACTGCTTGTACATTAAACATCATAATCTCGCTCTCTCTCCTCCTGAGCTCTTCTTACTACAATGTGACAACAGGATGATCACTGCCCTAAAATAGATTTCAATGCCAATTGTTTCTTTCTTTTTTTTTTTTTGCATGGGGTACTGAATCACCATATTAATCTCTGTTCCTACTCATTTGATTGACTTAGTTTTGTTACACATGCAGATAGGTCACAGAAACAGAACTACTTACTTCAGGAACAACCATGGGTAGTAAAAATGGTAAACTACTTTCTTTGGATTACATAGAATTTAAGTTGTTGAAGGCATTAAAACATAAACCTTTAGCTCTGCAGTTATACACCATAATCGCCATACTATATTCCCTCCATTAATACTATAAGAGTGTATTAATCGACATCACATATGGTATCATCTAGGATGAGACAATGAAACAACAGGAAGGTATCTTCAGAATTTTGTACAGAGAGCATCCCTATTAATAGAAAAAAATGGGCATCCCAGATGTTAACCGAAACACATTCAATGTAATCAAATTTGACAGAAGCATTATTGTCGATGTAGAATAGGTTTCAAATACTTGGTAATGGAACTCACTTTGGATGCTTCTCTCTCAAATGTCCCAGTTTCACAGAATATTCTTAATTTTGTCTCATGAGTTTGGTCTGTTCATTGAAAAATTTGTAGCATTCTGACAAATCGTTATGAATGCAGTCATTAAATATTGACAAATATTTCAGTTGCTGACTTCATATCCTTCAGCAAATTTATGTTAATGCAAACCCTGTTATTTTAGTAACTTTCCAGATATATTTATAAGTAATAAAATCTTTCAATAATGTTGAACAAGAAGTTATGTACTCACCATAACGTTCGATGTACGTAGTCCATCTCGCCTCACATTCCTACCCGTGGGTTCGGAGCCAAATGTCGGCTCTGACTCGGCCAAACTTTTTTAGCTTGAAGTCTTTCTATTGGCTGGGCTAAGAAGGTATCCCATGCTGCACTGCTGTCTATCCCCAGATCTAGTTTGCTGTGAGCACCAGCACTCATTCTCCATGCATAACAACACCTAAGGAAAGGAAGAACAAACCAAGAATGAAGGGAGCTCTAAAACCAGACCTAACCTCCAGGTCCTCCAGGACGGGGGAAGGAGGGGGGGTAAGTAAGAATGTGAGGCGAGATGGACTACATACATTGAACGTTATGGTGAGTACATAACTTCTTGATGTTATGTAGTCCAATCTCACCTACATTCTTACCCGTGGGACAACGTCCCCAGCACCTAAATCCTGGGAGGCTCAGTGGAAAATACTCCTGAGCACTGTGGAACTAAAGGAAGACCTGCCCCTAGATACCACATCCAACTTGTAATGAGTAATAAAGGTGTGAGGAGATGCCCAAGTAGCCGCAGCACAAATATCATTCATAGACAATCTGGCCTGAAAAGCTGTAGATGTAGATACAGACCGAGTAGAGTGAGCCTTCACCTGGAACGGTAAATCTTTACACCCTGAGGAATAAATGAAAGAAATACAACTGGAAATCCACCTGGACAAAGTGACTTTGGAGACAGGAGACCCAATTCTGTTTTCCGAAAAGGAAACAAACAACTGATCAGATTTTCTGAGGTCTTTCGTTCTGTGCAAATAAAAACGTAATTGTCTGTGCACATCCAATTGATAAAATTTGAATTCTGCCTTGTTTGAGAACTGGGGAAAAAACACTGGCTATTCAATAGATTGGTTAAGGTTACTGACTGACACCACTTTGGGAAGAAAAGAGGGGTTCGGTCTGAGAGAAACCCTGTCCTTATGAAAAATCAAATAAGGGGGTTTGATTGATAAAGCTTGAAGCTCCGAAACACGTCTGGCTGACGTGATGGCTACTAATAAGACAGTCTTCCAAGTTAAAAATTTTAAATCGCAAGTGGCTGCAGGCTCAAAGGGGGGGTGAAGTAAGACCCTGTAGAACAAAGTTTAAGTCCCAAGGCATAACAGGTTCCGATACCGGAGGACGAAATAACAAAGTGCCCTTCAGGAAAGCCTTACAGAGTCTATGTGCCATCAGGTTAGGCTCGTCTGCGACATGAAAGCTAGAAATCACCGCCAATTGGACTTTAATGGTTGTGGCCACTGAACCCTGGTTAAAGAGCATAGACAAGAACTCCAATATGGATGAAATTGGAGCTGTGTAAGGGTCAATTTTTTTGGCATGTGCCCAGATTGAAAATCTCTTCCATTTGCTGTAATAAATCTTCCTGGTCGAGGGCTTATGAGAGGAAGATAAAATATGAACCACCACCGGCGAAAAATGATGAAGCCTAACTAATGACGGAAATGGAGTAGCCAGGCTGTCAACCGAAGGGTCCGAAGGGAGGGATGGAGCTGCCCTGACATGTGTCAGTAAGTCTGGTTGTGGGTCCAGAATCCAAGGAGCATCCATGAGATAGGGATGGAGAAAGGGGAACCAAATTTGATGAGGCCAGTGTGGGGCAATCAGAATCATTCTACTTCTGAAGTATTGCACTTTCTGAATAACCTTTGACAGCAAGGGGACCGGAGGGAAGGCATATAGTAGACCGGAGGGCCAATCGTGGACTAGAGCATCCCTGGGTGACTCCCCCTGAGGGGGGATCAACGTGAAGTAGCTGCTGCATTTGGCATTGAGGGGGCTGGCAAAAAGGTTGCAGCAAGGCTGACCCCACCTGTGGAAGATCTGTTCTGCAACTTGACAGTTCAGGGACCACTCGTAAGGTATCAGAATAGCTCTGCTTAGCCTGTCTGCAATCACATTGGACTTCCCCGGAATGTGCGTTGCCACCAAAAAACGGGAAGACACTGCCCTCTGCCACACTCGCATGGCCTCTCTGCAAAGGGGGTAAGACTTGGTTCCTTCCTGCTTGTTCATATACCACACCACTGACATATTGTCTGAGTGGATTGCAATAGTCCCGAGAGGAAGAAAACTCTGGAGTGCTTGCAATGCTAGTAGCACAGCTCTCATCTCCAGGACATTGATATGCAGATGCATCTCGTGCTCTTGCCACATGCCTTGGACTGTCCTGCCTAGATAATGTCCCCCCCATGCCATCTGGGAGGCATCCGTGGCCACCATGGCAACCGGGGGCGCAGGAACAAAGTGCTTTCCTGCATTCAGGTTGCCGGTGCAAAGCCACCAACTGAGATCCTGTTTGCACCTGTCTGTGAGTAGAATAGGGTGAGAAAGTGGAAGACGTTGAAGAGACCACTGGGCAAAGAGTAGCCACTGAAGGAGCCTCATATGTAACCTTGCTAGAGGGACTAACATAATCGTAGCAGCCATTGTCCCCAACAGTTGGAGGACCCATCTTGCCTTCACTCTTCTCAGAGGGAGCAAGGCGTTGATGTAGGACTCTGATTCTTTCCTGTGGTAGAAATGCCCGCATGAGGATGGTGTCTAGTTCGGTGCCTATAAAAGTGACATGCTGTGAGGGCAACAAGGCAGATTTTTCCCAGTTCAGTGTGATGCCCAACTGTTGACATAGGTTGATAGTAGCATCCCTGGTCTGATGTAGTAGATGCATGGTGGTGGCAGTAAGGAGCCAGTCGTCCAGATATGGAAACACTTGGAATCCCTGATGTCTCAGGTGAGCAGTCATCACTGCCATGCATTTGGTAAACACCCTGGGGGGCTGTGGTGAGACCAAAGGGCAGGGCTCGAAACTGAAAATTACTGGCTCCCAGCTGGAAGCCTAGGTGACTTCTGGATGCCCTGTCCATCTTTACGTGGTAGTAAGCATCCTTGAGGTCGATGGAACACATCCACACTTCTTTTCCCAACAATGGGAGAATAGACTGCAATGTGACCATTCGGAACTTGGACTTTTGCACATGGGTGTTCAACTGACTGAGATCCAATATGGGTCTCAGGTCCCCTGTCCTTTTTGGCACCAAAAAGAATCTGGAGTAAGTCCCTAATCCGATCTGGTCTGAGGGGACATGTTGAATGGCTCCTTTTTCTAGCAGCTTTGCAACTTCTGAAGCTGTATAATCTCTTTGACTGGGTGGAACATCAGGGATTTTCTTGATTGGAGAGGGATTTGATGAGAAGGGAATGACATATCCTCTGGAAATTATTCGTAGAACCCATTGGTCCTGGGTGATGTCTTGCCAGACCTCTGGGTATAATGAGATTCGACCCCCAACTGGCTCTGGAAATGCAAAGTCAGGTTTCCCATCAGGAGCGGCGGTAGGGAGAACCACGAAAGGAATTGCGGTCTCCCGAGTTGCAGGGGCCTCCTCTGCCCCTAGGGCAGCATCTCCCTGAATAACCTCCTCCTCCCCTGCCTCTGGGGGGGCTCACCTTGTGCACTGGGAAAAACCTCTGTGATTTCTTGAACCACATTTTGCCACCCCTCTGGGCCTTGGGATAAGGCCTAGAGGGAAGGGAAAAATGGACTCCTACGGCAGACAGAGTTTTTCCCTCCTGCTCGCACCTGGTGAGAGTGTCTTTCACCTTGGTTCCAAACAAAGAGGAACCATCAAAAGGGGCGTCGGTGAAGGTCTCCACGAAATGACAAAGGTGCATCCAGGCCTGCCTCCTGAGAGCAACTCCTGAACTTGCTGCCCTACTCGCTCCTTCGGCTGCATAGGAGATTAGCCTCATGGAGGAGTTTGCAATGGAATTGAGGGTAGACATCTGAGCGTTGACCGTCTGAGCCACCGCCTCAGAAATGTTAACTGTGAGAGAATCTCCAAGCTCCTTGAGGAGACCTCTCTGGAACCGTTTAAAGTATGATAAATAATTCAGTGACCGTAAGGTAAAGGTCGTTGAAGAAAAAGTACGCTTCCCGTACCGGTCCATGGTCCTAGACTCCTTGTTAGGGGGATGGACGGTGGAAGAAGTCTCGGCTAATTCCTTCTGAGTGGCAGCTGCCACCATCATGGCATCCACAGGGACTCCCTTGGACAGAAATTCCTTATCAGGAGGAGCAGACAAAAATGTATTGGGTCTACTGGGGACTGGTTCCACAGAGTCAGGGGTTTCCCACACCCTTCGACAAACCAAATCCAGAAGCTCGTCGAAGGGTGGAGATACCCAGGAGGCAGAGGGCTGAGCACCAAAGGCCTTCAGGAAGACCGACTCCTCCTTGGAGGGGGCTTTGGATGGCCAGTCACCTCTTTGTGTCAAAATCTCTAGGATGTCAGAGAAAGAAACATCCTCAGAGGATGACTTGGGGGACCCCTCCGATTCCTCAAGGTCGGTGTCTGATGTGAGAGACTCATCCTGGGAATCTATGTGCTTCCTCTTGCACATCTTCTTTCTGGGTGGCTCCTCAGGCAACAACTCTGAGGGGCCCTCAGAAATGTGGGGACCACTCATGGGGGTACCCTGAGGTCTTGGGGCTCTGCTGTCTAGAGATAGATGGCGATCAGAGACCTGCACCGGTGTAGTAGGGGACAGAATGACCGATCTGCATGGCCTCAAAGGCTGGTCCCCCCCGAGTCCGAAGAACGACCAGCCTCCGAAGCCATGACAGGAGTCAAACTTCCCCACGCTGAAGCACCGACAGGGAGGCTAGGAGCCGAGAGGTGTCTCGAAGGCTCTCCCTCAGGTCCGACCAAAGAATCCTGAGTCCTGAACCCTATGGATGGTGCTGACGGGGTCGTAACTGATGTTGGCACCAATACGCCAGGAGGGGCTGTCGGAACCGACCTAGGGACATCACGCGGAGCCAAGCACTCCGGCTCCGAAAGCTGAGGTGTGCTCGGAGGAGGAAGTATCGAAGCAGGTTGAGAGACCAGCTCCAGAGCCGACTGGGTCAGAGCCAAGAACAATTTTGCCTGAACCGGTGAATGAAGGAGTCTCTGCACCACTCTATCGACGTCCACATCTGATAAGGTCATGGAGGATTTAGAGGATAGAGAAGGAGATCGAGACCTTCTCTCTAAAGGGGACCTGTGAGGAGGGGATACTGACCTAATGCTAGGCGATCGGCTCCAAACAGGTTCCAAGAAGATTGGAGCCGAAGCAGGTTCCATAACAACTGACACTTCCTGCAGTCCCGAGGACAATAGAGCCAAGGATGTCGAAGCAGACTTTGCTATTTTCTCCGGTGGCTCCGAGGAGACTGAAGGAGCTGGAGATCTCTTTTTTGATTTAGAAGATTTAGCCTCAGAGCTGGAAGCACTCTCCAGACCCTCCTCGAAGAAGGGTTTCAGAAGTCCCTTCAAAATCAATTTATTCTTCCTTTCCTGAAGAACTCGCAGATTAAAAGCATGACAGAAGCTGCGCGACTCCTGGAGATGAATCGCTCCCAGACAGTATACACAGACAGAGTGTCCATCAGTAATGGACATTTTGTAACTGCACCTAGAGCAAGTCTTGAAGCCTGAGGGCTTGTGCTCCTTAGTATCTTTGGACATAGTTAAGCAACAATAATAAAGCACCAAGACAATCAAACACTGAATAAAGGACCAACGGTCAAACAGTAACGAGGTGGGAAAAATCTGCAATACACAAATACCACAAGATCTCTAAGTTAAACGATCCTTAGACACAAACACAAGGGAGAAAGGACTAATACCTCTAATTTAAGTGGGACTTAGTCCCGGTAAACTTAAAAGACACAAGGAAAGCAAGGGGACAGACTAGGTCCTCTAATTGAAAATGGGCCTAGCCCGTTGGAAACAGCTAGTGGGATACCACAGGAAAAAAACGATCCAAAACACAATTTTTTCACAAGACAAGACAAAAACACACAATAGCTATTAAAATAGCTTTTTGTTTGCAACAAATTTCTCTGATAAGGAAGAAAAAGGGTACTTAGCCACAGCCAAGAGCGAGACCACGCCTGAGCTACACGAGTGGAAAACAAGATCTGGGGATAGAGAGCAGTGCAGCATGGGATACCATCTTAGCCCAGCCAATAGAAAGACTTTGAGCTAAAAAAGTTTGGCCGAGTCGGAGCCAACATTTGGCTCCGAACCCACGGGTAAGAATGTAGGCGAGATTGGACTACATAACATCATGTGATCCCCATTTACATTTTTGTCTTTTTTTTTTTTTTTGCTCCCCAGAGGAAATCACATAATAACCCACTTGTTGGGAGCCAGGTGTTCATAGTCTAGGTGGGTGAGAACCCTATGGCCCATTCATTCTCACCTAAGAATCTCAAATGACCCACTTTTCACTGGGCAAGAACTGGGTGGTAGAGTGCAGCCAGCATTTTAATACTGTAGAGCATCCTACCGTCTCACCATGGAAGCACCCCCTCCCTCTTGACAAGTTTTCTGAGCTCTGCTATTGCTGTCTTCCAAGGGGAAATATGCCTCCACAAACTGAATTCCTAAAGACTGCAGTGTGAATGCATATCAACAGTGCATGGATGGTAGACTTGGACTCTACAGGGTGCTACACCTATTCCTTCATCTAGGTGTCACCCACTTGGCAGGCCAGAACTACCTCCCACCTCCTAGGATGGGTCAGCTGTTAGTGGCTGCTCACTCCCATCCTCCCTGATCAGCTCCCATGGCACCTGAACCTGCAAGTCAAGAACAGGTCACCTGTAATGTAGTCACAGCTTTATCCCTTTATGCCACAGAGCTAGTGGTTTGTCCCTGATTCTTGATATAAAAAGTTCAGAGCTCTGTCTGGATGAAATCGTCTTAGTTACTTAAAAATGTTTTGCTAACTAAGTACGTGATTTTTCAATCATGATCCAGGCATTTGACAGCTAAAAAGAATACTTCATGATAACCATCTGCGCAGTCAGACCAATACATGAACACTACATCATAAAGGATGCTGAACAAAACAGATTACTTAAGGAACTAACATGAAATGAAAGAGAAACAGGAAGGACAAAACAGATTAGTTAAGGAGCTACCATGAAATGAAAGAGAAATAAGAAAACTGTGAGTGTAAAACGTAAGCTACGATTAGAAAGCTAATATTTATCAAAGCAAGGCAAATAGAAAAAAGTTCACATATGAGTACTCATTACATCAGTAGAAACTTGTGAAAGACCTCTGCTGCAGGTCATTACTTTAGGACTACACACACTGTCTCCTGTCTTTAGTATGGTAAGCTTTTAAGGCAGGGATCAGGAAAAGCAACCTCAAGGGGAGGCTGAAACTGAGAATAGAGGAATGCCCACCATCAATTCTTTCCAGCTTAAAGAGGTGGTGAAGAGGACTTGAAAGGAACACCAACACAGAAAAGCTTTGCTGATCAAAGGCTAAGTCCCTTGGAGAGGTTGGAGGAGAAAACTACACTTAACAACAGATCTTTGAGGAGTTGTCATTGTAACAGGAAATCATAACATTTGGTCTCCGAAAAGATCTGCTGTGTGTAACTCACTTGAAAATTAACTAGGGATCCATCAAAGGACCTGTTTGCCAAAACGGCCTGGCCCAATAAGCTACGTCCAGCAGCACTGTTTGGTGAAGTTGTAGGCAGAGAACTAGGTGACATTAGAACAAATGCCCCAGAACTTAATTTGAAAAAGGCTGCTGGAATATGCTGTGGCATGCATTACACAAACTACTGTAATAGGAGGTTACCTGGAAAATGGTCTGTCATCTCTGCCCTTAACAAAAGGAGCTTATAAACAGTGCCTGGCTTAGAACAGGTTATATAACACCTCAGCTGACTGTAGAAAAAACTTAAATGTTTTCTGAGGTGAAAAAATCATGAACAGGAATGTCCTGCTTCACTGTGTCAGAAACCAGTTTGAGCAAGAAATGAAAGTTCCTTCTTTGTCCTCAGAGAAAACAAAGAAGGATTTCATCCACACCATGAACAACATTGGAGACCCTATTGATTATGTAACGGACTCAACATAATAGTTTCATGTTAAAAATATAGATTCTACCGAGACCTAAGTTCCTAGGTGCAGTATGAACTTTAAAGAAAATATTGCTGGTTTCCATAAAGACGGAATTTGGAAAGAGGAGTCATCTCAGGATTGTGATATACAGGATATGTTATAAAAATCTATACTGGTCTACAAGTCTATATGGAAGGGCAAGATGGAAGGTATGCACCTCTGAGGAAGGAAAAGGCAAGATAGAAAGAAATAAGAGGACCACCCAGACTGAAAACCTCTTCTTCTTTTCAGAACCAAGGATTTCTGCTGGATGGTCTTCTAAAGGCTACCAGTCACCAAAATGTCTGCCACTCATTCTGATAACTTGATATGAGCTTTTATTACAGCTTCAGATACCAAGCACAGAGGTACAGGAAGACCATAATTTTCCTTTGCCACCTTTGCTTCTGAATGTTAAGAAGCAATTCCTCCTCAGCACTAAGTCTAGATAACAGCCTCCTGGATGGACAAGAGAGTAACGAACATTGAAATATCCCAGCAAGATATAGTATTGGCCTCTGTCTATTAAAAAGCTTACTGGTTTGTCTCCACACTTTTTTACTAGCTCCATATTCTTCACATAAACAGAATTAGGACCTTAAAGCATTTGCACTCCTAGCTCATATAACATAACTTAATCACCTGCATAACTATCAGTGTTTATTAAAAATAACATGATCATTAGCATTACATCAACTTTTACTAATCACAGTTATCATACTTAAGTATTGTGTCCTGTCTTAACACTCCCAGGTCTCCAGAATTCAAATGATAAATAATTTCTGTTCATAGCTTTTTACATATTTGCTCTGATGTTTATGTAGAAGCATATACCTCCAATTTTTACCAACATGTACACAACTACATAGAAGTAGACGTACCCAAAAGAAGCAAGTGTAGAGCAGACCCTAAAAACAAACCACCCTGGTGGAATCAGAGCATAAATAAGATTTATAACAAAAGGAAAACATAACAGCCAAAAATAACAAATGCAACATCCAGTCAAATAAAAAGTGAATCATCAAATTAAACAAGCAAATAAAAACTACCAAATCCAAATCTGACAGAATAATAACCACCCAGGGCAAGGATAACCACAAAGCCTTCTTCAGCTATGTCTGTAGTCTCAAGGGTAATACACAGCAGTGCATTTAGCTAATTGTAAACTGCACCATCTATATGGAAGCTGGGATACAGCAAACCTACTAGCTGACAAATGCTGCTCAAGCTTCATCTACCACTCTCACCCCCAGTAATCTCACAAGAAATATCAGGAAGCTGTACAACCCCAACTATCACACAAGACTAAGTCTTGTAGGCACTGTCAAAGGCCAAAATATGGCTACTTTGGGCTCTGACAATATCCCAGGATGCATCCTTAACACATGAAAAGTACAGTTTTGTACCTACCATAAATGTAGATGTTCGAGTGTATACCCTGTTGCAGTCATCACACTTGGGTTATCCTGTCATCAGGCGGTCCCGCAGTCGACCTGAATTCCAAAGTCTTGGTCTGGCGTCGATTGCTGTCGCTTCTTCCCTGACGTCAGTGCACCAGGGGTATATAAGAGGCATCCAACGCCATTTTCTTCAGTTTTTCTTGCCCCAGATGTCAGGTGCCCCCCCAAATGATGGTCAGTAGATAGTACCAATAATAAAAGTTTAGCACAAACAAAACATCCCTCCAGCTATAAGCAAATACTCCACAAAGGTTGTATCAGATTTTAAGGTATTGCAAGGTTTTAGTTAGGTCAGAGGGGATGGAGGGAGGGTAACCTGGACTGCAGCAGGGTATACATTCGAACATCTACATTTATAGTAGGTACAAAACTGTACTATGTTCATCGTGCTACCCTGCTGCAGTCATCACACTTGGGTAGAATCCCAAAGCTAAGGATGGGAGGTGGAGTCAAACAGGGTTAGAGAAGGCTAGAAAGCCCTGCAAAACTGCAGTGGCGAAGCCAGCTCTAGTCTTGGAGTAAAGTGGTAAGTGATAGTGTTTGGTGAAGGTGTGTACTGAACTCCAAGTTGCAGCTTCCAGAATATCCTTGGTTGGCACCCCCCCTGAGAAAGGCTGTAGATGTAGCTGCTGCCCTGGTGGAGTGGGGCCTTATAATAGCAGGAACTGGTTTTCCATGATGGGTGTAGCAAAAATGTATGCAATGTCCTATCCATTTGGAAATGGTCTGTTTTGAGATAGCCTTTCCTTGTGATGCTGTAGCATAGGATACAAAAAGTTGGTCAGATTTTCTGAAAGCCTTAGTTTTATCCAAGTAGTAACGTAGTTGCCTGTGAATGTCCAAGGAATGCAGGAGTCTTTCTCCTTTGTTCTATGGATTTGGAAAGAAGGTGGGTAAGTGGATGGTTTGATTTAGAGCCACACTGGATACCACCTTTGGCATAAAGGAGGGGTTCGTTCGAAGAGAAACTCTGTCTTGATGAAAAATGAGGAAATGCTCTACTGCCATTAGTGCCTGTAGCTCTGAGACCCTTCTGACTGAAGTAATTGCTAGCAGCAGGGCAGTCTTCCATGATATAAACTTTAAGTCAGCTGAGAAGGCTGGCTCAAAAGGTGGCAGCGTAAGTTTTTCCAGAACAAAATTGAGGTCCAAAGTTGGTGTTGGTGCTCTCCTGGGAGGCCTAATGTTTTTTGCCCCTCTGAGATACTGCCTTAGAAGTGGATGTGAAAATAAGGGAGGATCCATGTTGTAGTGAGCTGAAATAGCTGAGGCGTGGATTTTAATAGATGAAAAAGAAAGTCCTTTATGTAACATCTCAGTTGAATAACTTAGAATCTGAGGTATGTCCGGCTGAAGGGTATTTTGGCCTTTAGCTTGGTTCCAGGCGCAAAATCTTTTCCATTTGTCTGAGTAGGCTTTCCTGGTGCTGGGCCTCCTGGCCTCCAGAATGACATCCATAACAGCTTGTGAAAGAGGGGCTGGCTGGTTGCTTAGGTGATATGCCATGCAGCCAAATTTAAGGTTTTGAGCTGGCTGTGTAGAATCTGATTGCCTTGCTGTGTGAGCAGATGAGGAATTTGTGGTAAAATCCATGGTGGGCCCTGGGCCATGTTCCTTAGTAGTGGGTGCCAGTGCTGGCGTTGCCAGTCCGGGGCAATGAGTATCATTCGAGGTCTCTCCATCCTGACTTTCAGCAGCACCTTTGTGAGAAGGGCCAATGGAGGAAAGGCATATACTGTCAGCATTTTCCAACTGAATGAGAGTGCGTTCACTTTCCAAGCTTGATGGTGAAATGTCCTTGTGCAAATTTTGATAGCTGATAGTTTTGGGGGTTGGCAAACAGGTCTATGTCTGGATGCCCCCATTTTTGAGTTATCATTGCAAATACTTGTGGATCCAGTTTCCACTTGTGGGGATCCATGATGTTTCTGCTTAGGTCATCTGCCAATGTGTTCTTTTTTCCTGGCAGGAATTGAGCTTGTAATTGAACTTGGTAAGCCAGTGCTGTGTTCCACAAGGTCATTGCTTGCCTGCATAGAAGGTAAGAGTGTGTACCCCCTTGTTTGTTTATGTACCACATTACTGTGGTGTTGTCTGTCCTTATTATAAGCTGTCCTGGATGTAAGAGGTCCTTGAAGGCTGTCAGAGCATTCTGTACAGCTAGCATTTCTTTTTGATTGATATGCAGATTCCTTTGATCTGCAGTCCATATGCCTTGAACGCACCGTCCTGCCATGTGCGCCCCCCAGGCATAGTCCGATGCATCTGTTGTCATAGTTTGCCTGGCTGGGGGTAAGGTGAAAGGCTGACCCTTGTTGAGGTGACATGCCTGTGACCACCATAGAAACTCCTGTTGAAGGCAGGGAATGAGAGGTATCATTGTTTCCAAGCTGTGGCTGTGTTGAGTCCATATGCTTTTCAGGTACCATTGTAATTTCCTCATATGCAGTTTTGCAAATGGTATTAGTAGTATGCAAGATGCCATGAAGCCCAAGGCCTGCAGAATTTTTCTTGCAGGGAGTTGGGTCTTTGTTGCCATTATTTTGAAGTATTGAGTTAGTTGTAGTTGTTTGTCTGGCATCAGATAAGCCATCTGGGCCGTTGTATTCAAGCTGGCACCCAGGAATGTCATATTTTGTGAGGGCACTAGGTTTTGATTTCTTTTCATTTACTGTGTACCCCAGGCAACTTAGAAGGTGTTTTACAAAAGTCAGATGTTGTAAGAGAATGTCTTTGCTTTCTGCTTGGATGAGGCAGTTGTCCAGGTATGGGTATATTTGAATTCCTCTTTGTCTGCAGTATGCAATTACTGGTGCCAGGCATTTTGTGAAGACCCTGAGTTCAGTACATAAGCCAAAGGGCAGTGCAGAGAATTGGTAATGGGTTGAACCTGCAATGAAACGGAGGTATCTTCTGCAATTTTGTCTGATAGGGACATGCAGGTATGCCTCCTTGAGGTCCAACGTTACTAGCCAAGCTTTCTTGCCCAACATGGAAAGAAGCTGCTGTAGTGTTAGCATCTTGAATTTGGGTACTTGCAAGAAGGTGTTTAGAATTGAAAGGTCCAGAATGGGACTCCAAGCATTGTCCTTTCTGGGGACTAGAAAGAGCCTTGAGTAAAATCCTTGGCCTTGCTCATGTGTAGGTACCAATTGAATGGCTCTCATGTCCATGAGTCCTGTAATTTGTTTTTGTGCCTCTGCCCATTGATTTTGTGGCAAGTTTGGCATTCCTTTTATCCTTGGCAAAGTGTGGAAATGGAATCTGTATCCTTGTGAGATAATGTCTAGGACCCATTTGTCCTTTGTGACGATGCGCCAGTTCTCTGTAAAAAATGCTAATTTTCCTCCCAAGGGAGCTGCCAAGAGATTTTTGCTTGGCAGTTTGAGGTTTAAGTCATTGTGTTTGTCTTCTAGTAGTTTGGGACCTGTCTTCTCCTCCCTTCTGTGTTGCAGTGCCCCATTGGCGAGGTTTGTAAGGGATTTGTGCTTGTCCTCTGCCCCATGGGCATCTGTGTTTACCCCTCTGTAGTCTGTCAGAAGCTGGAAAGGACCAATTTTTTGCTGGCCAATTTCTACTGAAGTGTGGGGGTTGTACCTGTAAGAAATCTTTACCATCTGCATATATTTTGCCTTATCCTCCATTTTCTTTAAAACCTCTTCTGCTTTAACCACAAATAAGACATCCTGCTGTAAGGGTGCATCTAGTAACTTTGTTTTAGCATGATCAGGCAGAGTTTGTTCCTTTAACCAAGCATGCCTACGTATAACAGAACCAGTAACAGCTGCTCTACAGGAAGCTTCCAAGGAATCAAATCCACATTGTAAAGTATGTTTGCCCACCTGTTCAGCTGCATGCAACAGATCCTGCATTTCCTTGAATTCAGACTGTTGAGGGTGTGTGCTCATCTTTTGTTTTATTTGAGACATTAGGAATTGCTGGTATTTCAGCATGTGAAATTAGTGCTCTCATAGCTAGAGTAGCAGAGGTGTAAACCTTCTTCCCCCACCTATCTAGTGCTCTGGAGTCCCTTTCAGAGGGTACAAGATTTTTAGCCATAGAAGCCTCAGCCCCTTTGGGATCCTGGGAGATTGTCTCTGGGTCAGCAACAGTGCTTTTGCAAAGGAATTTGTGTGAGTCAGGCACTCTATAATATCTATCTGGTTTGGCTGGAGCAGGAGGCAGAGAATCTGGATTTAAACTAGATTCTAAGTAAACATCATCCACAATGTCTAAAACTGGAGGGATAGCAAGTGGTCTGTGCTGGGGGAGTAAAAGAAACTCTCGGAGCCTTTTCTTTGAGTCGGAGTAGTCCTGACCTTCCCAGTGGAAATGTTCCCTCATGGTATGTAAGGTTTCCCCAAAGGAATAGTCTTCAGGGGAGAAGCTGAGGGAATGGAATCTTCAGCATCAGAATCTTCATAAGGGGGAAAGGAGTAATCCTGTTCCTCAGAGGAGTCTGAGGAAATAGACACTTGGTCAGAGGAGGCATAATCCTCCTCTTGTCTAGGCCTTTTGTCTGGGGGGGGGGGGGTTGGGAACCCCTGATTAAAGAAATCAAATCTTCGGCCATTTTAAGCATCTGTTTCTTAGGCATGGGGCCTTGAACTGGAGACTGATGTGCAGTCTTTTTTGGTTTTAGAGGAGTCTTAAGCTTAGCATAAGATTTTATGGTGAGAGTAGTCGGTCTGAAGACACCTTCTGTAACCAAAGGTGTTTCCGCAGCACCAGCTTCTCCTTCTGCAATGTTGTCGGTAGGGTCTAAAGAAAATGGCTGCGTCGGCCTAGAACTCTCTGCTTGAGAATCCGAAGCGGTCTGGGGTTCCAATTCTGCGGTCACCAGGGGCTGCGTAGGTGCCTCACTGAAAACCAGAGAACCGGCGATCGGCCCAGCCGAGGCCTCGGAGTCTGGCTTGGATCTAGGCGGCCTGTCTTTATCTTTGCGTTTTTTTATGCACGCTGGTAGTTGGTTGCTCCGACGGTATAGTGTAATTAAATTTCCTACCGAAGTAGTGTCGTGCGAAATCAAAGCGTCACTTTATAGTTCGCTTATTGAACCTAGCACAAAACCGACAACCAGTGACATTGTGGTCTGGGCCTAGGCAAGGTATACAATAAGAATGAAAGTCCTTGTGAGGTATTTGCTTCCCACAGGAAATGCAATTGTTAACTTTTTCTGACATCGGACTGAGGCAAGAAAAGGTTCCCCAATGGGGTACTTAGCTTTGAAGACTTCGGACTGAAATTCGATTCGAAAATCTCAGGTGTCGGCCGACCGGCACTTGTGAACTGCTTCTGCTTCAGGCACCGCGCGGCAATAAACACTGAAGAAAATGGCGTTGGATGCCTCTTATATACCCCTGGCGCACTGACGTCAGTGAAGAAGTGTTAGCAACCGACGCCGGACCAAGACTTTGGAATTCAGGCCGACTGCGGGACTGCCTGACGACAGGATAACCCAAGTGTGATGACTGCAGCAGGGTAACACGATGAACATCAAGATATTTCTATGTCCCTAACAACACTTTTCAATCTTAGCCTCCAAATTCACTTTGTACCAAGTGAATGGAAGACAGCAGCAGTCATACCCCTGAACAAGGGAGGACCATTCACTGATCTGAGCAATTCCTGTCCCAAAAGTTTGACCAGCTTCATATCTAATGTGATGGAAAGACTTATCATGGAACTAATCAATAAGGACACAGGGAACCTTCAAACACTGGACACATCACAGTTTGGTTTTGTCAAGGGTGGGTCATGTCTACTCAACACAGGGGGCTTTTTTGAAAAAAATCACCAAAGTGATGGATGAATGGAACAGTACACACTGCCTACCTTGTAATATCCAAAGCCTTTGACACTGTACCCTACTCAGGCACTGTGAATAAGCTTGCCAAACTAAGAATAACCCCCCATGTCACCCAATGCCTTATAAACTGGCTCAGAGATAGGACACAAAAAGTTAGGCTAGGGCTTGCCACGTCAACAAAAAGATCTGTCATGAGTGGGGTCCCACAGGGCTCTGCTCTGGGGCTGCTCTCATTTGGCATCTACTTTTCAGAAGTCAAATCAAATGTCAAGGGCCTATGGTTGACCAAGGTTGTGGACAACTGCAAACTGAGAGCAGTCATTGAATCACCCAAGGACAAAGAGATCTTATAGGAGGGTCTGTCCCAAACAAATAAGTGGGGTCAGAATTATAGACTAAAACCAAGTGCCAAGAAGTGCATTATATGTGTCCACTGGAAAATTAATTACCCATGGGAATTATCCCTTTGATAATATGCCCCTAATAGTAGATTCAGTATTCAGGGATTACATTGACAGTGACCTAGTATGTCCACTGTTGTGAGGAAATCCTTCTGTATTGCACAGCTTATAAATAGAGGGATAGCGTCCAGGTCCAAAGAGGTAATTTTTCCATTTTTACTCACCTCTCATTAGGCCCATTTGGTATGTACCTATCAAGGTACTTGCAACAACTGGAGCATCCACATAAGTTCCTTACAAAAAGAATAGTAGGTGTAAGGAACATGACCTATTTGGGCCACCTCAAACCCTGTCACAATACTCACTCTCATATAGACCTATGCCTGGTTTATAAGGCATTCACAGACCCAGCACTAATCGACCAAATGCATATCCAAAAGTCTAATGGTATTAGAAATATCCAGTCCAGAGACCTCAACCTCTTTTGCAACATAAACAGAACAGCCTGGAGGGACAGTCACCTATCCTATTCAATAATGCTGCTATGGAACCACATGTAAAAGAAAGCCCTACTATGACCCTATTTAAGTGTAATTTGGACCAGTGGCTGAGGAATAGGAAACATAAACAGGACAGACCCCATCTTCCTAATGGACAGAGGTAGTGCTTATAGGTCCTACCTTACAGTAGGGACCCCAATACACTGAAGGTGTGACCAAATAAAATAATCCCATTACAAATGACAAATATTTAAATATAACTATGGCAAGGATAGCTGAACACCTATTGGGATAACACAGCAGAGTGACAATGAGAAGTATAGCTAGGCTTAAAATGTCCCATCATGGATAATAGCCTAGTACTTACCTATGAACCTGTGAGCATGTATTTTAAATATGTCTAAGGCTGAAGTTAAATTGTAGAATTACATTACTTTCACCCAACCAGAAACATAGCACCTTATGAAATGGGGACTAGGCTTCCCTGAAATATCTAGAAACTCAAAGGAAATGCACTGTAGATATACCCTAGCATCATAAAAATTATATTCACTGGTTAGTAAAGCTAATGGAGTATTATTTCACTATTTTGTGTTAAAATCCAAGAGCTACAAATTTAATTCTGTGGCATACATAGTTTACCTTTTCAAATGTTACCTTGTAAGGACTGAAATGTTGCAAAATTAATTTAAATTTATTTTAAAATACTCTTTCTTTCAGTTGCTACGCTTTCAACTGCCTATACATTGCAGAATCAAAATTCCATGAGCAGTATCCACCATTCAGTTCATCAATCCACCACCCCAAGAATATTTCATCTTCCTTGTGATTTAATTTCTGCGAAGTATAGAGGAACAGGGATTTCAACATTAACCCTAAGACTTTATCAGGCAACACTTACGTTGTGTATGTTGGTGCCATGGGTGAGGAAGGGTGGACACATTGCACACCACTGGTTTGGTAGCTGCTGTTTTATTAACATCTATTTTCCTTACAGAGTTGGATGTTCAATGATGTAGCACTGTGCTTGCTGACACCCAGCAAGCTTTATACTGACTGCCCTTGCCTACTTATATTCACAGTATAATATCCATCCAGTCTACATTGGGGCAAATGCATCATAACTGGCCCATACTCTTCTGGCACAGGAAACGACATTCCCTAATACTATGCCTTGGCTGATCATCCTACAACTAGAATAGACTCCAAAATGCCAGCTACCAGCAGCACCTATAGATTTTCTACTTTTGTGGGATGTGATGGCTTCATTTATGCACTTTTATTTGGCAGGAAGAGATGCCAGCTATCTGACTGATCATGGTGCCAGTTCAGTGGCTTAAAAGGGTGGAGCCTAGAGAAAAACCCTGATGACCTAGGCTCAATTAAAAGCTAGAGCAGTGAAGGAACTAGCCAGCAAAGGAGAGGAATAATGTTGCAATGTCTGCTCATGTCTCTCTTCAGGAAGGGAGAGGGACATACATCTCCAGAACACCCATCCAATCCATGACCCTTAATGGATACTAGAGATCAAACAGAAAACATTTTGTGGGTTACAGCACCCATGGAAGTGAGTGCTACCCTAATGCTATATGTATTGCATGCTAGCCCTTTGAGTGACAACAAAGCATGCATAAGGGTAACAAACTGGGCCTTATAGAAAAAACTCAGTGATACCTATTTGGATGGTGTCCACAATAATGCTGAAGTATGCTGATGGAACAGATGGTCTGCACACACAAGGGAAAAATAAGCAAAAAAAACTATAAAGTATAAACTATTTTGCAGTCACATAATATGCATTGGGTAACTCAAGCTGAGAAATGTTCCCAGTGTCAGAAGTGCTACACCACCATGTTATGGAGAATTATATCATGATATATCACTTATAGTAACTAAAGAGGACTCTGCATCCTGAGCATGCTGAGAGATTTAGAAATTATTTTAAAAAGACTGTGCTATGTGTTTCACCACATGTGCATATAGCAAAAAATGTGTATGCTCTATATCACTTCCAACTTAAAAGGTAGTGAGCATATTCAACCCTAAAATGAATAATATGGTACAGAAGGTTTGGATAGCCTTACACCAAAATTAAAAAAAATAGCCATTTGCTCTTTAGCCATCTTATTGACCATCCTGATAAACAGAAGTATCCAAGAAGGCATACTACACACCTTGTAGAAAATGGGGTCTTAATGGAGAGATGATGAACTCAGCAAGAAAAGGAGAGGTGTATGGTTGGAAATCCATTTATAAACAAGTCTTGGTGAATGCCTTCACATGGCAGACCCAGTTTCACAAAATCTCATTAAGATGACACTGACATACAGATTTATTTTTTATTTAGCACAGGTCGCAGAATAAAAAAGAGTCTTGTACACACTGGTGTCGGGACTGGAAACTGGAAGTGCAGAATTCTCAAGACATGGAAACATTCCTGCACCAAGGTTGTGGTAAGCTCAGAGGGAGGAGGGCCTCCTGTTGTAGAAGAAAGTGGATATGTGGTGATCAAAGGACATTATATTGTCTACACAGGCTTACAGGTCTCTAACTACTGCAACAATTTTCAAGGGCATGTTGTCAATATGATAGTTAAAGGGACATCTTGCTTGTTGAAGTATACTATTATACATTGCTTAGTATTTAGTTTTAGTCCATTGTTTAGACATCAGCAATTGGTTTTGGAAATGCCCTCTTGAAGGATCTTGGTATACTTTGGGGAGTTTATTAATAGCTAAATAAATCAAAGGAGGTAAATAATGGTCAAGTAATGATCGACCTATTCCTATATTTGTCCAAGGCCTTCAAAACAATTAGTTATACAGAAACTGGGCACCTGTCCTTGAAGCAAGTGATACTAATCAAAGCTGGTATAAAAGTCATCTTATTGACAGGAAGTTCTTGTGTAAATGCTGCATTAAATACTTGTCAGAATTTAAGAGTGACAGAGAAGTCCCAAAAGAAACTCCAAGCAGGTTTATATCTCCTACAAAGATGGTTTTGGGACTTTTACCTCTTCCTCAATGCAATCAAAAGTAAGTCAGCACTGTTTTGCTGAATGTTGATATCATCACTCTTACTATGAGGAACACTGGGAAAAGCATTTGATTCGGAATTAAAATCAAGTAGTTAGGGGTTATACCTGAAGGGGTTCTGTCTCTGGATAAATAAAATTTTAGAGTATTCAAAAAATGTGATCGACTGCTAACAACCACCTAGAGGGATAGATGCTTCCTCCACTATACCCCCATGCTCAAACTTATAACCTCACTGCTATTTCCAAGGCTACTTTTTGTCAGTATCCTCTGCAGAGACTTAGCAAAAGGCTCCATGGCCAAAATGGAACAATTATGAAAGATGTCAGCAAAATGTATCAATGGCTCTACACAGAGAACTCACACCACAATCTACTACAGAGCTAGAAGTGGCCATCATTTAAGCACAAACTAGGCTAATATCAGCTAAACTATGACTATCAAATTTTGCAGCCTGCACAGTCACCACTGTCTGATTGGATGAGAAAACAATACACCACTATTAGAAGCCTAAGGGTGGCAGGAATTCTTCCTCTCACAGATTTTTTTTCATAGATATTCCAAGATCACTAAGTCTTATGATCATTCACACCTTGCCAGTACCCTCCCTCATGCAGCATCACCTTTCCCCAGGAGACTCATACTAGTCAATCGCATTGCAAATTTGAGGATACCCATCTAGTCATCTAGTTTATGCTTAAAGGAAGACAGTAAGTTTAACATGTAGGAGAAGCTTATTCCAGAGGTTTGGAAGATGCTGGATTATAAAGCTATCCCTCAGTTGTGTTTTATTTATTTGATAGTGAAGAGTTAGCTCCCTGGTTCTAGTACTGGTAGATATATTAGACTTATGGAAATACATGATGTCCAGGACAAGCAGATCTCTAACTGCATGTTAAGTGAGACAGTGATCTCTCCTCAAAAGTCTATAAGACACTGAATAAAGGGATAAAGCTTCCAGCCTCTCTTGGTATCTCAATGACTTTAGGCTTGTGATCTTTTTAGTTAGGAATATTTCTAATTTTTTGGTATGTTTAGTGATATATATCCCAAAGTGGATGTTGTGCTCGATAACTGGCTTGATCAATGCTGAGTACAAGGAAGCCTTTAGATCATGATGATATTCTTTTGGTGATTTTTCTGGGCTAAATAAAAGTATTTTTTGAAAGTCATTGTCACATGATGGCGAGATGAGAGGGAGCTATCAGCCCAAGTACCTAGGTCCCTAGCTACATTTTAATTTTGAAGATGTGTAGGTTATAGATAGCATGATGAGGAGAGGGGTGATTTTCCAAAAGTGATGATACTATAGTTTTTTAGCATTTAGTTTGACCCCATTTAGTACACCAAGAGTTTACTAGGGAGAATATATTCTGGAGAGCTGGGGTGTCAGAGGATATTTTAACAGCAACCTACCTCTGCAAACTTTGTTAGCCAGAGGTCTGGGTTTACTGCTTGGAGATCTGAGAAGTAAATGCCAAAAAGAAGAGATTGAAGCACTGAGCCCTGAGGGACACCACTGTTCGCTTTCACATTTTCTGATGAGGCAACTGCAACTCGCATTGTGTGGGTTCTGTCTTACAGACAGTTTGCTATCCATCTTAACAAATATGGGAGAATTTTTATAGCAATTACCTTCTGTATGATGCCAGTATGGAGAATGGTGTCAGAGGCCTTGGCCAGATCAAGCTTTGGCATGTATTGTGCATAGCCACTGTGTACATTCTCTGTAACCCTTTTGAGGTAGTTTGCCAGATTCATTAGACAGGTGTGACTCTTTGCAAAGCCAAACTGCTGAGGGTCAAGTCTAATAAGATTCTTGATACTGTAGTTTATGAGGTCAATTATAACATATTTCCATGCTTTTGCAAATAAAGCTTGCAAGACTTAAATGTCTATTTTTCCTTGGGTTGGCTCTAAGGTGACATTTATGAATGGGCATCACAGCTGCAGTGTGCCACTCATCAGGGATAAAACCAGTAGCTACACTTAGGTCAAAAAGTTTAAGGAGTGTGTCTGTAAGGGCACATTTTATACTATTAATTAAGCTACTAGGTAAATTGTTAGGTTGCATGGAGGAAGTAATTTTGGTCATGTTAGCTCTTTAAGTACATCATCTTTAGAGATAATTGCGGGAGTATTTGATTTGGACATTATAGGGCTTTGTATAGAAGTTTTGGGGATGATATCTGCACTAACTTTGTTTATAAGGATACTGCCAGTGTCTGATGGATCAGAATAGGAGGCGTCCTTATGAGTAAGTTCAAAGCAATACAGGGTATTGGTTCCTAGTTTTCTATCTTCAGAAGCCAGCCTAAGTTTATGTACTCATGAAATTTGTTCTGAAAGCAGACCACATACGAAATCAGCTTCTCCCATGGTGAACATCGGTCTGCATTTAGTTAAAAAGCACTGCTCTTCCATTTTACTGAACAAATGGAATGCTGCTGTAAAATAAATTTCTGCCAAGAAAATACTGTTCACCATATCTACTAAAAATTGTGGTTGCACTGGCTGTTTTGACCCTGTCCTACATGTCCTAATGCCTTGCAATGCATCAAAAGACTGCCTTCCAGTCTTGTCTAGAACTCTTGCATTTTTATAAGATATGTTTCTCTTCATTCAGACCTGCTATCATACTGAGAAACGTAATTCTCAAAATGTACGTGCAAATTGTTTGCACAACTTTTTTTCTTCAAACAGCTGATCATCAGCTGAGTCTGTGGCCTCCTACTATTCACTGGGTATAGCTACCTCTGCTTATGTCCTCTGGACTTTCTCTCTAATGACTGGGGTCAGCAAGGAACTACAGATATCATGGGACAGTGTTACACTGCTGCTGCTGCTGCTGCTGCTGTGGGGCTATCTACTTAATTCCCACCCCTGCACATGTCCAGAAACCTTCCAGGAATGAGACATACAATTGGTGTCAGGAATGAACTGCCCCTACCCGTACAAAGGACTGAGATCAGTAGGCCTCTTTGCCCATCCTCAGCAGTACTCTGTGGTAGTCTCCCTGGTTTCCACCAGGAAAATGATACCACCCTGGAGATGCACCCTCCCCTTCCCTTCCCAGAATAGTCATGCCTAGTCTCCCCCACCTGTACCACAGACAGCTGAGCTGCTAATTGAACATGAGTAGCCTGGGCTGTAGTCAGGGCTTTATCCCTCAGAACCTTTGCACACTGGCCTAGTAAATGCAAATCCAAGTCTATATTATGATGGATTTAATCAAACTGTCCACATAAATATGCTACTGTTACTATTATTCATTGCATAGCCTACTGCGGTGGTGGTGCTGCGGTAGCATTGTCACCTCACAGTACGACGTTGTCCTGTTCGATTCTCAGATAGAGCGTCTTCTGTGTGGAGACATGCATAAATGGGCATACCTTCACTGAAGGTTATGTGTCAGAGCTGGCAACTTGGCACGTAAAACTCTATTGCCAATCATTAGCTGACCGGAGTTCCGCTGTGGTGACCCCTAACCGGGAAAAGCCGAAAGACACAACAACTATTATTCATTGCATGTAAATGTCACATAGCTGCATCATATCTACTTTAGTGCATGGAGCTTTTCTCATTGGGCTTCCAATGAAAAATGAGTCACATAGATAAACCAACTGTAATGTTACTATAGCAAAGAATAAAAAAAAATTCACAATTGAACCTATTTTTTCCTTTCCAATCTAGGTAGCACCAGAATTTAAACTTCTGAGGTATGGTAGAAGAAATAATCTTCTTTGGTCTAGTGTTTGAAAGACAGAATAAAGAATCTCTTATTTATGATAAGAATCTATACAAAAAGTTAGATACACAGTAAACATCTTTAACATGCAGACTATATGGTAATATTGTGGAGTACAAACACATTCTTGTAATAGCACACTTTGCACATATTTAAAGCTGGAAAATATTATGAACATGTCATTAGCTTAACAAGGATATAAAATGTTATATTCCTGCTAATGCACATTCATTTATTAATCAGTATTTTGTAATGCATGTACTGTATGAAATAAACATATACCTGTTGAATGTTCTTTAAATTATCCACATAAAGCAATGGTTAAGTTGATGCCTTGCCCAGTGTGGCTCTGTAACATAGACAGACAGAGCCCTGACTGTAGCCCAGATGACCAGGCTTCAATTAACAGCCCTAGAAGTGGAGATGCCAGGCAGAAAGGGAAGAAAAATGAAGGAGCATGGTTTGCTTACCTCTCCTGGAGGTTAGGAAGGGTTGTGCATATTCAAGGGGGCACACTGAGTGGAACAGACTTATTTAAGGAGACTGGAGAAAGATCACTACTCATGATTTGGGGTGATAGGCATGGCTGCTTGGAAGAACGTCCTTTGAGGAAGTGAGGCGACATTCTCTTCCATCAGTTCATTGCATGCCTCCTTCCCTGGTGCTTAGATGGGTGTTCATGGGGAGTTAGGGCACAAAAAAAATAGAAAAACCCACAAATTGCTCTTCATGGCTGGCTGAATGATGGCCCCAGGTGATGGGAAAAGATTGGGACGATTACCCAAAAGGGAGCGGATGACATGACTGACAGACAACAGGGATAAAAGAGGAAAAAAAAGTTTCTTGCCTCAGACAGTTTCAAGGCATAAAGAGAGAAATAGATGAAGCTCTGAAAATCGCCCAGATGAGCCAGGACTGACAAGTGACCCAAGCTCTGGAGGAGCTCAGGGGGCTAGATAGAAATAAGTGGACAATGCTGCCTTGACATCTCAAAGGGAGAAAGATGGTCTGTTCTGCTGCTAGACTAATTCCCACTGGATGCTGGGAAATAATGGATTAAGAAAAAGTATGGCTCATGTGTGAAATCTGGGCCACCAAGCAACACTCTGCACTGTACCTGGAAATGATGCATGCCTGTCTCGGCTAGGAGTGTGCATGGATGGCTACAGGTGTGAGGACACTAGTCTATGGAGAAAATGGCTATGGATACCTGAACTACAGCAGTGGAATGAATGGACAGGGAAAGGTTGAGTGGATGGGCTGGCAGCTCAGCAGATACAACAGAAAAATAATGTTGATGTCTTCCATGACACACACATTTCAGAACATATATACAAAGAAAGTTCAAAGAAGAGAAAAATAAAAAGTTCTTACAGCAGTTATATTTAGTCTGAAAAAAGAGAGGAGGGTATAAAATGATAACAGTTACATTAAGGCAGTATATAAAGAGTATGTTTCTATAATTGCTAGCTCTGGTAGTCATTAACAGTCTTCAAAAGTAAGTAGAAAGTATGTCCCATTCTGTTTCATAAAGGGATATATCCCAGACTATGACCCAAACTAGCTCAGTCTGAATAGTGGCTTAAGCACTGGAAGACCCAGGCAGTGCATGGTAAGAGAGAGATGTCGGCACTGGCTTGCCTATACTGCATGGAAATGGACAGATGATTAGGTGGCAATTTTACCACATGCAAGTGGAGATTTGCAGGCAATGAAGTTACAGCCATAACCAGGAATGTGGGCTTGGATTACCAAGCTGGTGACAGTAGCCTTCATTAGCACATGCATGAGAGCACTGACATAATGTATCCTAGCAGTAATGTGGTTGCCCAAGTCAGCCACCAAAGGTGGAATTAGGGTCCTAATAAGAAAAGTCCTTACTGTTCATACCACTAGATGTTAACAAGGACACAAATCACCTCCATGTCTGTCTGAATGATGGTTGCCTCTGGTTAGCTCTTGATTCTATGCTGAGGAGGACTCCTAGGTGGCAGGGGATCAAATGGGCTCAACATTAATAGGTAGGAGTTGATGGTTGTCAAGCATGGAAGGAAAACAACCTAGAAAAAAAGAAAAACGCGAGTAGAACGTAACATACCTGTAATGTGAGCCTTCAGTGTGTCAGTCTGAGATGACATTGCCACTAAGTCCTGTTCTTTTTTATTCAATTTGTCCAGTAGGCCTTTGGGAAGATAAATTTAGGATGTCAGTATATCTGTGATTAGGAAACATGTTAATTCAGTAAGATTCAGAATACAATTATGAACAAAATACAGCAGTATCCCGACCCTTATCTATTCATATTAAAAACAGTCAAACCACTCAAAACTTCATAAGAACTTTCCTAAAATATACAGATTGATAAATTAATATTGATATCAATAATAAAGCAAAAGACAAACATATTGATAAAAAATGAACTAAATAAGTGTTATAGATGGTATATGGAGCAAATGAATAAATGCCCCACTATTTATCTTGACCTAGTAGTTCCTTTTAGTAAATTATATCTAATCATGCATACCCATCTTATATGTAAAAACCTTAATTTGTGTAGATGTAAAGGAAACATGCTGGACAAATGTTATTTAATTAGCTTTTGCCTTTAAGTCAACTTCTTAAAATTCAAATGAATTATTTACTTCATTTTTCACAGAACTTTAAGAAAGGTTGATTTTTAATTGGTTAATGCACCAGCAAGTGCATATTTAAGTCATTATGGCTTTTATTTGTACGACTCTGAAGATGACTGTTACATATTAGGGCGAAAGAGCTAAGTCGTGTGTGTATATTTTTATATTAAAGTTGAATGTTCTGTGACAGCTGCTGGTAGTGGTTTTATTACTTTGTTTATTTAAAAATAATAAATAAATAAAAATTCTATTTTTAACGTTTTTGCGGGGGGGGGGGGCAAGCCTACACCCCCTGCTAATTAAATATACCAACTCCGGGGTCGCACTACATTGAGGAAAAGGGTAAATTTCCTGTAACGCTCTGTACCACAATCTCCATTCAAAATGTTTGAAGCTTCAAAACTTTGATCATATGGTCCCAACCATATGACCTTCAAAGTTTTGAAACTTCAATAATCTGATAGGGACCCAGCAATCTACCATGAGGTGGGGCTATTTTAAGCAAAATAAATTAATTTAGAATGTAAATCCTTATATGTGATCCGATGAATACAGATGAGAAGGACTTTCAGGTATGGAAGAGGCAAGTCCCAGGAAACTACAAAAGTTTCTCTAGAAATTGTTCCCCAAAAAAGAAAAAAACAATAAAGCAATTAGAAATGCAAAATATTTTTCCAACGGACACTTACCTTTCACAGGTCTGTTTGAAAGGAGCTCTGGAGTCAAGACCAGTATGATCAATAGCAATCTTTCTCACTGAATTGCAACATACACCTGCAGCAATAAGAACTGTGGGTTACCCCTTTTATTTGGGATGCAGCAGTGTATCACTGCATTGGGTAGGAGCCAGCTCTTACCAAAATTTTCATAGAGGTCTGTGATTTGGGTTGGACAGGCAGACATCTGCCTGCAGTTAATTCCCATAGGTACATAGATTTATATTAGGCTAACGACCAACAGGATATTTGCAAACCTAGCCATGCAAACCGACCTAGTTTTGTCCCAGAGTTCTCTGGATGCCTATATGGTTGGGTATTTAGTAAAAAGGTAGTTAAGGGTTATGTGGGCTGAATAGGAACATATAACTATGTAACAGTAGTCTAGCATTATATATAGTTATTTTTTTATTTGCTTTAAAGCAAAATTGCCTGATGGGGATACCATACTGATGGAATTTTGTTTTTAGCTAAGTATTCACCTTCTTACAATGTACTCTGTAACCCTAAATGATTAATTTGTTTTTCACTATCCCTTTTCTTAAGGCAGTTCTGTCTATTCACCTAGAATGGCTATGCTCAGTGTTACTGCCTTCAGAATCTCCACACAGAATGACAGCAACTTTTTCCAGTGATAGCATTTGGATTGTGATCTTTGCCATCTTTTTTTAAAAACTGGGCAGTCTATATAAAAATAAACCATTTCTAACACAACCTGCTAGGATAACAATTGCTCAAACTCACCCCCTTTCCACACTATTTTATGCCTCACACATTCTCGCCAACTTACCCAAGACTGAAATTACCAAACTCAACACCTATTACAATCAAATTGCAAAATTTGCTACCGGTGCCCCCTAGCAAGCCCAACACTGCCATTCCCTAAAACAACTTGGCTGGCTTGAATTCCCTAATCTCCTAAACTATCATCAACTTTCCTTTGCCCAAAATCTCCTACTACTCCCAGACAAAACTCCAGCTCTGGCCAATCTACTAGAACTACAAGCTGAAACTAGACAACTTCGCTCTAGTGACAAAAAATGAATCAAGGTCACCAAAACCAACAACACATCAGGGGATTCCCTCTTCCCTAAACTACGTAGGCAAAATTTGGAACACCCTACCTACTGCTATTACCTCAGCAGGCTCAAAGGTTACATTTAAGAGACTCCTGAAAGAACACCTAAAGTACACATGGATATGCACATGTTCCCCACCTGGCTGACCTACCCCCCTCCCACCATCTCCCCTTACTCTTGCCCTCTGACTTCAGCTTCATCACTAAAAGAATCCAACTTGTCTAGCTTCCTTCCGGTTCTACCTCTAATTCTAAACCCTTAGTCAATACCCATATGTCACTGCTAGGACACTCTGTTATCTATCCGCTAAACTTTACTTTTCTCTTTACACCTCTGCTCTTACTTTATCCTTAAGCTACTTACGCCTCCTGCTTTTCTTAATTAACCTGTTATCCAATTTCCCATCTCTGTCTCTTCTCCTGCTACCATACTAACTATTATGTCTAATCTTTGCTCTCTTTGTTGCTATACTCCCTATTTTGGCTAACTTGCTCAAAACTCAACCGTATAAAGCAAAAAAATGCAACCTCTACCAACAATGTTCATCATTATGTAATGCCTCAATGTAAAACTGTAAAAGATGTACTCAGTCTATGTAAGTATGTTAAATCTTAAGCTTCAATGCTATGTTACTAGTCAATGTTAAGTTTGGTACTATGTATGTAAATTTGCATTAAGCTTGAATGCTAGGTTACTAGTTAATGTTAAGTTTAGTACTATCTATGTAAATTTGAATACTTCTGTATACACCTTATATTTTTCTTAAAATTTAACTGTGAAGCTTTTCTCCCCAGTCCTCCATTGAAAACGGACATGCATCCAGTCGGGCTTTCCTGGTCAACAAATGTAAAATAAATAAATAAAAACAACTATAATTGTTTCTTTTCTTCTTCAACTAAAGAAAAAATACTTCACCATCCCTTTTCTTCAGGCATTTCTGTTTATTCACTTGGAATGTCTAGGCTCACTATTACTATCTTCAGAATCTCAATACAGAATGTCAACAATTTTTTTCCCATTGACACACTCTGGTTTGTGTTCTTTGCCTTCTTTTCAATAGACTGCAATGGGTCTTCTTCTTCAACAAAAAAAGAAGTTATGTACTTACCATAACATTCCATCTGTGTTGTCCATTTTCATTCTTCCTCAAATGATGGGTTTGGATCCGATCCCCCTTATTAGACTTGGCCAATGCTAAAGCTCGTGGCAACCAAGAACTCTTGAGCTTCTTCCTTACCCATAATGCACCAACCTTAAGTTACCTCAGATCTTGTTTGCTGATTTTTGTCAGAAAGGAAATATTAACTATGCGTAGATAAAGGAGGTGAAAATTTGCATGCAGTCAATACATAAAAAGTCTATATTTGGAGCTCAATAGAAAGGACAGTGATGCCTCCTAAAGACTCATACTTCCAGAAGTTTGCAAAGGATGGGGATGGTGGGTGGGGAGTTGAAGAATACATAACTTCTTTATCTGATGTTGTCAATTTTCATTCTATCCTCAACTGATGGGACTGAGTCCCCAGCTACCTAAAATCTTGGGTGGACTCAAGGAAGGATGCTCCTGAGCACTGTTGAAGCAAAACATGCTCTACCTCTGGAGACCAGATCTAATTTGTAATGAGTAACAAAAATATGGGAAGTAGCCCAAGTAACTGCTGCACATATGTCATCCATGGACGTCCTGGAAAGAAAAACTAGACATTGCCATTGATCTAGCTGAATGAGCTCATACTGGTTGTGGTAATGTAACACCTGATTTTTTATTAATAAATGACACACAATCAGTTAGCCATCTGGCTAAGGTTACTTTGGCAACTGATTTTGCCTATTTTAAGTCCACAAAGGGAACAAAAAACTGGTCTGTTTATCTGATGTCTTTTGTACTATGCAAGTAAAAACATAATTGTCTGTGAACATCCAGTAAATGTAACATGTATTCGCCTTTGTTAGTAAATTTGGGGAAGAAAACTGGCAAATTAATGGACTGATTGATATTGGATTCTGACACCACCTTGAGAAGAAAGGATGCATTGGTTTGTAATGTCACTCTATCCTTGTGAAAAATCCAGTATGGAGGTTTTGAAGACAATGCTTGGATTTCTGAAATTCATCTAGCAAATGTAACTGTTACTAGAAAAAACGTTTTCCAAGTAAGAAATTTAAGGTCACATTTAGCTGCTGATTCAAAGGGGAATGTATAAGTGCCTGCAGTACCAGACTGAGGTCCCATAGGGGAGTAGGATCTTTAAAAGGAGGTCTTTAAAAGGAGCTCTGCTTAGCTTATGAGAGGCTATTGAGGAACCTTCAAATCCAATGTGAAAGTCTGATATTGCTGTTAACTGAACTTTAATGGCTGAAAAAAATTTTAGTATTCAAATTTCAAATCTTTTAATAAATATCTTAACTGAACTTTAACGGTTGAGGAACTAGTTCCTTTTTTAAAAAGAAACGCCAAAAATTCAAGAATGTAATGTATAGGAGTTAAAAAAGGTTCATCTTGATTTTGATGTACCCAATACACAAATCTTTTCCATTTACTGGAATAGAGTTTACATGTGGAAGGTTTATGTGAAGATGAAAGTATATGTTGGATGAGGGACGAGAGCATAGTTTGTCTGGCTATTAATAGAAATGGAGAAGCCAGACTGTCAGCCTGAGGTTTGACATGTCTGGATGGCTCATGCCTGTCGGGTGGGACAAGAGGTTTGGAACTGGATCCAGAATCGAAGGTTGGCAAAGTAAGTGAGGCCACAGGAAGGGGAACCAAATCTGTCTGGGCCAACAGGGGGCAATGAGGATAACTTTGCTCTTCAACACGGCAGCTTTCTGTAGGAATTTCAGAATTAGCGGGATTGGTGGATAGGCATAATGTTGACCGAGGGGCCCAATCGTGAAGTAGAGCATCTCTTGGTGATTCTCCTTGTGGGGGGATTAGGGTGAAGTAGCTGCAGCATTTGTTGTTTAGGAGAAAAGCAAAAAGATCACAGCAAGACTGGCCCTACTGACAAAAAATCATTTCTGTCACATTCTTGTTGAAACACTACTCATGAGATAGAAGACTGCACCTCCTCAGCTTGTCTGCTATCACATTGGACTTCCACGGAATGTGTATTGCTATGAGAAAGCAGTTGTATGAGATCTCCCATTGCCACACCGTGACAGCTTCTTGACACAAGGGGTAAGATCTGGTCCCTCATTGTTTGTTGATGTACCAAACTACTGACATCTGTTTGAATTGCAATTGTCCCCAAAGGGAGAGCATCCTGAAGGGCCTACAAAGCGAAAAGTACTGCTCTCACCTCTAGGACATTGATATGCAAAATTGGCCTCTTGGGGGGGGGGGCAAGTGCCTTAGACTGTTTTCCCCAGAAAATACCCCCTCACCCCAACTGTGAAGCATCCGTGTCACTATGGCTTTGGGCTGAGGGGAATGAATGAATGGCCTTGTAGAACCTGATCTGATTGAATCCACCACTTGAGATCTCTCTTGCATCTGTGAGTGATTCGTATCAGAGTTGACATGGGTTGGTAAAGTCTCAACCATTGTGTTGCTACCATCCACTATAGAATCCTCATGTAAAATCTGGCTGGCTAAATGTACTACTGTTATTGCCACTGACATTGATCCTAGAGCTTGAAGGACCAAGTGGCCTGAAATCTTGGTACTGCAGATTATTCTTTTGCTCTGTGATCTTACACTTTTAACCATTGAGGGAGGCAGTGAAGCTATCATTGACTTTGTATGAAACAGTGCTCCAATGAATTGCAAATCTTGTGTTGGTTCCAGTTGAGACTTGTTGTAGTTTATGGTTATCCCCAGAACAGCACAGAACACGTCTGGAGGACCTGATCTCTTGCCCTTATTAACTGATGCCTGGTCTGGGTGGTAATGAGCCAGTCATCTAGATATGGAAACACCTAGAATCCTTGCAGTCTCAAGTGAGCTGCTACTACTGGCATATATTTCGTGAACACCCTAGGAGCTGTGGTGAGGCCAAAGGGCAGAACTCTGAAGTAGTAATGAGTGGCTCCCACCCAGAAGCACAAGTGCCTTCTGGATCATCTGTTCATCTTTATGCGATAGCATGCATCCTGTAGGTCTATCGAGGACATCCAGTCATCCTTGCCCAGAAAAGGAAGAACAGACTGAACCATGACCATCAGAAACTTGGTGGGTTGAAATGACTTGCTTAAGTTGCCGAGATTCAAGATTAGTCTCCAGTCACTTGTTTTCTTTGGCACTAAAAAGAACCTTGTGTAAGTTTTGGATTATATCTGGGCTGGTGGGACCTCTTGTGTGACCTTTTTTAATAGCAGCTTTTGTGTTTGAATTGCTGCTTGTTCCCTCTGATTGGGTGGAAAATCTGAGATTTTTCTTGAGATTGGAGGTGGATGGGAAAAGGGTATTATATAACTTCTGAAAATAATCCTCTGCACCCAAGTATCTTTTGTTATGTCTAGTCAGGCTCTCTGGTGCAGGGATAAATTACCTCCAATTGCCTCCAAAGGTGGGTAATCAGGCCTCCTTTCAGGAGCGCTGGTAGGGTCTGTCAAAGAAAGAATCTCTGGGAGGTGAACAATGGAGCTCTCCTCGACAAGTTCCTTTCTGGTGGCTGCCACCACAACCATGACATCAACAGGCACACACTTACCCTAAAACTGCTTGTTCAAAGGTGGTGCCATAATCTTGTCTGATCTCCTAGGGATTGGCTCAACTGTGTCCTATTCCTTCCACACCCACTGAGAGACTAACTCAATAAGCTCATTGGTGGGCGGAGTAGCCCAGGAAGTAGATAGGCCAGTACTGAAAGCCTCCAAGAATACAGACTCCTCGGATGAAGGGTTAGTGGGAGTCCAGCCACCTCTCTGCTTAAGGACCTTGAGGATGTCTCCAAATGAGACATCTTCAGGAGAAGACTGTGGGGACCCATCACCTTCATTGAAGTCTGTATCTTCAGTGATTGACTCCTCTGGGGAGTCCAAGTGCTTCCTCTTACATGTCTTCTTCCGAGGGACTTCCTCAGTGGAATGGTCTACAGAGGTATCAGAATAAATAAAGATACTCTGTTGGGAATCCTTGGGGTCTTGGACTGGCTGTCCCTGTTGCAAAGAGTGATGAGGCTCTGAGCACAGAGACATCATGGTAGAAGATTTAGGATCCAAGGGGGTTGGAACCATCCTTTCAGCCAAGGCAGAGAAAACCCTCTTCACAGCCTCAAAGACAGACCACTCTAGAGAAACAGAATACCTCAAATCTGAAAAGACAAACTTCTGGACCACAGACATCCCACACTCTGAAGGCAATCTCCCACAGGAGGAAGCCGGAACTGAGCTATCCAGTAATGAGACTCCAAGGTGCAAAAATAGCTCCAAAAGTTTCAGAGTTGACTCCAACACCCCAGATCCAACAGGGAAGCTTTATCTCTAAGATCTCTTCAGATCTGATGGAACCAGAGCACTCAAAGTAAGCTTAGAATCTGAATGTACTACTATCTTTGGATCTGAGCCTGATGGAGCCAGAAGGCTTGGTTCCAAGGACTCTGTGACAGCTGAAGGAGTCAGAGGAGGAACTTATAGAGGGGGTGTAATAGAAGAATGGACCTTCTGACCTGAAGGGGTAGGAGCTGGTAAGACACCCATCTTGACCTTGCAATGAGAGAATTTTCCTCACCACTTTTCCAACATCTTCCTCCATCAAACTTCTAGAAGAACAAATGGAAATAACAGAAGGGGACCTAGGTCTGTCCAAAAAAGGTGAGGGTACCCCTGAGGGAAGTGGATCCACAGAAGACAAATACCTTGTTCTGGGTAGGTGAATTAAACCAGTAGGACTGGAAGTGGTCACATCCGATATGTTATTCCTGGTATCCAAGGAAGTCGGGTCTACCAATGTTTTCTTTTTCAGATCCAAGGGTGAGATTGGATCCATCTTGGCCCTTTTCTCAGATGGCTCTGAAACCATGGAAGACATAGAAGGTTTGGGAGACAAGGTTTTTGATTGTTTTGTTTTGGAGATTGATCTCTAGATATAGCCTCTGCAAAGGCTGAGGGTAACAAGCCTTTTAAGATAAGCTTATTTTTATGTTCAACAAGAGCCCTGGGGTTGAACCCATGGCAAATACAGCAATCTTCCTAGAGATGAAGCAGTCCCAGACAAGACATACTCATAGTGTGGGCATCTGATAGAGGAGGCTTATGCCCACACTTACATTTTTTAAACACTGCGGGGCCTTTTTCTGTCATAACCAGACAATATTAAAGACAAAAAAGTTTTAAGAAAGAGCAGATAAAGTTTTTTTTTTTTTCGAAAGAGAAACAGAAAAGGAAAAACTACCAGCAATGGTAGCGAAATAAGCTACACCAAGTGTATAAAGAAGATAAATACTAGTGATAGTATCCAAGAGGTACACTCAGTACTAAAGTAAAAAAAAAAAAAGGGGGGGAGAACTACTAACAATGGTAGTTTAGAAGGTACTAATTGTACGATAAGTAAGGGGAATACAAAATTTTAAGAATCTAAGAGAAATTAGACTAGAAAATATGTAATAATAAACTTATCTGACAAGTGCTCCAGGAAACCACATCTTTAACTGAAAGCGGCAAACAAAATATGAGGTAACTTAGGATTGGTGCATTATGGGTATGGGAGAAGCTCAAGAGTTCTTGTTTACCACGAGCTTTAGCAACAGCTGAGTCAGATTTGAAGGACTGGATCTGAACCCATCAGATGAGGACAGAATGAAAATTTACATCACCAGATAAATACTTAAATTAGGCAATCTTGTGCAGATGGGAATTATCTGCAGGGATGTCTATCATAGCTTTCAACTGTCCCTGATTTAGCCTGATTTTGCCTTATATTTTCCATCTCATAATTCTTTTTGATTTTATTTATTTTACTTATTTAACATTTGCTGACCAGGAAAGTCTGATTAGGACAGAGCCTATTTTCAGCGGAGGCCCAGGGAGAAACACTCTGGACGCATGTCTTTAGAATGTGGGACAAAACTGGAGTACCCAGAGAAAAACCACATGAATGCAGGGAGAACATGCAAACTCTGTACAGAAGACACCACAGCCAAGAATAGTAAAGGAGAACCTCTTGCTGTGAGGTGACAATGTTAACCACTGCACCACTGTGCCGCCCATTTTCTGATAAATTACTGAGGAATACAGTCAGTCAATAATGCCAAAAGAGTTCTATAATTCAGTCTGATGCAAAACCAATACTCATTTAAATGCATTAAGTAACATTTCAGCATTGTCACTTAGTTTGGGCCTTTGCCCACCATTATTTTTGGCCTTGTCCCTGATTCTTGAGAAAAGAAGTATGATGCCTCCGTATTCACTTCGTTAGTAATTTCAAGTTGTCTAACATTACAGCCATAGCTTCACTTTAAAGTACAACTCCTGCTACTAATTAACAGAGCTGTGAATCACAAAAGACTCACAATGATATAGTTTTGGTCCCACTGTCAGACAAAGAAGGTAATTATAACTGACATTACACAGTAAAATAGCAGTGAATCTCTAGATGTAAATAAGTTTATGACTCCAGTTATGATGTAAAGGAAGAAGGGCTTCAAACATCTTGCTACAAAGCTCTCAGTTGTCCCAGATTTTTGCAGAATGTCCCTAATTTAGCCTTATATTTTTAGTCTGTTCCTGATAGTATTTCTAGTTTTCTGGCAAGTCATTGAGGACTGCAATTACTATATAATGACAGAGATTTGAGTTTCAGGTTTTATATCCTTCAGAAAATGAATACTAATTCAAAACCTGTTTTTCTAGTAGCTTTTTATGTAATGGCAATATTTAAAATCTGTTCCTGATTTTGGGTCATTGTCCTCCATTATTTTTGGAGCTTTTCACCGGACTATTTTGCTAAGAGGTTAGGAGGTACATCAAAAATCATGTAATATGATGATCAGTATATGACATAAAAGCCATCAAGGAAACTTTCTAAAGAAAATATCATGAGATCATGCAAACCCAACATGGCATTCACTGAAGAAAGTGGATAACAAACCAAGGCCAGACAAAGGGAAAACAGCGAAGACATGCTTTATTTATATGTGACAGTGCAGGAATAATTTTAAAAGGAAAAAAATGCAATAATACAAGCCAGAAAGAAGAAGAAGTGGTATTCTTCAGTTACACTAAACAATAAACCCAGATCAAGTTTAAATCCAAGAATATAAGTAAAGAGTGTGAGTGACTGTGCCCTGATCTGTTATTCACAATTCAATTAGTTTCGTTGCTATGTTGCCATAAGCATGAAACAAGGAAATTACCACTAGAGAGGCATTTATGACTTATTTGAAACAGCCACACTGACTTCCACTGCTTCATCCTGAATTACTACACATCAGAGTCACCTAAGCAGTGTCAGAATGACAGGTAATAGTAAATATATGTGGTACTGAAACCCAGTGATTCACCTAAGCAGTGTCAGACTGACAGGTAATAGCAAATACAGGTGTGATGCCCCTCCTCTGGGCCAGTAATAAAGGAGCTTCAATCCTTACCACTGACACTGATGAGGGATGTTCACTTGGAACAAAGACAGATACACACAGTATTTCCAGATACAGGTATCTGCAGCAAGCACAATTTCCCTTAACAGCATACAGGGAATACACTCCCATCCTGGGGCTGGGTTTCCCTCTCTCTCACAAGGCCCCAAATAAGACTCCACACTGACCACAGCTGTAGAGTTGAGTCCTCAGCCGAGTGTTCCAAGCCAAGTCCTCCACCACCCTCTCTGTGAAACCAGTGCTCTGTGTCCCTTCTCCAAGTAGGTGACACACACACACACACACACACACACACACACACACACACACACACACACACACACACACACACATACACACACACACACACACACACACACAGATGGGAAAGGCTGACATAGATTCACCAGCTATGCCCCTTCTGCCCTGACTATAAAGTAGATACTGCCACCAGAATACTCCAACGCTAGCTACTCTAAGGCTCTTACAAGGGTACCCAATTGTACTGAGGAACATTAATACTAATACGAATGGCAGTGTTTGACCAAAGCAGCAAGACTTTCATGAGTAGCCACAGTGTCACCAAATAAATATAAGTACTCTAAAAGGTTAAATATTTCCTAAAAAGACCAACCACAATGAAAAGTTTAATAAATACATTAAACAAATCCCAAGTATTTGTAAGGACTCATGGTCATTTTTAAGCAACATTAATAAAATCCCTTTTGATGGCCGTAACAATTTTTTAACGATCGATGTAGTAGATCTGTATACCTCCATTCCACATACAGAAGCAGTGGAATGGATTGGGATGTTGTTGGCTGAATTGGGGGCACCAAAGTCAGAAATTAACTTGGTCACCGAGTTGTTGGAAATTGTCCTTACATCCAATTTTTTTATCTTTGACAAGGAGATTTACTTGCAAAAACAGGGTGTGGCCATGGGCTCACCCTGTGGTGCTAGTGTGGCGAATCTCTTTGATGCCTTTTGGGAGAAACATTTTGTTTTTTGTAATCTTGAGTTGACGAAGTTTATCACCTTTTATACCAGATTCTTGGATGATATTTTCATCCTTTTTAAAGGTGATACTGGGAGTGCGGATGATTTTGTAAACATTATCAATCAAACTACCACTTTTTTGAAGTTTACTTCTAATTTTTCTACAAAGGAGATAGACTATCTTGACGTTAAGTTGGTCAAGGGGCTTGATGTATTAACATCTTCCATTTATAGAAAGCCGACCTATTGCAACTCCTTGTTGCACTTCTCCAGTTCACATCCATATAGACAGAAAAGGGCTATTATGAAGGGTCAGCTGGTCCGAGCTGTAAGAATGTGCAGCACTTTATCTAGCTTTCTTACTGAATGCTCTCTTTTGAAGGATATGTTTTGTAAACGTGGGTATCCTCTTCAATTGTTTGATGAGTTGTTTAATGAAGTTAGTTTGAAAAGGTCCGAGGGTTACTTCAAGCCCCTTCTAGACCAGTCTCCTCCTTTAAGTACTGATATTCAGGATGTTTTAACCTCTACTGGAGTTATTCCATCAAATGAAGTTCAAAACCTGAATCACACACAAGGTGATAAACAGTTCAATCTCAGCTTTATTATTACATTCAATGTGAATGCCATGGCCATTATGTCCATTATTAAAAAGAACTGGCACTTTATTTCTGGTTCAGCTGACCTTGCTGAAAAATTGGGTCCGTCTCCTTTAATAGTATTTAAAAGGGATAGTAACCTTAAAGAACTGGTACAAAGAAAAGGCATTGACTTTTCTTCTTTTTCTAGACAAAAAGGGACATTTAAGTGTGGCTCTTGTAATTATTGTAAGTACATTAAACCTGGGAGTTCCTTTACCATTGGGAATAGGAAATTCCATATTAATCATAAAATTAATTGTCAAACTTGTTCTGTCGTTTATGCTGCATTCTGTGTTTGTTGTCCAAGCTTCTATATTGGGAAGACGGACCGCAAGCTCAGAGAGCGTATTTACCAGCATATATACGCTATAAAGAAAAAGAAAGGGGATAACGCTCTAGCTAAGCATGTTGACAAGAATCCAGGACACGCTTTTTCCTTTATGGGCATTGACCATTTACAAGGAAGCATTAGAGGTGGGCCATTGTCATTGATGTTAGAGTCCCGTGAGCTTGAATGGCAACTTTCTTTGAATGCCTTTAAAGCTCCGGGACTCAATGAAAACTGCAATATCAACGCAGTTTTAAAACTACGTAGTTATTTGAGGTAGTTTTTTCTATTTTCTATGTTATTTTTTATGTCATTTATTTTTTAATTTTAACTTATTTTTATAATTGGAGAATTTTATTTTTTCCTGAGTGATTTTTAATGCTGACTTTATTGTCATGTAATTACTCTGAGGCCTGTGGGTTGTATTAGCCTAGCGGATATCTGTGGAGGAGGGTTTATAATACTTAGTTAGATGACAGGGTGTGTGATTACCTAGTGACGTAAAATTACTATTTCCTGTTGTGTGTACTTAAATTTGTGGAGTTCTTTTTTGTATTTTATCTGAAGAAGCTGCATTGTTGTTTGTAGCGAAAACGCTTTTTCATAAAAAATAAAACTGCGTTCATATTTACCGAGTACAGTCTGCTGGCGTTCTCTTTTGGGGCTTCCTGCTGTGATTTTCCATTTGTCTTTTACTCGTGTTCTGGTTAACAGTATACAGGGAATACACTCCCATCCTGGGGCTGGGTTTCCCTCTCTCTCACAAGGCCCCAAATAAGACTCCACACTGACCACAGCTGTAGAGTTGAGTCCTCAGCCGAGTGTTCCAAGCCAAGTCCTCCACCACCCTCTCTGTGAAACCAGTGCTCTGTGTCCCTTCTCCAAGTAGGTGACACACACACACACACACACACACACACACACACACACACACACACACACACACACACACACACACACACACACACACACACACACACACACACACACAGACGGGAAAGGCTGACACAGATTCACCAGCTATGCCCCTTCTGCCCTGACTATAAAGTAGATACTGCCACCAGAATACTCCAACGCTAGCTACTCTAAGGCTCTTACAAGGGTACCCAATTGTACTGAGGAACATTAATACTAATACAAATGGCAGTGTTTCACCAAAGCAGCAAGACTTTCATGAGTAGCCACAGTGTCACCAAATAAATATAAGTACTCTAAAAGGTTAAATATTTCCTAAAAAGACCAACCACAATGAAAAGTTTAATAAATAATAAAAGAGCACAAAAAACTAAATATCTATTTACAATAAACACCAGAGTTTCAGCCACAGGAAATATTAAAAATAACACAGATGGACAGATTCACACAGATACAGGAAAACAGTACTTATCTAATCTTAATCTCACTACATTTTCTTCACTGATCTAAAGAATTACTATTCCCTGGTTACTTACTAAAGCAAGGCAAGATGAATTGGGTGAGTGATCCGGGTCTATATTACCATATCGAATGGTAATAATGGCGAATGCTCATATGAGCGAAAATGCACGAGAACGAACTTGCTATTGTGGGGGCTGCACCCCCCCCCCCGCTAAATATATATTCCAACTCAGAGGTTGCACTACAGTGAGGAAAGGGCAAACATTCCAATCCTCACTGTACCATGACCCCAAAAAACACAAGTTAGTTCTCGTGTGTTTTTGCTCATATGAGCGTTCAGCATTATTACCATTCAATATGGTAATATAGACCCACTGATCCTTCTTTGTCAGGTTTCAAAAACAGACTGCCCCAAGATTTCTGTATAATCTAGTATTAAAATATCATTTCAGTGCTGAATTGCAGAATGACATCACATACATCTTGTCACCTGACTTCTAGTTCACACACTACCCTCTCTACTACAAACTGAACCAGAATTTAACACATATGCATCATAATACACATATATAGAGCTTTGCTAAGACAGGTTACAACATATGGAAGCTATAAAACCATTTCAAAAACTTCCACCCTTCCAGGGTAGCAATTAGTTCACCCTTAAGGACAATACAGTAGGATTCCTAGTCCTGGTTTTCACAGACATTTTGTATCTGTCTGGAATCAGAACTGTAAGATACAAGCTTTATGGCCTAAACAAGGTAATTTAATTTCAGACTATTTTTCAAAGTTAGCTGGACAGAGATTAACGTCTTCTCTTCCAGTATCCTCTGTTACAATATATTCATTTCATCAGTTACAATACAGTCTGACATACAGGTAAATTTCTTTTCTGTTCAGCAGGACCCACTGTTGGTAAATTTTTAACACAAGCATCTTTACAAATACATTTTCAACACAAGCACCTGTAAAAACTAGTTTGTGACATATAAATGTTTACAAAACTCCAGCCAGCTATGCTGGGATATGTTACACATCTACTGCCTTACTTTTCCTGGCATAGCTGGAACTACCTCGTATCATCACAACAGGTGCTACAGAAAGCCAGTGATTCACCTAAGCAGTGTCAGAATGACAGGTAATAGCAAATGTAGCTAGTACAGAAACCCAGTGATTCTCCTAAGCACTGTCAGAATGACAGTTAATAGTAAATATAGGTATTACAGAAACCCAATGAGTCACCTTAGCAGTGTTAGAATGACAGGTAATAGCAAACACAGCTACTACAGAAACCCAGTGAGTCACTAAGTAGTGTCAGAATGACAGGTAATAGCAAATAAAGGTACTACAAGAACCCAGAGATTTACCTAAGCAGTGTCAGAATGACAGGCAATAGCAAATACTGATGCTACAGAAACCCAGTGAGTCACCTAAGCAGTGTTAGAATGACAGGTAACAGCAAATACAGGTACTACTGAAACCCAATGAGTCACTCAAGCAGTATCAGAATGACAGGTAATAGCAAAGACAGGTACTTCAGAAATCCAGTGCGTTACCTAAGCAGTGCCAGAATGAAAGGGAATAGCAAATATAGGTACTAGAGAAGAAACCAAAAAAAGTGTTACTGCACTAAAGTCCCTCTGTCAACAGCAAAAAGGAAATCCAAAGAACACAATTAGGCAGAAGACCCCACATTGAGCTGAAACAGTCTTTATTAAAACAATAAAACCAATGATAAAACATATACTTCTATAAGTGTTTTCAAGCTAATAAGCCCTTCATCAGATAACATACAACTACAATGGAACCATTTTTAAAAAACATTACAACCAATCAGGCCTCAGTATTTTACCCTCCTATTCCTAAGGATAGGTTTTAAAGGTATAACAGCATTAATACCTTGTGGCTTGTTAGACTTGGGGCCACCAGGTATTAATGTTGTTATACCTTTAAAACCTATCCTTAGGAATAGGAGGGTAAAATACTGAGGCCTGATTGGTTGTAGTGTTTTTTAAAAATGGTTCCATTGTATTTGTATGTTATCTGATGAAGGGCTTATTAGCCTGAAAGCACCTATAGAAGTATATGTTTTATCGTTGGTTTTATAGTTTTAATAAATACTGTTTCAGCTCAACGTGGAGTCTCCTGCCTAATTGTGTTCTTTAAATATAGGTACTACAGAAACCCAGTGAGTCACCTAAGCAGTGTCAGAATGACAGGTAATAGCAAATATTGGTATTACAGAAACCTAGTGAGTCACCTCAGCAATGTCAGAATGACAGGTAATAGCAAATATAGGTACTACTGAAACCCAGCGAGTCACCTAAGCATTGTCAGAATGACAGCTAATAGCAAATGCAGGTACTACTGAAACCCAGGGAGTCACCTAAGTAGTGTCAGAATGACAGGTAATAGCAAATATAGCTGCTACAGAAATCCAGGGAGTTACCTAGGCTTTGTCAGAATGACAGGCAATAGCAAATACAGATGCTACAGAAACCCAATTTGCACCTAAATGGTGTCAGAATGACAGGTAATAGCATAAATAGGTACTATAGACACCCACTGGGTCACCCAAGAAGTGCGAGAATGACAGGTAATAGCAAATACGGGTACTTCAGAAACCCAGTGAGTCACCTAAGGAGTGTCAGAATGACAGGTAATAGCAAATACAGGTACTACAGAAACCCACTGAGTCAACTAAGCAGTGTCACAATGACAAGTGATAGCAAATACAGGTGCTACTGAAACCCAGTGAGGCACCTAAGCAGTGTCGAAATGACAGGTAATAGCAAATACAGGCACTACAGAAACCCAGTGATTCATCTAAGCAGTCAGAATGATAGGTAATTGCAAATACAGGTACTAATGAAACCCAGTGAGTCACCTAAGTAATGTCAGAATGACAGGTAATAGCAAATATAGTACTACTGAAACCCAAGGAGTCACCTAAGCAGTGTCAGAATGACAGGTAATAGAATATACAGGTGCTACTGAAACCCAGTGATTCACCTAAGTAGTGTCAGAATGGCAGGTAATAGCAAATGTAAGTACTACAGAAACCCAGTGATTCACTTAAGCATTGTAAGAATGACAGTTAATAGAAAATACAGGTGCTACAGAAACACAGCGAGTCACCTAAGCAGTGGCAGAATTACAGGTAATAGCAAATATAGGTACTACTGAAACCCAGTGACTCACCTAAGCAGTGTCAGAATGATAGGTATTAGCAAATATAGGTACTTCAGAAACCCATTGAGTCACATGAGCAGTACCAGAATGACACGTAATAGCAAATACAGGTACTACAGAAACACAGTGAGTCACCCAAACAGTGTCAGAATGACAAATAATAGCAACTATAAGTAATACTGAAGCCCACTCAGTCACCCAAGCAGTGTCAGAATGATAGGTAATAGCAAATACAGGTGCTACTAAAACCCACTGAGTTACCTAAGCAGTGTCAGAATGGCAGGCAATAGAAAATACAGCTTCTACAGAAACCAAGTGAGTTACCAAAGCAGTGTTGGAATGACAGGTAATAGCAAATATAGGTACTGCTGAAACCCAGTGAGTCACCTAAGCAGTGTCGGAATGACAGGTAATAGCAAATGCAGGTGCTACTGAAACCCAGTGAGTCACCTAAGTAGTGTCAGAATGACAGGTAATAGCAAATACAGGTACTAATGATCTTCATCTGTCACAGTTAAGGATGTTGAAATGTTACCGTTAACTATTCCATAAAATGTCATTCCTAATGAGGGGTACATTGTCTGTGCATATGAAAACATACTGATATATCTTTTTGAGATCCACTGTAACCATAAATGCTCATCCAGGTGTGACATGAACCCACACCCACTTTTTAGCCAAGCCTGGCTAACTCATCCCTTATGGTCAATCTTTATCTTAAAGTTATAGCTCTGGCTTGCTAACTTTACTTATTTATATTGTTGTAACATACCAGAGATTGTTCTCTACGCAAACAAGCTGCAGACATACATTATGTACACTGGATTTAAGGGCCATTGACAACTAACTTTGGATCCCTTGCTGTAACCATAGGTGACTGTTGTATCTGCATGTTAGGGGTATAATTCCTAACACACACATATTGCCTTACCAGGTTTTCTACTGGGGTCACTTTCTTAATCTCTCATACCAGCCCTGTGACAATCAGTAACTAGAACAATTAAAAACATCAATTAACTAGGACCATGAGCACCCCTTGGCTCTTAGCCCATTGATGAAAACTATATCAACTAACTGTGTAAGAATACCTCTTGTGCAGTTGTTTTTTTAAGACTACATCTGTCAGTGTATTCACGTGGCCCCTGTGTTCTGAGGCTCTACCATACTATTGTATAAAACATGCTCAGTAAACCTATTTACACAACTACTTTCTTTAGAAATCCAGATTCAAAGCACTTAGAAAACTAACCAAGAAAAATAAACTAATTAAAAAGTATCCATTTAAACAAATTATCTGTAATTTGATTATCTTCTTATGCGTCTCAGATATGTCTAAAACAAAAGGGAAATATTTCTAATAATCAGCAAGAGAATGGACAGAAGATAGCTTCACACTCTATTATTTTAAGTACTTTATGCATAGCTTTACTTTCCTCTTGGGGAAAGTCACTGTAACAGAACATCATAACATTTTGATAGAACATACATTGCAAGCAAGGGCAGAGTTCTCCTCTATGGTGAGAAGACAGTAATGTAATTTGTTAGAGAGTAGCCATGTATTTCCTGTATAGGACAGAGTACAGGTGAATAATATACATCATAAAAGGGTAAAAGAAATGATAGATCCCTAGTCATAAATGGGAATAGGATACACGGTGAATACTGCATCATGTATGATCAAAATATGACTGTTTTTTTTAAAATGACTTCTCTGTTTGCTTGAAAATTACTGTACTCATCTCAGTGAGAACTGGGAACTGTGAGGCAAAGTTGTGTTATGTCTGTGTGCTTTTATAATACTGCAAAATATGAGATTCGTGTGAACAGTGGTGCTGTTAGGGAAAGTTTTTTTTTTTTTTGAAAAGCAATGTGTAGGGTCATGGTTAGGGTTAGAATACATGACTAAGGTGGGCGGGAGGGGGTGCTAAACAACACACCCAGACATATTAACTAAGCATTACACACACACACACACACACACACACACACACACACACACACACACACACACACACACACACACACACACACACGCACACACACACACACACACACACACACACACACACACACACACACACACACACACACACACACTGTTAGAAAAATATGTATTAATGTGTGTATTAGCAATATGCTTAGTGCTTTTGGAGCTTGAAAAGGGTTAACACATTTATTCTATTTCATACTGCATAAATCTGTACAAACTGTAGTTGCTTTCTGACCTTGTACTGTTAGCTAAAATCTTGCTTGTGCCTTGGAAATTTACTGAGAAGCAGGTGATTTCTGCTTGCATTAGGAAATGAACAGAACAATACTACTTATATGAAACTTAGACAAGAAGTTCCGCTGTGCCATGAGAAAATAAACAGCTGTAGAAGTTACAGATAATTAGTACAAAGCCTGCTTGAAAATATGAACTGCAATCAGCATTTGCTTGTATCTGTATTAGAAGAGTACCTTGAAATGTAACACTGTACAATAGACGCTTGTAAACGGATTAATAGTCACCAAGGCCAGGTTGTTTTTCTGAAAAGTTTCTCACAAATCTAGTCATGTCAGCAGAAAATCTGAGTAACATCTGCTGTAGAACAATACTGAAAGTTGTGTTTGATTACGTCAGCTTAGAAGGCCATGTCTTGTAAAATAGTATAAGAATGAACATACTTCCTGTTAGTAGTTAGACAAATCCTTGTATTTGCATGTTTTTGTCTCCTTGCTGCAAGTAAATTAAAGTGCCTTAACTGAACCTTATGTGTATTGGTCTTTGAAGTTTTTTCCTTTGACAGATTGGTCCTTCGGACCGGAAACCTTCACTTCGCCTCGGATCAGACAAGCTAGGTGGCATGAAACCGTACGGGGAAGAAACCACATCGGTTCTTCTTAGTTGAAAAGTCCTCTGACTGAATTGTCGTACAAAAGAGGCCAGCCACTTTCTGATCTGCAACTGAAGGACGGGTTTACTCGAACCAGGTGATCAATCACGAAGGCTCAGGTAAGGTGAATCCACCTTCTTTTTTCAGTTTTAGATCAGGGACTAGATTTGTATTTTGTTCTGTTAGAGACTTTATTTATAAGTCAGGGACAGAAAGATTACTGTCTTGTCATAGATCAGGGAAACAGAGCAGGTAGGCAGTCATTCTGAAGAGACTATAAAAACATCCGTGGTACCACGTTAAAAAATAAGGAGTTACGTAACGATTAAAAGGGTAGAACAAAATGGGTAATAATTGTACAAAAAGGTCCCAAAATCTGCCGTTAACCAAAGACGCGAAATATATGCAGTCACAGCTTGCTGATAATATTAAATACTACTCAAAATGGGTTAATAAGTATGAATTTGATGGTAAATTAGAAAAATCCTCACTTGTCAAACAGCTTAAAACCGATTCTAGAGGTCGGGTAAAAAAGCAACGTCAATTAGGAATTCCTCAGGCACACAGGTGGATTGAGGAAGTAAACCAAAGGGAACAAAAGATTAATAATTCAAAAGCAATGTTTTTAGATAAGGAGGACAATAACTTAGTAATAAAAGTGCTCAATCAGTTACTTTTGTCTTTATGTATTTAATGTTTTTTATTTTACATTAAACATATTTAAAATATCCATTTGACATCATTCATTTTGGATTATAACAGCAGTTTGGTTCGTGGGTAAAGGGACAGCCTTTATTGTGCCGGAGCAGCATTGTGATTAGCTGTGTTTTGTTGTTGTTGCAACTTTCGGGTTGTGTGGTTACTAGGACAATAACTTAGTAATAGCATCGGCCCCTCCGCCTCCTTTACCAGAATATGAGGCAAGTGAACAAGTTAATCCACACCTGTGATATCCTGCTGTCACTATAAGTAGAGACACTACAACAGCGAAACCGTTTATTAGAGATCCCGTCAAGACTAGGTCTCGAACACAGGCAGGAAACTCAAGAGGGGACATTGAGTTATATCAAATGGGTAGAAATTCACGATTTATGAGTGAAGAAGAAATATGCCCACTTATAGAAGTGCCTAATCCTCAGGCAGGGCAAGAAGGTCAGGATCCAATTATTCTAGTGTATAGACCCTGGACTTCGGAAGACATCCAGAAAGCCACTGAGGGAATTCCCCATCCAAAAGTTAATTTTAGAAAGTTCTTAGAAGATTTGCAAGGAATGAGGCTGAGTTATAATTTAAACGGAGAAGAGGTAGAAAAAGTACTCAGACAAATTGTGGGATCAGATTGGCACATGATTAGTGGCGACTGGACTCCCCGTGATATTGCGCTCAGGCCCCTCCCACATAGCAGAACAGAGTTAGACAACAGAGAGAAAGGTCTTACAAACCGAATCTCTGAAAAATGGAAGCCTAGAGCAGACTGGAGTTGCATTAATCAATGCATCCAACAGGAAGGTGAAGCTATTGACTGATATTATGCCAGACTATTAGAATGTTTTAATAACCATTGTGGAATGCAGGTTCCTGAAGATCAGACACGCGATTTCCCATACGAGCAGCAGTTAAAGAATGCATTTTTGAAAGGCAGTATCGCACCCATAAGCAGTTTTATAACAAAACACATGGTAGATCATCGTACAGGCAGGTTACAGTCATTGCTTTAGTATGCTAGGCATGCCGAAAGGCATTTTAATAGCAAACAGAAAAAGAAAGCCCAAGTATTTTCTGTAGAAGATGGAGCAGAAGTATATGTAGTACAGTCCGGGAAAAAGGGCAAGAGAAATGCCCAGGGAAACAAACAATCTGATCAATGATCAGAGGACTTTGAAGGGCGAAAGAAAAGGGGTGAATGTTTTAAATGCGGTAAGAAAGGACACTTGGCAAGGGATTGCAAGAAAAACAAGAAGGCAAATACAGAAGATAAGGAGGGTGAGGACTGACTATATGATAGTCAGGAATCACTAGAAGGGGATAGCAAAGGACAAATGAGTATGTGATAGAGGGAGTAGAGAATGTGACAGAAGAAATAGAGGAAGTGCAAGAAGTCACGGATAGTGAAGAAAATGAAATATTGGATTTGGCTTTATTGAGCTTAGAGCTCTATTTAGCAGACACAAAACCAGAAGTTACACACCTGGTAGAAGGGAGGGAAGTCAGATTCTTGTGTGACTCAGGGGCATCACGGACCCTGGTACATCCCTCCAAACTGCCAGAGAATTCAGAGTCACCTGATTACATATTAGTGAATGCAGCTAATGGAGAGCTGTATCGGGAGCCTCTCTCCCATAATGTTGTGATAACTGATCCTGTTTCAGGATTGAACCAGAAAAGTAAAATTGTTGTATCTGCAAAATGCCCAGTAAACCTTTTGGGCAGAGATCTTATGCAGCTATCTGGTATAGCAGTAGTTCCGACTATGCAGGGTATGGAAGCACAGCGACAAATGGATACCTTTGCAGTGCATTCGGAGGGTGAAATGTTTTATTGGTACAGCCAGGACTTGGATACGACTGGTCGAGGGGCAGTGACCGAAGAGTTGATGAACGTAGCCATCAGCAAGTTCCCCTCCCTTGACATTGATAAACAGCATTTGTTGCACTGTACTCTGTATTACTGTAACACACCAGGACCTGATAAGGAATATGAGCAAGAATTGTTTAGAAATCGTGCAAACAGATTGATATTACGTAATCTGTACTGGGACACAGAAGGGAACAGTGTAGCCAGCTGTTCATTGCCCCAGGAGTTCTTTGCACTCTATAAAGCTAATCGATTACCACATGTTAGCTTGACTAAGGACAAGAATGTAAAATGGGTAGACTTAGGAGAAAAAGTCACGAGATGGGAAAAACAGAGTTAGAACTGTCAGAACAAGGAATGCAAATGCAGAAGCTGAATTGGATAACTCAGACCCACCCAGCTGTACACTTGCAGTCTAGCGAGGACAGCTGATTGGCACTCCTACTGAAGGAGAAAGAGAATGCCTTACAGAATATACCAGAAAATTTCTGGTCGACAGGAAAATCAGATGTAGGACTTATTCGTACAGCGGGACCAGTTACTATTATGCCAAAGTCAGCATTTAGACCACAAAAAAGACAGTATCCCTTAAGAAAAGATGCAGAGGTAGGAATCAAACCTATTACAGCAGCTTTACTTAAGGAAGGGGTGCTGGTGGAATCTCCTGATTCACCATGTAACACACCCTTATTTCCTGTTAAGAAAGCAAATGGAGAGTGGCATATGGTCCAAGATTTACAAGCTGTAAATGACGCAGTAATACCAAGGGCACCTACGGTGCCAGACCCACACACCCTGTTGAATGATTTAAAACCTCAGCAGAAATATTTTTCTGTGGTAGATATCAGCAATGTGTTCTTTTCGATACCAATACACCCTGACAGCCAGCATTGGTTTGCATTCACATTTCATGGGAAAAGGTATACATATACGCGACTACCACAGGGGTATTGTGAAAGTCCTACAATATTCTCACAAGAAATGGCAAGCAACTTGGCGGGGTTAACCCCACCGAGAGGTAATCAGATTTTGCTTTATGTTGATGATATCCTGCTGGCGTCCCCCACCCAGCAAGATTGTAAAGAAGATACCATAGCGCTATTACAATTTTTAGCCACTGAAGGACATAAAGTAAACAAAAATAAACTGCAGCTTTGGAGAAAACAAGTTAAATACCTAGGATATGTAATATCCAAGGAAGGTAAGACATTAGATGAGGACAGAAAAATAGCGATTTTGCAAGCACCAAAACCCACTACCAAGAAGGAAATGATGTCCTTCCTGGGTACGACTAATTTTTGTCAGAGTTGGATTACAAACTATGCTTTGGAATCTGCATCATTGACTAACCTGATTTATAAAAAGCCTATAGCACCACAGGATTTATTACAATGGACACCAGAAGCAGAATCTGCTTTCTGCAAACTGAAACAGTTAATAGCGTCCTCATTAGTTTTGGGATTACCAAACTACCATAAACGTTTTTTCCAAACTGTAGATTGTAAGCAAGGTTATATGACATCAGTGTTAACACAGCAGCATGGGGACAAGCAATGCCCTATTGCTTATTATGCATCACAACTGGACCCAGTGGCATGGTCTTTACCTCACTGTGTACAAGCAGTAGTTGCAGCTGCAATGGCAGTACAGGCTTCGGCCTCAGTAGTGTTGTTCCACCCTCTCACATTGAAAGTTCCTCATACAGTCGCGATTATTTTACTACAAGAAAAGGTAGCATATCTTTCCCCTGCTAGGCATCTTTCCTGTATGACTATATTGTTGAGCCAACCTCATATGACAACTGAACGATGTACAACTTTGAACCCTTCTACCTTGCTCCCAACCCTGCAGATGGCACACCACACAGCTGCCTGCAGGTGATTGAGCAAAAGACACTGCCTAGAAAAGATCTTAGGGATGTTCCCTTGGATGATGCCGAGGTGACATACTACGTGGACGGCTCATGCAAAAGGGGTCATGCAGGACAGAACCTAGTAGGATATGCAGTAGTTTCTGACACAGACATTATAGAAGCAAAATCTTTACCACATAGTTTATCTGCACAGGCAGCAGAATTGATTGCCTTGACACGGGCATGTACCTTACTTAGCAAAGGGTAAATGTGTGAACATTTTTACTGACAGCCAGTATGCTTTTTCTACTGTACATGTTTTTGCGCAACAGTGAAAAAATCGAGGAATGATAACATCTACTGGCAAACCAATCAATCATGCACAGTTTATTTTAGATCTTTTAGAATCTATTCAATTACTTCAGAAAGTAGCTATTTGGAAATGCACAGCTCATACCAAGCAACAGGACAGGATTTCAAAAGGTAATGCGAGAGCTGACACAGCTGCAAAGCAGGCAGCTTCAGAAGTATTTCTTTTGAATGAGGAATTACAACCCTCTGAGATTTTAGACTTAGAAATGTTAAAGACAATGCAAACACTTACTATGCAAACTGAAAAACAAAGATGGGTAAAACGAGGAGCAATTCTCGAAAAGGGGCTGTACATCTCTAAAGAAGGAAAACCAATATTGCCATCTAATTTGTTAAGATATGCAGCTTTGTTGAGCCATGGGCAGTACCATGTCTCAACAGAGAGGATGGTACAGCTGGTGAACCAAGTGTTCACGACGTATGGATTTACAAATTACTCTAAAAAATTTTGTTCGTTATGCCACATCTGTAATAAACATCATGCACAAGGGGTGTTAAAGCCCAAGCAAGGGAGTTTCCCTACACCACCGTATCCGTTTCATACTATCTGTATGGATTTCATAGAGTTGAATAAATGTGAAAATAAGAAGTATTGTCTTGTCATTGTAGATATGTTTTCCAGATGGGTGGAAGCCTTTCCGACTAAAAATCCAGACGCTACGACTGTGGCCAAAGTTCTTGTTAAAGAAATCATCCCTAGATTCGGCATTCCAGAAAGGATCTGCAGTGACAACGGCACACACTTCATAAATCAGACCATACAGCAGTTAAGTAAACATTTTTGTATTTCCCTAAAGAATCATTGTGAGTATCACCCTCAATCAACAGGGCTAGTAGAGAGGCATAATGGGATTTTAAAGAGTAAGCTAAGAAAATTAGTAGCAGAAACGCAGAGAAACTGGGTGTACTGTCTGCCCCTGGCACTGTTGAGCATGAGAACTGTTCCGAATGCAAAAGGATTGACTCCTTTTGAAAAGCTCTTTGGAAGGGCTTACTATATACCTCAGTGGAAATCTCTCATGCCCGCGGACCAGGAAGCTGACAGTACATTAGCAGAGTATATGCGTAATTTGTTAAATTCTAAACATTTGCTGCAGTTAAATTCTGTTTCAGATAAAGAACGAACCAGACCGTCAGAAGTGGCAGTGCCCCCTGGAGCATGGATCTGGCTGAAGGTAGTTAAGAAAATAAATTGGGCGTCTCCGAAGTGGGAAGGTCTATATCAAGTGCTTTTGTCAACACCCACTGCAGTCAAAATTGCAGAGCGTGCCTCTTGGATCCACCTGATGCACTGTAAATTAGTTAAAAACTTTGAACTGGACAAAAATCTTGTTACATGCCAAGAGCAAAAATGATAGAGTCCAGAAGAAACAGGAATGCAGAACAACCCTTTCCTCAGAAGTATTGCATAATCATCCTGTTAACTGTATTAGTGACAATAATCTTTTTGTTGTGGCCTTTTCTTTTCACAGCCACACAGACTGAACTGAATAAACGTGAAGCGTTACTCATAAACTGGCATCCAAACTTTAGCACTTACCAGGCAATTAAATATGTGTATGCTGAGACTTTCAATGTTTCGAATTGCTGGATTTGCACAGCTTTGCCAACAGCATACGGGGGGTTATTAATGACTACAGTCCCCCTAGGGGTCAATGAGACCTGGGAGAACTTGATTTATGATACCTTAACCATTACAGCACAAGATAAAATAGCATTGCACTAGTCTGTTCCACAAAAGGGAACTGTGTGTTTTTATAAAAATAATACTGTTCAGGTAGGTTGGAGCAATTGCAATGTGACTGTTCCTTATAGATGTTACACTAAAGGTAACAATGTAGATCTTTATTGTAATACAAACTATGATTAATTTCTTGGATTGATGCACAAAACACTTGATGAAGTAAAACATAATTCTATTCTTTATAAACAGCTGTCTACAATTGATAGGAAAATGTTTCATGCAGGGCGACTGTATATTCATAGCAAGGTTATTACTAAAGTAGAGGATTGTTATTTTGTGTGTGGCAGAAAGGCATACAAATGGTTACCTGAGAATTGGTCCGACAGTTGTTTTTTGGGATACCTAGTTCCGGCCATACGACACACTGCAGTTTTGCCTCATGGAAAAATTTGAAATGTCCGAGAAGTCGTCAAGAAACCTGTAAATCCAGTGGGACAAATCGATGTGCATTGGAACGACCATCACTCTTTAGGCAAAGGACTGACACACATGGACTTGAGTGATAGCGTTATATCATGGGCAGGCATATTACCAGCATATGAAGCAGTGAAATCGATCTGGGAGCTGAGAAAACTGTCAAAACTTCTCGAAGTAATGAGCAACGCAACTTTTTCTGCTCTCGAATTGGTGACTGATGAACTGAATGCTATGAGAACTGTAGTGCTCCGAAACCTCATGGCTCTTGACTTCACCCTAGCGCTGAGAGGTGGTACGTGCGCTTTAATCCAAGAAGAATGCTGTTTGCATATTCCTGACCATAAACACAAGATAGACAATCATCTTGAGGTAATTCAGCAAGTGTCGGCCATGATCAAACCAGCCCCAAACCCACTGACGGACTTTTTCCAGAAATGGTTTGGGGGGGTGGGGGTACCATCCTAATGAACATCCTGATTGCCATTTGTGTAGGTATGCTGCTACTGGGAGTATGTGTTTGTTGTGGTATCCCCTGCATGAAAAGACTGGTTAAAGACCTAATAGACATTTCAGTTTCTGAAACCTTATATCAAAGTACTGAGTTTGAAGAACTGTTAAAAGACTAAAAATGCTTTCATAAGTTTAAACTGAATGACTCTCTTAACTGCAAATCCTGAGTGGAAGAGGTTAGGAGAAGAAAACTTTTAGTTATGTACTTACCATAACTTTAGATGTTTGGGATCCATCTCGCCTACATTCTGTACTGATGGGTTCGGAGCCGATCCTCGGCTCCGACTCGGCACGCTATACTATAGAGCGAAGTCTCTAATTGGCTGAGCTATTCTACATCCCAGGATGCACCACCACTACTTCCCCAGATCTTGTTTGTCCGCACACATGCACACAGTCATAGACAGTTGAAATAACATTGCCAGGTGTTTCAAGATGAAACGGCTAAACTGAACCGTCCGGTCTCTTCTGATCTCCAAGGCAGGGGGAAGGAGGGTGGGTTATTAGAATGTAGAGATGGATCCCAAACATCTAAAGTTATGGTAAGTACATAACTAAAAGATGTTATGTGATCCTATCTCACCTACATTCTGTACTGATGGGACAGTGTCCCTAGCACCTGATTCCTGGGTGGCTCACTGGAAAACACTCCTGAGAACTGTGGAAACGAAGGAAGCTCGCCCCCGAGATGCCACATCCAATTTGTAATGAGAAATGAAGGTGTGAGGAGAAGACCAGGTAGCCGCAGCACAAATGTCACTAATGGCAAGCTTGGAATGAAAGGCTGTCGAAGTAGCCATAGCCCTTGTAGAATGAGCTTTCACAGTGGTTGTAAGCTCTTTGCTAGAAAGAAGTTAAGTATGATTGATGCAGTCTCTGATCCACTTGGCAATAGTGACCTTCGTGACAGCTTTGCCCAATTTATTGTCCAAAAAGGACACAAACAACTGATCTGTTTTCCGTGTTTGGTGCGTCCTATCTAAGTAGAAAAGCAATTGCCTGTGAACATCCAATGAATGGAAGATGTATTCCGCTCTGTCTGAGTAGTTGGGAAAGAAAACTGGGAGTTCCAATGACTGTTGAAGACAAAAACTAGAACAAACTTTGGGAACAAAGGATGGATTAGGCCTGAGGGATACTCTATCCTTGTGAAAAACCAGGTACGGTGGTTTGACACATAGGGCTTGAAGTTCCGAAACTCTTCTGGATGATGTAATTGCCACCAAAAAAGCAGTCTTCCAAGAAAGAAATTTCAAGTCACAAGTTGCTGCTGGTTCGAAGGGGGAAGAGGTCAAAGCACCTAATATGAAATTAAGATCCCACGGTGGAGCGGGATGAGAAATCGGAGGTCGTAGCAGCCCAGCACCTTTCATGAAGGCTTTACACAACTTATTGCTCATCAAAGGCGGGTCTATACTTTCATGAAAATTAGAAATAGCTGCCAATTGAACCTTGATGGTAGAGACCGAAGAACCTTGATTGAATAAGGAAGCTAAAAATTTCAAAACTTCTGACACCAGGGCAGTAATGGGATCTAATCCCTGGAGTTGGGCCCAAATGGCGAATCTCTTCCATTTGCTGTTATACATTTTCTTAGTCGAATTCTTGTGGGCCGAGGACAAGATATGTATGACTTCCGAGTCCAAAACCTGGTTCCTGACTATGGACGGAAGTGGAGGAGCCAAGCTGTTAACCTCAACGAGTGAAGGGACTGATGAAGCTGTCCCGACTGGTGGATCAAGAGGTCTGGAACCTGGTCCAGGAACCATGGACCGTCCAGTGCGTATTTCCAAAGAAAGGGCAGCCAGACTTGACGAGGCCAGTATGGGGCAACTAAAATCATCTTGCACTGCAAGTGAATCGCCTTCTGGATCACCCTGGGAAGAAGGGGAACTGGTGGAAAGGCGTACAGTAGGCCGGTGGGCCAAGCTTGGACTAGGGCGTCCTTGGGAAACCCCCCCGGAACTGGGGTGAGAGAGAAGAACTGTAGACATTTCGTGTTGAGAGGAGTTGCAAAGAGGTCACAACAAGGAGTTCCCCATCTTCTGAAGATATGAGTTGCCACTCTGTCATTCAGAGACCACTCGTGCGGGGAGAGAATAGTTCTGCTCAGTCTGTCGGCTATCACATTGGATCTCCCCAGAATGTGTGTTGCTACCAAGAAACGGTTGGTTGCAATAGCCCAATCCCATACTTTCATGGCCTCTCTGCAAAGGGGGTAGGACCTGGTCCCTCCCTGCTTGTTCAGGTACCAGACTACTGACATGTTGTCGGACTGAACGGCAATCATGCCCTGGGGGAGGTAACTGTGTAGTGCTTGTAGCGATAGAAGCACCGCCCTCATTTCCAGTATGTTGATGTGTCGGGAACTCTCGGGTGCCACTTGCCTTGGACTGACCTGCCCAGGGAATGTCCCCCCCACCCCATCTGGGAGGCGTCCGTAGTCAAAGTGGCCACTGGAGGTGGAGGAGCGAAGGGTCGCCCCTGATCCAGGTTGGAGGAAAGAAGCCACCAACGGAGGTCCTGTTTGCACGTCTCCGTGATCATAATGAGGTGACTGAGAGGGAGATCCTGATACGACCACTGGACTGACAGGCGCCACTGGAGAATCCTCATATGCAATCTTGCTAAGGGAACTAGGAGAACGGTAGCCGACATGGAACCCAACAGTTGTAGGACCATCCTTGCTGGGGCTCGGCGTTTGAAGAGCAATGCTCGGACTTGAGATTGTAATATTTCTATCCTCTCTGTAGGAAGATAGACCCACATTTGCTTTGAGTCTATCTCTACTCTGATAAATCGTATGCGCTGAGATGGCAGCAACACAGACTTTTCCCAAATGAAGATGATTCCTAGGGAGTTGCCTAGAGATATAGTGGCTGCAAGGTTCTGTAAGAGAAGACGCCTGGAAGTGGCAGTTAGGAGCCAGTCGTCTAGGTATGGAAACACCTGGAATCCTAGACTTCTCAGGTGAGCAGTCACCACTGCCAAACATTTGGTGAACACCCTGGGGGCTGTGGTGAGACCAAAGGGCAGTGCGCGGAACTGGAAATGACTGTCTCCCAGGCTGAAGCGGAAGTGTCTCCTGGACGCCTGATCTATCAGGATATGATAATAGGCGTCCTTGAGATCTATGGAGCACATCCAAACACCTTCCTCCAGCAGCGGGAGAATGGATTGTAAGGTGACCATCCGGAACTTGGACTTCTTGACAGAACGGTTGAGCTTGCTGAGATCCAAGATGGGCCTCATGTCCCCGGTCTTTTTTGGCACCAAAATGAATCTTGAGTAAGTCCCTAATCCGGTCTGGTCTTCGGGGACCGGTTGGATGACTCCTTTTTGAAGCAGCTTTGAAATTTCGATGGCTGCGAGATCCCGTTGACTGGGTGGTGGGTCCGGGATTTTCCGGGATGGTGGGGGGGGCTGAGAAAAGGGGATGTTGTAACCTCCGGCAATGATCCGGAGCACCCATCGGTCCTGAGTGATATTCTCCCAGGCCTTTAGGTGCCTCGAAAAACGACCCCCAACTGGCTCCGGAGCAGTGCAGTCGGGCAATCCTTCAGGGATGCTGGAACGTTGAGGAGCCACGAAAGGACTCGCGGTCTCCAGTGTTGCGGGGGCCTCTGCCGCCTCTGGGACGGCGTCTTCCTGAAAAATTTCCCCCCCTCTGCCTCTAGAAGGGGGATCATCCTGCTGTGAGGGGTAAGTCTTCTGAGATTTGCGGAACCACATTTTCCCCCCTCTTCTAGCCTCGGGATAAGGCCGGAAGGGAGTGGAAAACTGTGCCCTACGGCAGTCAAAGTCTTACCCTCTTGTTCACAGCGGGTCAAGGTGTCCTTTACATTGGGTCCAAACAAGGAGGACCCATCAAAGGGAGCGTCGGCAAAGGAAGACTTGAAGGCCTCTGCAAAATGACACAGGCGGAGCCAGGCTTGTCTCCGTAGAGCAACACCTGTACCCGCCGCTCTACTCGCCCCTTCGGCTGCATATGAAATGAGCCTCATGGACGAGTTCGATATTGATGATAGAGTAGCCAACTGAGAGCTAACCGTCTGGGCCAACTGCTCAGGTAGGTTACCAGAGAGGGTATCTGACCAGATCCCTCTGGAGTCTGGTGAAGTGCGTCAGGTAATTCAGAGACCTTAAAGTAAAGGCTGCTGAAGTAAGGGTGTGCTTCCCGTACCGATCCATACTCCTGGACTCTTTATTAGGAGGATGGACGGACGTCGAAGCCTCTGCCACATCTTGCTGGGTAGCAGATGCCACCACCAGGGCATCTACGGCCACACCTTTAGATAAGAATTCCTTTTCAAGGGGGCTGACAGAAATTTATTCGGGCGAGCTGGCACCGGTTCCACAGAATCCGGGTGCTCCCACGCCCTTCGAGAGATCAAATCCAGGAGCTCATCGAAGGGCGGAGACACCCAAGAGGTGGAAGACTGAGCCCCAAAGGCCTTGAGGAATACCGACTCCTCAGCGGAAGGGGGTTTGGACTGCCAGTCGCCTCGTTGCTTGAGGATTTCTAAGATGTCCACAAAGGAGACATAATCCGAGGACGACTTGGGGGACCCCTCCGCATCATCGAGGTCGGTGTCCGAGGTGAGAGACTCATCAGGCGAGTCGACGTGCTTCCTCTTACACTGTCTCTTCCTGGGAGGTTCCTCCGAAGAAGCCTCGGAAGGACCCCCACGAAGGGAGGAATCCCCAATGGGGGTGACCTCAGGCCCCAGGGCTCCGCTGTCTTGAGACAGGGGGACAACAAAGGAACTAGTCTCCGTGCCAAGGGAAGGTGCCGGAGAGATGGTGGAGGTAGCCAAGGAAGATTTGGCCAAAGCACTCCTCATGGCCCTGAAGGCCGGACCCCCCGAGTCCTGGGAAGGTCCGACCCCTGAGGCCACAACAGTAGACGGCACTCCCGCAGCCGATGCACCAAGAGGGAGGCTCGGAACCGAAAGCATCGGACCCGAAGTGTCACCCCCGGGGCCGACCGAGGAGGTCCGTGTAGCGAACTCCGACCCGAAGATCGGGGTTGGAGTAAGGGTCGGAGCTGACCCGAGAACTTCCACTGGCTCCACTAGCACCGACTCCAACGGCGCCGAGGCTGTTGGAGGAGGAACCAATACAACAGGGTGGACAATCGGCTCCGGAGCCGAATGGGCTGGAGCCGAGACTAACTTTTGGAAAACTGGAGACTGGAACATCCTTTGAAGCACCCTGTCTATATCCGAATTGGACATCCTCGAAGACCGAGAAGAGACCGATCGGGCCCGAGATGACTTCTCCACTGGTTCCGAAAGACTGGGGGACCGGCTCCGAATAGTCACAAGTAATATCGGCGCCGAGGGAGATTCCACCAGTACAGCAATTTCCCTCGGAGCCGACAGGGACTTCGGCACCAAGGTAGAAGAGTCTGAGCGAGCGACCTTTCTCGGCTCCGAAACCAATGGAGCCGGAGAAGGTGACCCACCTCTCGATGCTCGGCTCGCTCAAGACAGAGGAGTCGAGGCTGGAGGCATCGAGGCAGACCGTTCGACCTCGGCTCAAGTCCGTGGAGCCGGAGAAGCCTGCCTTGATTTTTTTGCGGCCGGCCCCGATGGACTATGCGGAGCCGAAGACTTCTTCTTCTTGGAAGGAGAGGGGGAAGAAGATAAAGCCTCCTCAAAAGAAGGGGTGATAAGCCCCTTCAATATTAATTTGTTTTTCCTCTCTTGGAGGACACGAGAAGAAAAGGAGTGGCATACACTGCACGACTCTTGAAGGTGTTTGGGGCCTAAGCAATAAACACATAGAGAGTGATCATCCGTGATTGACATCTTGTACCCACACTTGGTACATTTTTTAAAGCCCGAAGGCCTATGTTCCTTCGACATACCACAAATACACACACCAAAAATCAAGGTAAACTGAATACACAGAGATGCCTAATCCCTCTAACTTAAACAGGATAGGCCAATAACTCACACAGGCGAAAAACTGTAACACAGCTCTGGCAGAGCGCGAGGGCACGGCCCCTCTAACTAAAAACGGAACCTTGACGTGTATAGGAACAAATACCACACACAAAATTTTTTGTAACAAGAAAGGCCCTAAAAATGTCCAAAATAGAGCGTGAGGAAATCCCTACTAAATTAAGCGGGAACCTAACGCTAACAACAAATCCACACAAACTTCAAACTCACACAAACTCCTCAAAAAACGTTTAGTAGCTGTTAAAACAGCTTTTGGTTGAAAAATTATCAAAATTCTGACAAGAAATTAGTCAGTAAAGAGTACTTAGCCCAGCCAAGTCGAAACCACGTCTATTGCTGTCAAGCGGCAAACGAGATCTGGGGAAGTAGTGGTGGTGTATCCTGGGATGTAGAATAGCTCAGCCAATTAGAGACTTCGCTCTATATTATAGTGTGCCGAGTTGGAGCCGAGGATCAGCTCCGAACCCATCAGTACAGAATGTAGGCGAGATAGGATCACATAACATCAAACTGTTTATGCTTATTTTGAAAGTAGAATAAAAGTATTAATAGGGGGAAATGTTAGAAAAATATGTACTAATGTGTGTATTAGCAATATGCTTAGTGCTTTTGGAGCTTGAAAACGGTTAACACATTTATTCTATTTCACACTGCATAAATCTGTACAAACTGCAGTTGCTTTCTGACCTTGTACTATTAGTTAAAATCTTGCTTGTGCCTTGGAAATTTACTGAGAAGCAGGTGATTTCTGCTTGCGTTAGGAAAATAATGAATAGAACAATACTACTTGTATGAAACTTAGACAAGAAGGTCCGCTGTGCCATGAGAAAATACACAGCTGTAGAAGTTACAGATAATTAGTACAAAGCCTGCTTGAAAATATGAACTGCAATCAGCATTTGCTTGTATCTGTATTAGAAGAGTACCTTGAAATGTAACACTGTACAATAGACGCTTGTAAACGGATTAATAGTCACCAAGGCCAGGTTGTTTTTCTGAAAAGTTTCTCACAAATCTAGTCATGTCAGCAGAAAATCTGAGTAACATCTGCTGTAGAACAATACTGAAAGTTGTGTTTGATTACATCAGCTTAGAAGGCCATGTCTTGCAAAATAGTATAAGAATGAACATACTTCCTGTTAGTAGTTAGACAAATCCTTGTATTTGCATGTTTTTGTCTCCTTGCTGCAAGTAAATTAAAGTGCCTTAACTGAACCTTATGTGTATTGGTCTTTGAAGTTTTTTCCTTTGACACACACACACACACACACACACACACACAAAACCATAACAATAAAACTACCCCTTATCTAGCCCTTACTCTAACCCTAACCTGCAAACACTCACACTCCTACCCCTAATGCTGAGAAAATTGATAAGTTGGAAAGTTGCAGCATTAATACACACATCCACTTACCTTATCCTTTCAATATTACCAAATTTATCAATACCCCCTCTCAACAAAACTGATGTTCAATGTAAAAATATAGAGGTTTTATCTGTCAACAAATACAGCATTTGACAGACTAAACTGCAAACACATATATAAAAAATCTGGAAAGAATAATGCTCATAGTCATTAATTAGTTGTTATATGATGTTATAAAAAATGGAATGCTTACAAAATAAAAGTTATGTACTCACCATAACTATGTATTTAGGTTATTCATTTTCATTCTTCCTCAACAAATGGGTCTTGGATCTGACCTCGGATCCAATTCAGACACTTTTTTCTAGATTCTTGGATCTGATTCTAGAGCTCTTCCCTTTATCCATAATGCCCCTAACTAATGCATTTCTGCAGACTGAGTTTGCTATTACTACATACCAATCTAAATATAAATTATAATAACAAAGAAAACTGTATACATACAGAATAGGGTCTCAAACAGGAAATATGTTTCCTAACAAAAACTTCATCAGGTCACTCCCCAGACATGGATAGGGTAAGGGGGGGGGGGTAATTTGAGGAAAAATGAAAATGGACAACACAGATCCATAGTTATGGTGAGTACAGAACTTTTATATCTGATGTTGTAATTTTCATTAATTCCTCAATGAATGGGACAGAGTCCCAAGCTATGATAACCTTGGGTGGCACTCATGGAAGGATATTCTGGAGAACCGCAGAACCAAATGCAGCCGTGTTTCTGGAGGTGATATCCAACTTGTAATGAGCAAAAAAAGTATGAGCATTAGACCAACTGGCAGCTGCACAAATATCATTAGTGGAAGCTCTGGCCCAGAAAGCAGATTATGTAGCCATAGATTTAGTTGAATGTGCTTTTGGAGGTCTTGGCAAGGATAAATCTCCTAAGGAGTAAACAATGGAAATACAATCTGTTATCCATTTGGCTAAGGTAACCTTGGACACTGGTTTTCCCGATTTGTTACTGGTAAAGAGAACAAAAAGTTGATTGTTTTTTCTAAACAACTTCATTCTATGAATATAAAAATGAAGCTGCCTATGTACCTCTAAAAGGTGCAACATGTATTCTCCTTTATTGTTAAACTTTGTAAAGAAGACTGGCAAATTGATAACTTGGTTGATGTTATTTTCAAATGCAATTTTGGATAGAAAGGAGGGGTTAGTATATAGGTTAACTATATCTTTATGGAAAATCAAATAAGGCCATTTTGAAGAGAGTGCTTGGAGTTCAGAAACTCACCTTGCAGAAGTAAAAGACACAAGAAGGACTGTTTTCTGAGAAAGAAATCTGAGATCTGAATTAGCTGAGGCCTCAAAGGGAGATTGGCCCAAGCTCTGTAATACAACAGTAAGATCCCAAGGTGGAGTAGGATCCTTTATCAGAGGTCTAAGCAGAAAGGTACCTTTAAGGAATGCTTTACATAACTTTGAAGAAGCTAGAGGGAAAGCATTATTCCCTTTGTGGTAGTTAGAGATGTCTGCTAGCTGGACTTTGATGGTGGAGAAACTAGCACCACCTTGAAAAATTGAAGCAAGAAAATGTAAAACAGCAGGAACTGGAGTGGTGACGGGATCCAACTCTCTCTGTTGTGCCCAAAAGGAAAATCTCTTCCATTTACTTTAATAAATTTTCACAAGAGAATGTTTGTAGAATAAATATAAGATCTGGCGAACAAGAGATGAAAGCCTGGACTGTTTAGCCATCATTGGAATTGGAAGAACCATGCGGTAAATCTGAGGCCTGGAATGTCCAGGTGAATCATCCCTGATGGACGCGAGAGTAGATCTGGCCTGGAGTCCACTTTACAAGGGGGACATAAATAGGTGAGACCATAGGAAGGGGAACCAAACTTGTCAAGGCCAAAAGGGGGCAATGAGGATTACCTTGCTCTTCAACCGGAGTGATTTCTGAAGAAACTTGTGGATTAGAGATAGGGGAGGGTAGGCATACAGGAGAATGGAAGGCCAAGAATGGACTAGAGCATTTTTCAGTGACTCCCTGTGAGGGGGGATAAGGGCAAAGAACCTGCTGCATTTGTTGTTGAGAGGAGAGGCAAACAGATTGCAGCAAGGTTAACCCAACTGGTGAAAGATTATTTCTGTCATTGCATGGTTGACAGACCACTTGCGAGACATCAAGATAGTTCTGCTGAGCTTGTCGGCTGGAAGGCTGGATTTCCCTGGTATGTGCATTGCTACAAGAAAGTGGTAGGAAGAGATCACCCACTGCCAGACTCTCACTGCATCTTGGAAAAGGAGATAAGGTCTGTAAGGTCTGATTCCCCCTTGTTTGTTGATGCACAAAACCACTGACATATTGTCTGTTTGGACAATTGTCCTTAGAAGAACAGAGTTCTGACCTCTAAGAGGACCGCTCTCATCTCTAAGATGTTTATATGTAATTTGGTCTCTTCTGGGGACTACTTGCCTTGAACAATTAGACCCAGGAAATGCCTCCACCCCCCATCCCAGTCGGGAGGCATCTGTGGTCATTGTGAACATTGGGGAGGAAGAATAAAGGGACATCACTGACAAACTTTGTCAGACTGAGTCCACCAGAGTAGAGAGTGTCTGCAGACTAATGATAGTTTTATAGGGTGGTTCAAGGCTTGTCAAAGAATCGACCATTGTACTGCTAGAGTCCACTGGAGAATTTGCATGTGACGACAACAGGTAGGTATTAAAGTGATCGCTGCAGCCATCGAACCTAAAGCTTGAAGTACCAGTTTTGCTGGAGGAGAGGGATGAGATAGAAATGGTCTGATGTGCAATCACAAGGTATGAATCCTGCTTTGTTTTAAAAGAGTGAGCCAATTGGCTACATCTAGGTGAGCCCCTATAAATTCCATGACTTGAAATGCTTGAAGATGGGACTTGGGAAGATTGACTGTGATCCCCAGGAGCTGACACATTTGAAGTAAGTAATCCCTGACTTTTTCTAGGAGATGCCTGGTTGGTGTGGTGAGAAGCCAGTCATCCAAATAAGGAAACGCTCTGAATCAGTGCAGTCTGAGAAGAGTTGCTACCACTGCCATGCATATGGTGAACACCCTGGAGGCTGTGGTAAGACCAAAGAACAGGGCTCTGAACTGGTAATGAATGGCTCCCAACCAAAATTGTAAGTATCTTCAAGTGTGCCTGTTCATTCTAATGTGGTAGTACACATCTTGAAGATCTATGGAGCACATACAGCTGTCCTTCTGCAGAAGAAGTAGAATGGATTGAACCATGACCATCCAGAATTTGGAGTTCTTTACAAACTGATTCTGATAACTTTAATCCAAAATAGGTCCCAGGTCCCCTATTTTCTTTGGCACTAAAAAGAACCTTGAGTAAATTCCGGATCCTCTTTGGTCTGGTGGGACCTCCTGGATGACTCTTTTGTCAAGCAGCTTTTGAACTTCTAGAGCTGCTACCTCCACTGATTGGGTAGAACATTGGGGAGGCATTTTCTTTTTTGTGAGGGAATTTGTAAAAAGGGAATGAAATATCCTCTGGATACGATCTTTTGCACCCAACATTCTCTTATAATGGCTGTCCAGGCATCTGGGTGCAAAGACAAGTGCCCCCAACTGCCTCCAGAGAAGAACAGTTGGGCAACCTTTCAGGAATGCTGAAAGGGTCTATCCAAGAAGGAGGCTTGGAACCCTTGGTTTTGCAGACACCCTCTGCCATGTGGACGGCATCTTCTGTTGTTATTCACCCATCTGCCTCTGGAAGAAAATTCTCCATTTGAGTCTTGAAAAAGTCCTTGAGACTTTTGGAACCACATCTTCTTATGTCCACCTCTGATCTTGTCTCCTGAACCTGACTGACTTCTTCGAATCAGTCTCCAGAGCCATGGACAAGGGTAAGGTGGTCCACACAGCCTATCTAGACCTTGCCAAGGCCTTTGACACCATCCCTCACTCTGGAATAATAGATAAACTTACTAAGTTGGGCATTAATCCCTACGTCACCCAATGGGTTGCTAACTAGCTTACTGATAGAACCCACACTGTAAAAGTAGCCGACTCCAAATCCAGCTCCAGACAAGTAACAAGTGGAGTACCTCAGGTTCTTGTTTGGCATCTACTTCTCTGAAGTACAGGCCAACACTAAGGGACTCTGGCTAACAAAGTACACAGATGACTTCAAAAGGGCCTTACAGAAACAGATGCTTGGTGCCAGAGCCATGGGCTCAAGCTCAATGCCAAGAAATTTATAGTTATCCCCTTTGGGAAAAACATGTACCCGTGAATTACCATATAGGTGGCAGTACACTAAACACTAAAAGTGTGATAAGAGACCTAGGGACACAGGTGGACAGTGGTCTCACGTTCGATAACCACATCGCCACAACAGTCAGGAAATCCTTTTATGTGGCATACCTCATCACTAAGGGCTTTTCATCCAGAAAAAAGGAGGTCATTGTCCCACTGTACTCATCCCTCATTAGACCCATTATAGAATACAACGCCCTGTTTGGTATGTACCTCTCAAGACATCTGCAAAAACTGGAAAGGCCGCAGAAATACCTCATTAAAAGAATCACAGGCCTAAAGCAGATGCCCTATGCTGATCACCTTAAAAAACTCCAGCTATACTCTGTCGCATATCGTCTACTCAGAGGCGATCTCTGCTTAACATACAAGGCCATGTCAAACCCAGAGCTGTTGGACATGCTACACTTAAAGAAATCCCAATCCCTCAGAGCCACATGCTCCAGGGATCTAAACCATGTCATCACAATAAACAAAACCTGCTGGAGGGATAGGTTCCTGACCCAGAGACTCTCCAGACTCTGGAATAGATTGCCCATACATGTCAAGCAGAGTGCCTCTTTGGCCCTCTTCAAAAGGAACCTTGACGATTGGATGGGAGAAAGGAAATTCACCCCGGGGATCACGTCAGTAGCCCTGCTACACAGGGGTCCAGGGAAGTAAATAGTGTGGGAAGAAATAGCCAGGGAATTTTAATGGCTAGGTTTGTATAGGCCCTAGGGCTGATAGCCTAGTACCAACCTATGAATCTATGATTCCTGGAAAAAGGTCTCTGCGGGGTAGAAAAATGGATTCCCATGCAGACAAGGTCTTTCCATCTTATTCACTGTGGGAAAGTGTGTCTTTAACTGTGGGCCCAAACAAGGAAGATCCATCGAAGGGAACACCGATGAATGAAGATGTAAAAGGCTCTGCAAAGTCACACAGTCGCATCCAGGCATATCTCCTGATGGCTATACCTGAACCTGCATCCCGTGAGGAACCTTCAGCAGCGTGATAGATTAGCTTCATGGATGCATTCGCTATCAATTATGGGGTGGTCATTTGTGAGGAATAAGTCTTCACTTCCTCTTCCAACAGTGACCCAGGGATAGACTTATTTATTTATTTGACATTTGTTAACCGGGCTGGTCCAACTGAACAAAAAAGCCCATTTTCAGTGGAGACCAGAGCAGAAAAGCTCCAGTACAATAAAAGCAATCATGAATGTACATTTAAGATAAAATAAATAAACAGTAATATCCTGGTGACATGAAGGAAACAAAGATGAGACATAAGTTGTTACATAGCATGGCAGGCAAAATAAACACAGAAAATAAACATAACTTAAGACATATGTTGTTACATAGCAAGGAAGAAATACAAAAGTCGAAAACTTTTAGTTATGTACTTACCATAACTTTAGATGTTTGGGATCCATCTCGCCTACATTCTGTACTGATGGGCTCAGAGCCGATCCCTCGGCTCCGACTCGGCACGCTTATGCTACAGAGCGAGGCCTCTTATTGGCTGAGCTATCTTTATCCCAGGATGCACCACCACTAATCCCCCAGATCTTGTTTGTCCGCATTCATGCACACATGCACAACTTGTTTATATAACATTGTTAGATGTTTCAAGATGAAACAACAGGATTCGGACCTTCTGATATCCTCTGATCTCCAAGGAAGGGGGAAGGAGGGTGGGTTATTACGAATGTAGGCGAGATGGATCCCAAACATCTAAAGTTATAGTACATAACTAAAAGATGTTATGTGATCCTATCTCGCCTACATTCTGTACTGATGGGACAGCGTGCCTAGCACCTAAATCCTGGGTGGCTCATTGGAAAACACTCCTGAGCACTGTGGAACCAAATGAAGCTCGTCCCCTAGATGCCACATCCAATTTGTAGTGGGAAATGAAAGTGTGCGGGGAAGACCATGTAGCTGCAGCACAAATGTCACTAATGGCAAGCTTGGAATGAAATGCTACCGAAGTAGCCATAGCCCTTGTAGAATGAGCTTTGACAGAGGTGGTAAGCTCTTTGTTAGAAAAGGAATAAGCTTGAGTAATACAGTCCCTGATCCATTTGGCAATAGTGACCTTTGTGACAGGTTTGCCCAATTTATTGTCTGCAAAGGATACAAACAACTGATCTGTTTTCCTTGTTTGTTTGGTCCTGTCTAAATAAAAACGCAACTGCCTGTGAACATCTAGTGTGTGGAATATGAATTCCGCTTTGTTAGAATATTTTGGAAAAAAAGACTGGAAGTTCTAACGATTGTTGTAAGCAGAAACTGGAACAAACTTTAGGGACAAAGGAAGGATTTGGCCTGAGAGATACTCTGTCTTTGTGGAAAACCAAGTACGGGGGTTTTACTGACAAAGCTTGAGGCTCTGAAACTCTTCTGGCAGAAGTAATTGCCACCAGAAAAGCTGTCTTCCATGATAGAAACTTTAGATCACATGTAGCCGCCGGTTCAAAGGGGAAGGAAGTCAAGGCGACTAACACTATATCGAGATCCCATGGAGGTGCAGGATGAGAGATCGGAGGTCTTAATAGAGCAGCACCTTTCAAGAAGGTCTTACACAATCTGTTGCTCATTAAAGGTGGGTTTATGGATTCGTGAAAATTGGAAATCGCTGCCAATTGGACCTTGATGGTAGAGACTGAAGAGCCTTGATTGAAAAGAGAAGTTAAAAATTTTAGTACTTCTACCACGGGAATAGAGATGGGGTTCAGGCCCCGGAGTTGAGCCCAAATAGCAAATCTTTTCCATTTGCTAGAATACAGTTTCTTTGTAGCAGACTTATGGGCCGAAGATAATATGTGTACAACCTCTGGATCCAATGTATGACTCCTGACTATAGTCGGAAGAGGAGGAGCCAAGCAGTCAATTTTAAGGTGTGCAGGGACTGGTGGAATAGTCCCGACTGATGAACCAAAAGATCTGGGATCTGATCCAGGAACCATGGACCTTCCAGAGCATATTTCCGAAGGTAGGGAAACCATACTTGACGAGGCCAGTAAGGAGCAATTAAGATCATTTTGCTCCCCAAGAGAGATGCCTTTTGAATCACCCTGGGAAGGAGAGGAACTGGAGGGAAGGCATAAAGCAAGCCGGTGGGCCAAGGACAGACTAGTGCATCCATGGGGCTCTTCCCGGGCCGGGTTAGAGAAGAATTCTTTGCACTTAGCATTCAGAGGAGTCGAAGAGGTCGCAACACGGAACTCCCCATTTGCTGAAAATCTGACTTGCAACTGTCATATTCAGAGACCATTCGTGAGGAGAGAGGATGGTTCTGCTCAATCTGTCGGCTATCACATTGGACTTGCCCGGTATGTGAGTAGCCACTAGAAAGCGTTTGGTCGAGACTGCCCATTCCCAAACTCTCATGGCTTCTCTGCAAAGAGGATAGGATCTGGTCCCTCCCTGTTTGTTCAGGTACCAGACAACTGACATGTTGTCTGAGTGAACAGCAATTACGCCCTGAGGGAGATAATCGTGAAGGGCTTGAAGGGACAGAAGTACTGCCCTCATTTCTAGGATGTTGATATGAAGTAGGGTCTCTTTCGGGTGCCATTTGCCTTAGACTGACCTGCCCAGGGAATGCCCCCCCCCACCCCATCTGGGAGGCGTCCGTGGTCAAAGTGGCCGCAGGAGGAGGTAGAACAAAGGGTCGTCCCTGATCCAAATTGGAGGGCACTAGCCACCAGCGAAGGTCCCGTTTGCAAGATTCCGTGATCCATATGAGGTGACTGAGAGGGAGTTCCTGAAAGGACCACTGAGCTGAAAGAAGCCACTGGAGAATTCTCATGTGCAACCTTGCCAAGGGGACTAGAAGAACCGTGGCGGACATGGATCCGAATAGCTGCAGGACCATCCTGGCTGGAGCTTTGGACCTGGGAAGTAAGGCTCGAACTTGAGTCTGTATGGTTTGTATTCTGTCTGTAGGTAGATAGACCCGCATTCGGTTTGAGTCTATCTCTACCCCTATGAATCTTATTCGTTGAGATGGCAGCAACACAGACTTTGGCCAATTGAAGGTGATTCCAAGGGAACTGCCCAGTGATATAGTGGCTTGAAGGCTCTGCAGTAGTAGATGCCTGGAGGTGGCAGTTAGGAGCCAGTCGTCTAGATACGGAAACACCTGGAATCCTAGACTTCTCAGGTGAGCAGTCACGACTGCCAAACACTTGGTGAACACCCTGGGGGCTGTGGTGAGACCAAAGGGCAGCGCACGGAACTGAAAATGACTGCCTCCTAGGCTGAAGCGCATATGTCTCCTGGACGCTTGATGTACCATGATATGGTAATAAGCATCCTTGAGATCTATGGAGCACATCCAAACACCCTTCTCCAGCAATGGGAGAATGGTTTGCAGGGTGACCATTCGGAACTTGGACTTTCTGACTGAACGGTTTAGGATGCTGAGGTCCAAAATGGGCCTCAAGTCCCCGGTCTTTGGCACCAAAAGAATCTTGAGTAAGTCCCTAATCCGATCTGGTCTGCGGGGACCGGTTGGATGACTCCTTTTTGCAGCAGCTTTGAAACTTCTGAGGCTGCAGTATCCCGTTGACTGGGTGGCGGGTCCGAGATTTTTTTGGACTGAGGGGGGGAATGAGAGAATGGGATGGTGTAACCTCCGGCGATAATTCGAAGCACCCATCGGTCCTGAGTGATACCTTCCCAGGCTTTTAGGTGCTTCGAGAAACGACCCCGACTGGCTCGGAGCTGCACAGTCGGGCAATCCCTCAGGGACTGTGAAAGGCTGAAGAGCCACGAAAGGACTCGCGGTCTCCAGTGTTGCGAGGGCCTCTGCCGCCTCTGTGACGGCACCTTCCGGAAGAATTTCCCCCTCCCCTGCCTCTGGAAGGGGAATCCTCCTGCTGAGAGGGGTAAGGCTTCTGAGATCTACGGAACCACATTTTCCCTCCTCTTTTAGCCTTGGGATAAGGCCGAAAGGGAGTGGAAAATCATGCCCCTACAGCAGTCAGAGTCTTACCCTCCTGTTCACAGCGGGTCAGTGTGTCCTTTACCTTGGGTCCAAACAGGGAGGACCCATCAAAGGCGTCGGCAAAGGAAGACTTAAAGGCCTCCGCGAAATGACACGGGCGGAGCCAGGCTTGTCTCCGTAGAGCAATGCCTGTACCGCGCTCTACTCGCTTCGGCCGCATAAGAAATGAGCCTCATGGACGAGTTTGAGATGGACGACACTGTAGCCAGCTGAGAGCCAACCGTCTGGGCCAGCTCCTCAGGCAGGTTACCCAAGAGGGTATCGGATAGTTCTTTAATCAGATCCCTCTGAAATCTAGTAAAGTGCGTAAGGTAGTTCAAGGACCTTAATGTAAAGGCCGCTGAACTCAGGGTGCGCTTTCGTGCCGATCCATGCTCCTAGACTCCTTATTAGGAGGATGGACGGACGTCGAAGCCTCTGCTACATCTTGCTGGGTAGCAGATGCCACCACCAAAGCATCTACAGCCACACCTTTAGTTAGAAACTCTTTTTCAGGGGATGCCGAGAGGAACTTATTGGACGAGCAGGCACCGGTTCCACAGAGTCTGGGTGTTCCCATGCCCTTCGACAGATCAAATCCAAGAGCTCATCGAAGGGCGGAGACACCCAGGAGGCGGAGGGCTGAGCCCCGAAGGCCTTCAGGAACACCGACTCATCAGCAGAAGGAGGTTTGGACTGCCAGCCGCCTCGTTGTTTTAGGGCTTCCAGGATGTCTGCAAAGGAGACATCATCTGAGGACGACTTAGGGGACCCCTCTGCATTATCGAGATCAGTGTCTGATGTGAGAGACTCATCAGGGGAGTCAACGTGCTTCCTCTTGCACGATTTCTTCCTGGGGGGTTCTTCCGAAGAGGCTTCAGAAGGACCTCCAGGAGGGGGAGAAACCCCAGTGGGGGTGACCTCAGGCCCCGGGGCTCCGCTGTCTAAGGACAGGGGGACTGCCAAAGACCCAGTCTCGGTATGCAGGGAAGGAGCTGGGGAGACCGTGGAGGTAGCCAAGGAAGATTTGGCTAACACACTCCTCATAGCCCTGAAGGCGGGACCACCAGAATCCTGGGAGGGTCCTACCTCCGTGGCCATGACAGTGGACGGCACTCCCGCCGCCGACACACTAAGAGGGAGACTTGGCACCGAAAACATCAATCCCGAAGCCTCCCCCCAGGGCCGACGGAAGAAGTCCGTGTACTGAACTCCGACCCAAGAGCCGGAGTTGGAGCAAGGGTCGGGCCCGACCCTAAAACCTCCACCGGTTCCACCAGCACTGGCTCCAACGGTGCCGAGGCTGTTGGAGGAGGAACCATAGTAGGGAAGTGGACCATCGGCTCCGAAGCCGAATGGGCTGGAGCCGAAACTAGCTTTTGGAACACCGGAGACTGGAAGAGTCTTAGGAGCACCCTGTCTATGTCCGAATCAGACATCTTGGATGATCTGGAGGATACCGATCGGGCCCAAACCGATTTCTCCATTGGCACCAAAGGACTCGGGGACCGGCTCCGAATGGACTCTACCACTATCGGCTCCGAGGGAGATCTCAAGGCAATTTCCCTCGGTGCCAATAAGGACTTCGGCTCCGAGGGGGAAGAGTCTGAGCCGGTAACCCTTATCGGCTCCAATATCAGTGGAGCAGATGAAGGTGACCCGCCTCTCGATGCCCCAGTCCTCGGCTCCGAAACCAGAGGGGTCGAGGCTGGAGGCATCGAGGCAGACCGTTCCGCCCTCGGCTCCGAAGTCCGTGGAGCCGATGGAGAAGTCTGCTTCGATTTTTTAGCAGTCGGTTCCGACTGACTGGTCGGAGCCGACGCTTTCTTCTTTTTTGAAGGAGAAGGAGAGGAAGATAAAGCCTCCTCGAAGGGTGGCTTAATTAATCCCTTCAGGATTAATTTGTTTTTCCTCTCCTGGAGGACTCTTGATGAAAAGGCGTGACACACGCTACAAGATTCTTGTAGGTGCTTGGCGCCTAAGCAATAGACGCACGAGGAGTGGTCGTCCGTTATGGACATTTTATAACCACACCTCGTGCACTTTTTAAACCCGGAGGGTCTATGCTCTTTGGACATACTACTTTCGAAAAACAGTACCTGTATAAAGAGAAATACAACAAACTAAATAGTTCAAGAACAACAATATAAAAAGTTTGTTTTTGTTTTTTTTTTTTTTTTGTTTTTTTTACACAATACAGTGACCAAACCACACAGAAAGAGAGAGAGTCAAGACCCTCTAACTTAAACGGGCACTTGACCCACGCAAGAAACAGTAATAGGAAAGCAACAGTGGAAGGCCCCTCTAACTAAAACGGGAAACCTTCCCTGACGAAAAAAACACAAATTTCTCAACAAAACTGATCAATACACACTCGTATGACAACAATAGCTGTTAAAACAGCTTTTGGGTTTAAAGCAAGCAAATTTCTGACAGGAAAAATAAATAGTACTTAGCCCAGCCAAGTTGAGACCACGTCTAAGTTTGTAAGCGGCAAACGAGATCTGGGGGATTAGTGGTGGTGCATCCTGGGATAAAGATAGCTCAGCCAATAAGAGGCCTCGCTCTATAGCATAAGCGTGCCGAGTCGGAGCCGAGGGATCGGCTCCGAGCCCATCAGTACAGAATGTAGGCGAGATAGGATCACATAACATCATAAATTTTTACATGGATTGTAAAGAATGGAACATAAACTGTAGTACAGGGTGATATATCACATATTTGCGTGAAGCAGAGATACCACATAGTAGAGAATTCATGACAGAGTTGTAAAAAAATAAAAAAATTGTATTAGAACTAAGGGGGGGGGGGGGTTTATGTAGGGTCCTAGCAGTGGCAGACTTCGAGAGTTCCTTAATCAAGTCCCTATGTAACCTAGTAAAGTGTGCCAAATAATTAAGCAACCATAACCGCTTTCCATATCTATCCAGTGCCCTAGACTACCTGTTATGGGGATAGACAGTGGAGCTCTGTAAAGCCAGCTCCTTTTTGGTGGCTGCTGCAAAAACCATGGCATCTACAGGGATTCCCTTACTTTAAAACCACCTACCTTTTGGCGCACAAAGGTAACCCAAGATGTACATGGGCCAGACCTGAAGGCTTCTATGAACACCAATCCTTCTTGGGAAGGGGTTTGGGGGGACCGACCACCTTTTTGGCGTAGGACCTCTAGAATGTCTCTGAAGGAGACGTCTTCTGGTGGTGATCTTGGGGGTCCTTCCCTATCATCAAAATTGTGTTTTCAGTCAGTTTCCTGAGGGAATCTAAGTGCCTCCTTTTGCATGATCTCTTTCGGGGAACTTCTTCAGTGGGATGCAATGAAAAGGTATTGGAAGAAATGGGAAGATCCTGAACTGGAACTCCAGGAAGCTCTTACAGGCTGGCTGTCCCTGTTGAGTAGGTTGACAAGGCTCCAACACTAGATCTGAAGGAGAAATGGCGACAGGATCAGAGGAAGAGAGAATCAAAATAGCTCTCAGATGGGAGAAAGCCTCCTCTACCACCTCAAACGCAGAGAGACTGGGAGAAGACAAAGTCAACCTCACCAGAGCTGAAACTCTCAGATCAGTTAAGCCATGGTCGCTCTGGGTCTCTTTTCTGAGGAGGAAGCTGGACCCGAACTATCCAGCGCTGAGACTCCAAGGGGAAGCAACAGCACCAAAAGTCTTGGAGTTGTGGTCATCCTCCTGGATCCAATGCCAATGCTTTGGCTCCAAGACTCATCCTGCTCAAGGTAGGTTGATGCCGAATGTGTCAGTGAGGCAGTCGGAGCTGAAGAAGAAGACGGTATCTTTGGATCTGACGCTTTGACTCTTGGGGTTCTCAGATCTGACAACTATGAAACCATAGGTCACATCAGAAAAGGAATGCTGATGGGATGTCAAGAAGGTTTAAGGCTCATGGATCTGATGGGAGACCGTGGGAGGGTGGCCTAATGGTTAAGGTGTTTTCCTTACAAACACAAGGTGTAGGGTTTGAGTCTCACAAGGGCTAATTGGCTAGGCTTAAATTGGCTCACAAGGGCAGTTAGCTTAGTACCAACCTATGAACCTATGAACAGAGATGGATAAACACCTATCTGCATCTGGGCTCTGAGAAATTTCCTGATCATCCTATCCACATCTGCATCGGAATGACTTTGGGAGGACCTGATCGAAGAAGAAGTGGATGGAGGTCGAGATGGTTTTCTTGGAGCCTCCTGCAAAAAGGGAGACCTGAGCATTGGAGAAATTGGCTGTGGAGAGGACTCTGAAAGTGAGGAGACTTAGTGACTGAAGGAGTTAGATCTGGAGGTGTCAGATCTGAGTGCTTCAGAAGTTTTGCTGGAGGCTCCAATGTTGGGAAAGTCTTAGGAGACTGAGTAGGAGAGCACTTAGTATGCTCCCTGAGCTCCTTAGGCTTTGACTTTTTTGAGGGGATTTGAGCCCATGAAGCAGAATCTGAAGAAGAAGATGCTGAAGCAGGAAGAAGGCCCTTATGTGCTAATTTATTGTGCCTGACACTAATGGCCCTGGAAATGAACTCAGCACAAATCACACAGGGAGAATCCAGAAGAGTGGTGCCTAAACAATAAAAGTACTCCCTGTGGGCATCAATATTGTGTATCTTATGTTCATAGGAAGTGCACTTCTTAAAACCAGTAGGCTTTTCAGCCATAACTACCAAGAGCAAGTAAAAGGAGAAATCCTATACACGCGTGCATACACAAACACACACACACACACACACACACACACACATTTTTTTTAAGAGAAAAAGAGAGGAGAAGCAAAAAAAAAGTTTTACCAACAACGGCAAACAAGTTACCTTAACAAGTAAGGTAAAAGACAGAGGAGGTTATATCACCTATGGTAACACTAATACCCTGACAAAGCGTAAAGAAAAATAAAGGATAAATGGTTAACAATAAGTGAGTAAATTGAGAAATGGTTAACTATCAGAAGTTATCTAATAGCAAAGAAAAAATAAATTCTATTCTTATTACTCCAAAAGCTAACAAAAAAATATCCTTGAGCTAGAGAGGATGCAATCCCAACCAAATCATTAAAGCAGCAAACAAGATCTGAGGTAATGTAGTAGTTAGGGGCACTATGGGTAAACAGAGGAACTCGAATTGTTGATCCAAGAATCTAGAGAAAAGAGCTCGAGTTGGATCCGAGACTCATTTGTTGAGGAATGAGTGAAAATGACAACATCAGATTATATATTTAACACAGGGATTTGATGAAAAATTCTAAAAAAGGTATTGTAGACTTATGTCAGTACACAACCAACACACATACACAGACACACAAATAAAAGACCAAGACATTCCCTGCTGGATTTCCCTGGGGGCAGTTCGAACATGCCCTCAGTACCTTCAGCGTGTTAGTGTCAGTAGATGACTATATACTAGCCAGCTATGTGTTAGTGGCTCTAACTGCGCCTATGAAAATAAAGTAAAACCGGTTAGTCATTCCATTCCCCAAAACCTTGCAATTAAACAAAAAAATCAGAATAATGAATCAGTGCTGTTAAACAATATTCCTACTCTCAAAACATATATATATTTTTTTCATTTTGTTGAGATTCAATATAATAGGAATTGGCAAAATTAATTTCACTAAATTGTAAGCATTCTATATATTAACAGAAACACTCCATTAGAGTGGTTATTATATTAAATGTTTACAAACCAAAGTCAAAGACTGGGTGCAACTTATATAGCTACCACCCCTCTACTGCATGGAACAAACTCCCAGTTGAAATCAGGACCCCCACATTCCCCAAACAATTTAAATCAGCCACCAAAGAGTACTTCAAAAGGAATTGGACCGGACACTGTTCACATCCTCCCTGACCACAACTATCTTATATAGTAACCAACTATCTCCATTACTCCTTACTTTCCTCCCCATAATCACCCTATCTCATCTGCTCAACTTACTCTATTTCCTCCTTCCCTAACTACCTCTAAACTTTTTTTCTAATTTCCAAATCTACATATACCTCAGGAGTTACTGTTTATGTAATACATATTACATAGTGTAAACAGCTTACTCCCTATGCTTTTTATGTAACTTCCTATGCTTTTGTTGTTAACTGCCTTTTGTTCTTAGACTTGTAAACTTTTTTTAACTACTGCATGCTACTCTCTATGCTTTAGTTGTTATCTGCTTTTTGTTTTTAGACTTGTAAACCTTTGTAACTACTGCATGTGTTTTGAACTTTCCATGATATTCTATATTATTTTAAATTGTTTGTACTATTTGGAGCTTTTCTCCCCGGGACTCCACTGAAAAACGCTTTAGCTCAGCCGGACACTCCCGGTCATCAAATATAAAATAAATAAATAGAGTGGTTATATACAGACTACAAACTAGATCCAGACAGAAATCTAATAGTTAACAATTGGATTCCGCGTACTAATTTCATGCAAAAATAAATGCCCTTCTTTCTTTATGTGAGCCACAATTTAATTTCTGTTGTTGTACATGGCACCAGGAGAAATATATATTTTAAAGAAACAAAGGTGATCAGAAACATCAGTTTTGTATCTGCTTCCTGATAGACAGTACCTTCTATAGTCTGTTTTTGTTTGAGCTTTTCTTCTGTGATATCATTTTTTTCAAGCACCTGAAACAAAAAAGACAGTATATGCTTGTAATGCACTTTACACTAAGCAAGTCAAGTAATTGGTTCTACTAACATTATTTGGTTATGAAAACGGTTACTAATTAAAAAAAAACACAATAAACAAAACCACTGGGTATTACTCACAAAATATGCTTCAAGGAGAAAAATAACTATAGACTAAATTACATACATGATTAAATATGTGTGATGTGAGCAGCACATGTCAAACAAAATATTCTTTATACAGGCTATTTGAAGTGCATACTAATCCTTCTTCTATACTTGCAAACCAGTGTCCTGACTTATTATACATGATGCATAGTTACAAGGTTGCTATAAACATGCCTTCTCCATCCATCCACTGGTTGGGAGGATAGTCTAATGGCTAAGGTGTTTGCCTTACAAACACAAGGTGCAGGGTTTGAGTCTCACAAGGGATAATTGGCTAGGCTTAAAATGGCTCAGAAGCGCAGTTAACCTAGTACTAACCTATGAATCAGGCTCTTAGATACTGGCATTGATATGTTGCTCTTTGCCATTTTCTAAGCTGTAGATTTTTAGGTAATAATCCTGAGGCCTTCCTGTTGTGATATGTCTTTAAGCTAGCCTTGATAATGGACTTGCTTCCCATCATTGCTAATGACTACTGTTATTTCTTGGCAATTAGACTGCAACTTCTGTTTTCATCAGTTCTGTGGCAATCTTCTGTCCCCCGTGCTGATCACAACCCAAATACTGTTGCACTTCTGACAGACAGTATAGTATAGTTGTATACATAAGGTTTTACAATAGTATTACACAAATTATTGAGAATCTGATGCTCTACTCTAATTGCCATTCTGAACAGCATGCTATAATTCTTAGTCAGCCTTCTCCATCCATCCACATCAACTTAATACTCACTCATGCATTCATTAATCATGCATAAAGAATGAGTGAAGTGTACATCTTCACCCGAATTGGATAACAAATGTTTTTGAACATGGTGGTAATGTACAGGTCATGTTTGGTAAAAAAATAAAATAAAATAAAAAAATAACAAGACCCCTGTTTCACAGCAGTATAGTAGGATGCCATGAATCTTGTACAGACAAAAAAACAAATGGTTACCACTTTTTTATGTTCTCTGAAAGTGGCTTTGTTGTTTAGTGAGCGTAGAATTAATAATAAATAAAATAAGTAATATGTGTGTGTTTGTGCATACCTGTGAGAGAGAAAGACAGCACCAGTGAATGACAGAGAGAGTGGGAGAGACAGAGATAGAGACAATGCATAACAACTTCTTTCAACTACAACAGGCATTCCATAAGCACATATTTCCTAAACGACAGGTATGAAACTCTATTGTCTGGTATTATTGACTGAATTTAATCCTCAGTGATTTAAGAACAAATCAAACATTCTATGAGTGACAGAGAAGAACTACATTGCAAAGTCAGGGACAGTTAAGAGGCATGGGGGTTGCAATGTCTTGAATTGTATGTTTTTTTCATTCATTTGATCACAATGAGACATCTAAAGTGTATTTGCTCAACAAAGTGGCTGTAACTGGTGTGTGTGTGTGTGTGTGTGTGTGTGTGTGTGTGTGTGTGTGTGTGTGTGTGTGTGTGTGTGTGTGTGTGTGTGTGTGTGTGTGTGTGTGTGTGTGTGTGTGTGTGTGTGCGTGTGTGCGCGTGCGCATGGGTGCCTGCCTGCCTGCCTGTCTGTCTCTGCTTCTGAATGTGTGCGGATGTGTAAACATTAGATACTAATATACTTATATACAGTAACTCTTATTTTGGCTGTAAAATGCTTCCTCCAACAGCAATTACATTTGCTACAGCAAGTTTGAATCATTAGTAACGGAACTACTGTACATTAAAAATATTAAAAAATATACAGTAATTATGTAATTCTGAAGTTTTTAATGATTATTATTCATAGATGAAGCATTTGTTGATACTAGACAATGGTGTAGCACCACCTTACTAGTCAGAAGACTCAGACATGTCTTTTATATAGGGAATAGTGAAATAACATAAGTTGAAAAATGCATACAATTTCATTAAGATAACTTACATTTCTGAATAAAATACAGACATTAGCAGTCTGCTTTATAATTCACCTTTGTTAGATAATGAATATGAATGGAAAAAGCCAACATCTATGTAGGCTGTTTTCACAAGCTTCTAGTCTGTGTGAGAGATTAGATGAGAATTTGCAATCATTTATATGTTTTTTGTAGTGAATGTGGTTCAAATGTAAGTAATTTACATAGGAAAAATATTAATATAAACCCATGGTGGTGGTGCTGCGGTAGCGTTGTCGCTTCACAGTAAGACGCTGCCTGGTTCGACTCTCAGCTAGAGCAACTTCTGCGTGGAGACATGTGTGAATGGGCATACCTTCGTTGAAGGTTGTGCGTCAGGGCTGGCAACTCGGCACGTAAATTTCAACTGCCAATCATTAGCGGACCGGAGTTCCGCTGTGGCGACCCTTAACCGGGAAAAGCCGAAAGACACAACAACTGGTTCATAACCTTTTTGCAAAGTGTAATAAGTACAGATAATCTGTTATACAATGCTATACATTTAGGACATAAGTGTTATTCTGGTTAAATTTATTTAGTTATTTATTTAACATTTGTCTATCAGGAAATTCCGACTGGGACACAGCCCATTTTCAGTGGAGGCCTGGAGAAAAGCATTCCATACACATGTCTTTGGAATGTGGGAGGAAACCGGAGCTCCCGGAGGAAGCCCACATTAATGCAGGGAGGACATGCAGACTCCACACAGAAGGCACCCTAGCTGAGAATCGCACCAGAGAATCTCTTGCTGTGAGGCAACAACGCTAACCGCTGCACCACTGCACTGCCCAAATTACAGGCACATGTACCTTAAAAAGACATTATTTACTCATAACATAGAGTTTTCTAAATTCATATAAATACTTCAAGTATTAAGAATGGTCTGAGCATATCTTCAGTATGACAGTTAAAGGAGTACAACAGGTTTCTCTAATGTATTCCTCAACTTCACGGCCCTTTTCCTCTCTATTTACATTGTCCTTTGTAAACCAAGAACAATAAAGCATTTACAATTCTTATAATTCCCCTTACTTCTGTAACAGAAGCCTACCTTCTCATACTGTGATGGTTTCACTTACAAAATTATTCTCTCACATTTGAATAAAGCTTGCTGGAGTCGCCCAATTACTGACATCATCGAGGCCAGCCAGTGCAGGTACTTTTTTTTTTTTTTTTAATCAGTTCCCTCCCCCAAAGTGACATCACCACAGCCATCATCTGATTCTAACTAAAATAATAAGACCCACCCATTCTGTGATGTCATGGCTCCCTTGTCCTTCCCCCAGCCTGAGTGCTGTTTTATTCAGTAGTAGTGTAGTAACACCGATGTTTGGAAACACAGAAATTTGATATGCATACTTGTACACTCTGCATGGTAAATGATGCTTAGGTGGTGTATCGCTTGCATACTTCTCTGTTGAATTTGCAACAGATACTGTTAGTGTGCAGTGCGGGAATAGAAAGATTAAAACATTACCCTGGTATCAGAGGTGGCAGTGCAACATATTCATAGTGGCTTAACATGAGAGTAGCTCTAAGCAAGCACCATGTGAAACCTGAACAAGCACCTAGAATTATTCAATGCAGCTTCTACACCTTAACTCTGAAAATGAATTCACATACTCACATGAACAGGAGTAGCTGCATATTGATGGCTAAAGGTGTATGGGCATGTCGGGTGGTTTCTACACTGCAAAACTGGTATCTAATGGTGGAGATATTTGGAAGGCATGAGCAAACACACTAGTATATTAAAGCCATAGCACCAATTGAACTGGAGGCTGGCAAATAGATTTAGTAAGGGATTTTGTCCATGCACAAATATTTCAACAGTGATTCTTTGCAGTGGCATCCATTATCTGATTCAAGGTAAGTTAACCTTGATGTCCTTTATTTAAAAAAAATCAATAAAAAAATTTACTTTGTTATAAGTGACTTCTGGACACAAGAAAAAGGAAGGGGAAAATATAGCACTGTTGTTTGTATGTACAAAGACAAATCCAGGGACACTGCAAAAGGTTTTTTTTGCAAACCAACCAGTGGAGTAAAAACATATGAAGGCAAACACTGCATACCAACACACTTTGCACATGTAAATCTCGATTTTTAACAAGGTGGAAGCATGAAGTGATACCTTAACACTTAAATTAATAAAGATCTAAACTGGTTAATAGTATAAATGTTTTATTCTTTAGCTCCTTGGCACAAGACCTTACTGGATGTGATTGCAGTCAAGTAAGGCCATGGCTATAGTGCAGCAAAAAATGTCCCCTCTAACAAAGGAAATGCTTGAGCAAAGATATGGCTGACAAAGTTTGCAGATGACTGCAAACTGACACATCTGACACAGATATCCTTCAGAAGGGCCTCACAGAAATGGATAACTGGTGCCAGAGCCATGGCCTAAAGTTAAACGCCAAGAAATGCATAGTCATACCCTTTGGGAAAAACAAGGTTACCCCTAGCTACCATATAGGTGGCAATCCACTGAACACAGAAGAAGTCATCAGGGATCTGGGGACCCAGGTTGACAGTAGCCTTTCGTTTGACACTCATGTTGCTAAAGTAGTTAGGAAAACCTTCTACATTGCCCACCTGATCATGAAGGGATTCACATCTAGATCAAGGGAGGTCATCGTCCCCCTGTACTCATCACTCATTAGACCTATGATTGAGTACAGTGCCCCGAATGTATCTGACCCGACACCTGCAGCAGCTGGAAAGGCCCCAAAGTTCCTCACCAAAAGGATAAAGGGTCTCAAAATATGTCTTATGCTGCCCGACTGAAAGAACTCCAGCTCTATTCAGTCTCATACACTTGCTCAGAGGTGACCTGTGCCTGACATATAAGGCCATGTCAAACCCAGATTTGATGAATATGCTTCACCTCAAAAATCTAGATCCCTCAGAACCACAAGGCGGAGACTTAAACCTTGACACGGTTATTAATAGAACGTGCTGGAGGGACAGATTCATCACCCAGAGACTCCCTATGCTGTGGAACAAAATCCCGGTACATGTGAGGCAGAGCACCTCACTGGCCTTGTTCAAGAGGAATCTTGACCAATGGATGGGAGATCGCAGATATACCCCAGGGATTACTTCAGTGTCACTGCTTGACAGAGGCACAGCAAAATAATAGGCATAGTTTTATTCAAACTAAAGGGGTGGCGAAAGCCACATAACTATGGGCTAGGCTTATAAATGCCCTTGGGCAGATAGCCTAGTATGAACCTATGAACCTATGAGTCAAGCACCCTGCTGAGATCTGCCAATCAATGGAATTACCAGGTCAAATTACCATCAGGACTTTGACAGCTAGGGAAGCTAAGTGTTATGGGGGAGGGGAGAAGTAAATGGACTGGAATTCATTGTCTCAGAAATTAGTGCCATTTAAACTAAATTAGAAAAAAAGGCAGCAGTAAACAGCACTTTGAGTGTGTTCTGTAGCATTTGTACTGTTTCTGTTTTAAGTAGTCATCCAGCAGCAGGGAATGTTACTTACACTGTTGTATTTTACTCAGTACTTTGTACACATGCAACATCTATGAAATGACAGGGACTTTAGGCAAACGGAGGCCTGCATGATGTAACATTTTTGAGCCAAACAATGATTTCTGGGATACTGGATGGCAACCTGATTTATCCAAACCACGTCAATATGCCAGCCTCCAGGTGGTCAGAGTCTGGAATTACATATAAAGATATTTAAAATCCTGTAAATAATCCCAGAGTGCTGTTAAAGTGTAGGAAACATCATGCCATGATGTTTTAAACATATTTTTTGAGTCTGTGGGTGCGGTACTCCTTTAATATATAAATAAATATGTATAAGCAATGCTAATTATTATAAATGAATAGTTATTTAAAGTTCTTCTATTTGATAGGTCTTACTATATATTAACCTTATTGTGTAGTTTTTGTTTGTTTTCTACAAATTTAACATCTTCTTAAAGAATGTAAAATATTTATTTAGAAAATTTCAGTTTATGTACATAGAAGTAGCAGCAAAAATGTGATTGGCTGTGTTATGGTGTTGTTAGTAAGCGGCTTGTATGAACATTTCATCAAGCCTGGAATATTTTATTCCATGTTGGAGGTTAAAAATGTTTTTAATTCTGAAATTTTCACATCATCCTTATTGTGTTTGTCCATAACAAGTTGTTCTTTTTTTAGTATAATGCTTTACACACTAAATCATTTAATCGTAGTTTCCATACCTATTGTTCCAGCAGATGCCAGCATATAAATGCCTTTCACTAAATATAAATGGGTTAAATAACCCTTTAAAAAAAATAAGTTATGTACTCACCATAATGTTCCATGTATGGAGTCCATCTCGCCAAACATTATTACATGTGGGTTCGGAGCCGATCCTCGGCTCCGACTCGGCTGCTTAGAAAACCTGAAAACTTCTGATTGGCTCGTGGCTAGTAGGTATCCCATGGTGCATGCGCACATTCCCCAGATCTTGTTTGCTACTAGTCTATCAGAATAAGACAGGAAAAAGGGCAAAGGTCCAGAAGAATAAACTATAATAAAGGCGCCCTTATGGTATAAACCACTGTAGAAAAGGAAAAACTGTTTCCAGATCTTCCATATAGGGGGCTGGTGGGTGGTTTCGTAATAATGTTCGGCAATATGGACTACATACATGGAACGTTATGGTGAGTACATAACGTCTTTGTTATGTAGTCCTATCTCGCCTCCATTACTACTTGTGAGACAGTGTCCCTAGCATCTTGAATGGGTGGCTCACTGGAAAATACTCCTGAGTACCAGGGAACCAAACGAGGCTCTACCCCTGGAAATTAAATCCAATTTATAATGGGAAATGAAGGTATGAGAGGTAGCCCATGTTGCTGCTGCACATATATTATCAATAGGTGTCCTGGCTTGGAAAGCAGCAGAAGTAGAAAAGGACCTGGTAGAATGCACTTTGACTTTAAAGGATAACTCCTTTCCCTGAGAAAGTGTAAATAAAGGAAATACAACTAGAGATCCAGTTTGATAGTGTGACCTTTATAAAATGGCAAGCCCATTCTCGCCTCAGCAAAAGAAATGAACAGCTGTTCTGATTTTCTAAATCCTTTGGTCCTGTGGATATAGAAACGCAGTTGCCTATGCACATCCAGTTGGTGGAATGTATACTCTGCTTTATTGGTGTGATTAGGGAAGAACACTGGCAATTCAATTGTTTGGTTTAAGTGAAATTGAGAACAGACTTTAGAAATAAAGGAAGGACTGGTCCGGAGAGAAACCCCTGTCTTTGTGAAAAATTAAATAAGGAGGTTTAACTGATAGGGCTTGTTATTCAGAAACTCATCTGGCTGAGGTTATTGCCACCAGAAAAAGAGTCTTCCAAGACAGGAATTTCAACTGACAACTATGGACTGGTTCAAAAGGTGGCAGAGTAAGTCTAGACAGGACTAGATTCAAATCCCAAGGAGGAATGGGGTCTTACACAGGAGGTCTTAACATCATGGAACCCCTAAGAAAAGATTTGCACAGTTTGTGAGACATAAGACTGGAATCATTAATCTCCGCATGAAAATTAGATATTGCTGCTAGCTGAACTCGGAGTGTAGCAGCCGCTGAACCCTGGTGAAAGAGTTCTGAAAGGAACTCTGAAACAATAGTAATGGGAGCTGTAAATGGATTAACTTCTCTGTTGTGTGCCCATATAGAAAATCTCTTCCATTTACTGTGATACAATTTCCTAGTCGAAAGCTTGTGAGAAGAGGTAATAATATGGGTTACAGTTAGAGACAGATCATGAAGCCTGACTAGTGATGGAACTGGAGCAGCCATGCTGTCAGTTTGAGAGTGTGAAGACTGGGGTAAGAGAACCTGACATATGTGTCAGGAGGTCTGGCACTGGGTCCAGAGTCCATGGAAATTCTAACAGGTGAGGCCCGAGGAAAGGGAGCCAAATCTGACGAGGTCAGTAAGGCATAAAGGGGATCATCTTGCTTCCCAACAACATTGCTTTCTGTATGACCCAGGAAATGAGTGGAAAAGGATGAAAAGCATAAAGGAGTCCCGGGGGCCAATCGTGGACGAGTGCATCTCTTGGAGACTCTCCCGGAGGGGGGAATGAGAGAGAAAAAGCTGCTGCATTTGGTGTTGATGGGGCAGGCAAAGAGATTGCAGAAGGGTCGTCCCCACTTGTGGAAGATCAGACAGGCTACTTTCTGGTTCAAGGACCATTTATGAGGTAACAATATTGCCCTGCTTAGGTTGTCTGCTATCATGTTGGAAGTCCCCGGGATGTGCGTTGCAATGAGAAAGCGTTGGGAAGAAATTGCCCAATTCCAAACTCGCAGGGCCTCTCGACATAAGGGGCTTGATCTGGTCCCCCCTTGTTTGTTTAGATACCAAACCACCGACATGTTGTTGGTCTGGACAGCTATCGTCCCAAGAGGGAGAAAGTCGTGAAGTGCTTGCAATGCTAGAAGCACCACTCTCATCTCTAGGACATTGATATGCAGATGGGCCTCCTGATCTTGCCATGTGCCTTGGACAGTCCTGCCAAGATAATGCCCTCCACTCTATCTGAGAGGCATCCATGGTCACAGTGGCAATGGGTTGGTGCGGTACAAAGGGAGTCCTTGTGGCAAGATGACCTGGTTGAATCCACCAGCGTAGATCCTTTTTGCAAGAATCTGTGATCAGAATCTGATGATGTAGAGGCAACTGCTGAAAAGAGCACTGGGATGACAGGAGCCATTGGAGTATCCTCATATGTAGTCTTGCTAAAGGTACCAAGGTTATGGTCGATGCCATAGTTCTGAAAAGCTGCAACACCACCTTCGCTTTGACTCTTCGAAGGGGAAGTATCCTGTAAATTTGTTGCACAAGATTCTGTATTCTGTGTATTCTGTCTGTAGGTAGTCTGGCTGTCATAGCAACCATGTCTATGTTTGCTCCTATAAATGTTATAGATTGAGTGGGCAAAGTAGAGGATTTTTCCCAGTTTATAGAGATTCCCAACTGGGAACAGAGCTTGATTGTAGAATCTCTCGATTGAACTAGGCGATGCCTGGTGGTGGCTGTCAGGAGCCAATCGTCAAGGTATGGAAAGACTTGGATTCCCTGACGCCTCAAATGAGTTGTGACTACTGCCATACACTTGGTGAACACCCGGGGGGGCTGTGGTGAAACCAAAGGGCAGCGCCCGAAACTGGTAATGATTGGCTTCCAGCCGGAAGCGTAGGTAGCTCCTTGATGCTTTGTCCATCATTATGTGGTAGTAGGTATCCCGGAGATCTATTGAGCACATCCAACTGTCTCTCCCTAACAGAGGGAGTATGGATTGTAGAGTGACCATTCGGAACTTGGACTTCTTTAGATACTCATTTAACCTGCTGAGGTCTAGGATGGGTCTCCAGTCTCCTGTTCTTTCTGGAACTAAAAAGAACCTGTAGTATGTTCCAAATCCTGTCTGGTCTGCTGAGACCTTTTAGATGACTCTTTTTAATAGCAGCTTTTTTATCTCTACAGCCGCTTGATCCCTGTGATTGGGTGGTACATCTGGGATCCTTTTGGGAAGGCGTGGTGGAAGGGAAAGGGGTACAGAGTAACCTCTGGTGATAATGTCTTGTACCCACTTGTCTCGAGTGAGATTTGGCCAGGCTTCTCTGTACAAGGACAGGCGACCCCGACCGGCTCCAGAGACGCACAGTCGGGTTCCACATCAGGAACGCTGATAGGGACAGTCATGAAAGGAATCGCGACCTCCCTGATTTTGTGGGCCTCCCCTGCCTCTAGGGCGACGTCTACCATTATTTCCTCCTACCCTGCCTCTGAAGGAGAAATCACCCTGTGTGTCCTGGAAAGGTCTCTGTGATTTCTTGAACCACATTTTACCGCTCTTCTGACCTTTAGGGTAAGATCTAGAAGGAACAGTAAAACAGACTCCCATGGCAGAGAGAGTCTTTCCTTCCTGTTCACACATGGTGAGGGTATCTTTCACCTTGGGTCCAAAAAGAAAGGATCCGTCCACGGGAGCATTGGTGAATGAAGACTTGAAAGGCTCAGCAAAGTTGCATGTCTCCTTAAGGAGACTCCTGAACCCGCCACCCTACTCGCACCATCAGCTGCGTACGAAATCAGCCGCATGGAGGAGTTAACAATAGATGTGAGAGTAGCCAACTGAGCAGACACTGTAGATGGGACTGCTTCAGTAGAGGCACCCTGAAGAGTATCTCTTAACTCCTTTAGAAGATCTCTCTGAAGTCTCATAAAATGTCATAGATAGTTCAGCGATTGGAGTGTAAAAGCCACTGAAGAGAAGTTACGTTTCCCGTACCTATCCATCGTTCAGGATTCCTTATTCTGTGGATGGATAGAAGAAGAAGTCTCTGCTAGCTCCTTCTTAGTGGCCGCCACCACCACCATGGCATCAACAGGTAAGTTCTTGGATAAAAATTATTTGTCTTTAGGGGCGGAAAGAAATTTATTTGGCCTCCTGGGGACCAGTTCCACAGCATCAGGAGTTTGCCATGCTTTCTGACTCACAAGATTCAGTAATTCATCAAATGTTGGAGACACCCATGGAGCTGAAGGTTGAGACCCAAAAGCCTTCACGTACACTGACTCCTCATCGGACAGGGTAACGGTGGGCCAGCCGCCTCTCTGCCTGAGGATCTCCAAAATGTTTGCAAAGGAGACATCTTCAGAGGACAACTTAGGAGACCCCTCCAACTCATTGAGGTCAGTGTCAGATGTGACAGACTCATCGGGGGAGTCTACATGCTTCCTCTTACATGATCTCTTATGAGGAGGCTCCTCAGCGGGGTTTTCTGGGGAGGTCTCGGAAGATCAGGGGCCACCCAAATGGGGATCCTGAGGCTGTGGGTCTCTGCCATCCCAGGGGAGAGTGGATGCTGAGACAGTAGTCGTTACTTGAGGGAGTATAGCATCGGTACTCCTACGTGGGATGGATGAACTATCCAACATGCTCCTCATCCTCACAAAGACAGATTCCTCCAGCTCCAAACGACACCCCGGCTCCGAAGAGAGCATAGGTGCCAATGGCTCCAAAAGAATCGGCTCTGAGAATGATATAGGGTCTGAGCTCACTCGGGCCGACACACCAAGAGGAAGACTCGGCACCGAAGAGGTTCAGTTCTAAGTGTCCCCCTCATGGCTGACCGATGAGCTTCGGACCCTAGACACTTCGGACGGCGCCGATAGTGTCGGAGTAGAGCTCGGCTCCGAGACAACCACACGGGGTGCTGGAGCCGAGGACACCACTATAGTCAGTACCGATAACATCGGCTCCAAAGGCCCAATCTGGGTTGGAGGAGGAAAAAGAGCAGGATCGGAAGCAGGAGTTAGCTCCGAGACCAAAAGGGTCAGAGCAGATAAAAATTTTGGCAAGGCTGACAACTTAAGGAGTCTGAGCACCACTCTCTCAATGTCTTTTTCAGATAATCTCCTGGAGGACAGTGTGGGAGACCTTGCTCTCTGCAATATAGGCAATTTTAGAGTAGGGGAGACCGGTGGAATGTCTGTAGACTGGCTCCGAAGAGGACTGCTAGTGATCGGCGCCAAAACACTTGGTGCCAATACTGCAGGGTCCGTGTCCAGAATCGCAATCGGCTCCGAAGACAGTAGAGCCGAACAGACAGAGGCCAACTCTGATTTTGGTAATTTCTGTGGAGGTTCAGAGACAGAAGTTGAGGCTGGAGAAGGTCTTTTAGAGGTCTTGCCCTTATTCTTTCTAGAAGACTGCGATCTAGCAGAGGAGGAAGAACTGGCTAGGTCTTCCTCGAAGGAAGGTTTTAACATGCCTTTAAGGATCAGCTTATTCTTCCATTCCTGGAGCACTCTAGGGCTAAAGGAATGACAAAAGAGACAAGTTTATTGAAGATGTATGGCCCCTAAACAGTACACACAGACGCTATGTCCATCGGTGATGGACATTTTTTGCGAACATTTAGTACACTTTTTAAACCCTGACTGTTTATGTTCTTTATGTTCTTTGGACATAATGGCAGTAGAGAAAAAACCAACACACTCACACAACAACAGAGGAACTAGATCCTCTAACTTAAGCAGATCTAGCCCTAACACCCACAACAAAAATAAAAGGGGTTTTACTGACTTAAACGAACCTAGTGCAAGAAAGAAAAGGGGAAAAAAACTAGCACCTCTAAGTTAAATGGTCTAGTCTAAAAGCCTACACTCACGGGAACCACACACAAATGGCCAACAGGCCCAAGAATTTTTAAAACAGTAATAAGTCAAATCCGGTTAAAGACACAAATCGGTATCACAATAAAACTGTCAGCAATCAGAATAACACTTCACACGAAGCAAAAAACTCCTAATAAGTAGTAATAATAAAGAACTAAATCACTTAGCTACGGCCAACCAAAAGAAGCTTCCGACTGAAGATGCGGCAAACGAGATCTGGGGAATGTGCACATGCACCATTGGATACCTACTAGCCACGAGCCAATCAGAAGTATTCAGGCTTTCTAAGCGCCCGAGTCGGAGCCGAGGATCGGCTCTGAACCCACACATAATAATGGAGGCGAGATAGGACTACATAACAGTTTAGTTTAAATAAGTGTTTTACTCTACATGAAGCAGACATTGTTTTTCTATAGGAAATTCATTTGTTAACTAAAGATTTAAATAGATGGTTATTCAGTTTCAAATGGCCGTCAGTTCGGTTCAAAAATAAGAATTGTTCTTATTACCTGGAAAAAAAAAGTCAGGTCTACCTAAAATAGTGGATGTCTATTCTGACAAGAATGGCATGCTGGGACTGGTAGGAATAGAAATTGATAAAAAATATTATAACCTTATAAATACCTAGTGGATCCTTGGGACTGGTTCTAAAACAGTTAAGAAATACTTAGAAATTATAACACTATACACTTAAAAGAGAAATGTTGATAGCTTGTGATTTTAACTGCATCCTATCAGACAAAGACACTACAAATGTTAAACAAATCAGACTATTTTCAGAAGCTAAATATTTAAATCATTATATTAATACAATGTATATAAGAGATATATTAGATTTAAATCTAGATGGTTCTTTAAAATAGACTCACTATTATTTTAGATTTGGGACTCAAAGCAGTATTGATAAAGTACTGGTATCCAATGCATTATATTCCAAAATAGAAGATGTACTAATAGTTTCATGTTCCTTATCTGATCACAACAGTTTTATGTTCTTTTTCTGATCACAATGCTATTACATTTAAATTAACTTTAAGTCCAAACAATTTAATTTCTTTCCAAAGACTCACGGCATATATAACTAAAATAAAAGGATTTAATGAATGGTTATTAAAAGAGATAAACCAGTTTTATGGAATTTAACAATAATGGTGAGGTCACTGATGTCATGCTATGGGACACGTTAAAAGCTTACTTATACAGTAAAGGAAAGAACTGGTATATTTACGAAATAAAGGATTGGGCTAAAGAGTTAAATGCTCTCCAAGCTAAAATTGATAAATTAAAATTAAACCTGAAACTCAATGATAAAGCTGCAAGCACACAGTTGAAAAATCTAAATCAGAAATACCTAGAAATCTTAGATCATAAGATTTCCATTAATCTAGAAAAAATAAATTACAGTTGTAGTCAATAAATCCCAAGAGTCTTCAGAGAACAGCTATTAGATCTAAAACATAAATAAAATAAACCATATCAAGGAGGTTATTTATAAAGAAGGGAAAAAGACTATTAAAGCTATGGATCTAAAAGATATATTAAAATGTTTTAGCAAATATTATGAAGAAATTAATAAAACAAAGCCAAACCTGAGTAACAGCAACTTATTGGATAGTTTTAAAAGAAAACATTCATAATAAACTATCAAAAGAACAAAAAAGCAAGATTGATTAGTCCTTTTCTTTTAAGGAATTAAAAGACCAAATTAAAAATCTTAAAACTAATAAAGCACCACATATGGATGGGATAATTTCTAAGCTATGTAAAATTTTACCTAATAATATTTAAAAAAAATATTAAATGCTTTTGAAGAAGTTAAATGTACATCTAATATTCCTCCATCCTGGAGATAGTCTATTATTACACCCATTTTAAAATCAGGTAAGGATCCCGCTCTGTGTTCTACTTATCGACCTATGTCACTTTTAAATGTCGACTACAAGATTTTCATGTATATATTAGTAAAAATATTAAATCAAATGCTCATTTAGTAAATGAAGATCAGACTGGGTTTATAGATAATAGGAAAGTTAAAGATAATATAAGACTCTTTACTCTGATATGGCAAATACAAATAAAAAAAGAGTTATCCATAATAAGCTTAGATATGGTTAATACTTTTGACTCTGTGAATTGGTCATAATTTTTCAGAGTACTAAATGAATATAACTTTTCCACTAGTTTCATAAGGTTAATTAAAAAGCTTTATGGTAACTCAATTTACTTTGTCAAAATAGGCTCCTTTATATCTAGCCCCTTTGATATCTTAAAAGTTACCAAAGAGGAATGCCATTTTCCCCTTTGCTATTTGCCCTTATTACACAGCCATTTGCTAACTGTATAAGATCCAACATAAACATTAAAGGTTTTAAAATAAATGAAAAATGTTCTTCTAAGATTCAACTTTTTCCTGGTGACATTCTGCCCACTAGTGGTAACACTGAACTCTCATTGAATCATATAGCTAGCTCTATGGACTATTTTGAAAAGATTTCAGGTCTGAAATTTAATCACAATAAAACAAAAACCTTGGTTATAAACAAAGGAATAACCACAAAATTAAACTCTTACAAAAATTTGGCTGGGACAATTCACAGTTAAAAATACTATTGAGACTAACAATAATAAAAAAATTATTTTAGTTAACTACAAAACTTAACTGCTGCAATATCCAAATTAACAGACAATTGGAATAAATTATTTTTCACATCTGAGGACAAACTTATGTTGATCAAAATGATAATCTTATCAAAAATCTTATTCTTTAGTCAGTCATTAATTCTTCCCCTTCTAAAAAAAGTTTTTAAAAAATGAACTCTATTTTACTAAAGTTCTTATGATATCCCAAAAATGCAAGAATCCCCTCAGATTGGCACATCAAAAGTTGGGAGGAGAGTGGCATTGGTTTCCCCAATACTAACTTATATTCTAAATCGGTAATTATTAAAGTAATATTCAAGCTGCTTAACTCCTCCTATGCTTCCTGTTGTAAATCAATATATGAAAATATACTAACAGATAATAACAAATCTATAATAGAAACTTATACAAATTTAGACATCAATACCTTTTTTGTGTTTTAAAATACTACATAGTATATGAAAGAAAATTAGCCAACCAGAACAAAATAAGGGTCATGCTGCTAAATGCTAGGAGCTTAAGCCAAAACTGCACTCCCTGGAAGCACTTCTATCACTAGAAGATGTAGATGTCTGTGCAGTCACAGAAACCTGGTTCAAGGCCTCACAGAGTGCACCGGCTTAGCAAGGCTACAATACCTTCCACACCTTTAGATCAAAAAATTAATGTGTGAAAACTAAAGTAGGTAGTATTTCTATCTATATTACAGGTAAATTCACCTCCTATCTAGTTAGACTGGATGACTCTGTGGAGTGACTCCAAGTCCAGGTTACGATGTGCAAGACGCCCATTCAAGTCACAGTCAGTTATAGATCCTCCTCCATGGGTCATGATGCCCATGCAGTCTACTTGACCAAACTGGACGCAATCCGAATTTTACGGAACACTCTCATTATGGGGTATTTCAATTATCCTAACAGAAAATGGGAAACCTACACTAGCCCAACTCGTTAGCACAAAGTTCCTTAACTTTGTTAATTCAAATGCCCTGGAACAAATTGTTCATATTCTGACAAGAGGAACAAACATTATAGATCTGATCCTCACTAACATGCCAAACAGATGCACTGCCACAACTGTTGGACACTCATTAGTTAAATCTGACCAGAAAACAGTCACCTTCGAGTTGACACTAACATCAGAAATCACAAAGGGTGAAATCAGATTAAAAAACATTACCAAGGCAAACTATACCCTCCTAAGCGAAGGTATAAATGCATTCCAAGCCCTACCCAAGCTGGAAGTGGAACTGAGGGTGATGCTACTCAATGCTAGTCTAAATCTCAAAATGCACTCACTCAAGGCACTCCTTAAAACGGAGAACATCGATATTTGTGCAGTGACTGAGACCTGGTTCAAGGCTCCAGAGAGCACCCCTGCACTACCAGGCTATAACTCATACCACACTTTTCGGCCATGTAACCTGGACCTGAACACCAAAGGTGGAGGTGTGTCCATATTCATTAAGGATATCCACACCTCCATGCTAGTTGCTCAGCATAATGCAGCTGAGGTTATCCAAGTGCAACTCTGGGCAAAACTGCAATCAAAATTATAGCTTGCTACAGATCATCCACCATGCCCCAGGATTCCCACTCCTCTTTTCTTGATGTACTGGAAAATATTAGAGTTCAACCAAACACCCTAATAATGGGCGATTTCAACTACCCCACCATTAATTGGGAAAACTACTCATGTACCAACTCCTTCGCTCAACCGTTTCTGGAATTCATAAACTCCAATGCCCTGGATCAACTTATCCACACCTCCACCAGGGGAAACAATATCCTAGATCTAGTCATTACCAATATAAGTGACCGGTGTTCCACACCTGAAGTCAACGTCTCATTGGTCCGATCCAACCATAAGCTAATTACCCTAGATATCCACATCCTGCCTCCACCCCCCCCCCCCCCCCATTAAGGACACCATGGTAAAAAAATTCTCCAAAGCCAACTTCATGCTTCTTAAGACAGAAGTGGTGAACTTCATGACACCCATGCAGATGGACAGTACAGTTACGACTACTGAATCCTACACAATTGCACTTTATAAGCACTTACATGAGTGCATGGATCGTACTATCCCAAACAGAACCAAGAAGCTATCCTCCAAAAAAGGAAGCCAATCTGGTGGTCCCTTGCCATAAACAAACTGTACAACAGAAGGAAGAAACTCTTGCAAAAGAGAGTAAAATCCCATGAGTGGAGGAGCTCCCTGGTCAGCCTCAATAAGAAGCTGCGATCCCTGATAAAATCCTCCAAAGCTAGTTACGAAAACAAAATTGCCACTGATTCTAAAGACAACCACAAAGCATTCTATAGCTATGTCAAGAATCTCAATGGCAACATTCAGATCTGCTCTGAGTTACAGCACAATGGCACCAAATATACAGACCCAACTGATATTGCCAACATCCTGGCAGATGGGTTCAGTGCTAACTTTACCCCCCCTCTCACCCCCTAAACAGCCCATCTCTATACTGGAAGAATGCAAAGTTCCTGTAATCACGGCTGCACAGGTTAAAACCACACTCTCCAAAGCCAAGAACACAGCATCCATGGGACCAGACAACATCCCAGGCTGCGTTCTACATGAACTATAGAACGAACTGGCACCCCACCTAAGTACCACATTCAATCATAGCCTCACCTCAGGCTTTGTGCCTGCTGAATGGTGCACAGCAACGGTTATCCCACTCCACAAGGGGGGAGCCACCACGGACCCTGGGAACTACCGCCCCATTAACCTGACAAGCCTGGCCTGCAAGGCCATGGAACGTATCATCATGGAACTTATAAACAAAGACATTGGTAATCTCCAAACTCTGGATCCCAACCAGTTCTAGTTTGTAAAAGGCAGATCATGTCTCCTAAACCTGATAGACGTCTTTGAAGCAGTCACCAAAGCAATAGACAAGGGTAAGGTGGTTCACACAGCCTATCTAGATCTTGCCAAGGCTTTCAACACCATCCCCCACTCTGGAATTATAGATAAACTCACTAAACTAGGTATAAATCCCTATGTCACAAGATGGGTTGCCAACTGGCTCACTGACAGAACCCACACTGTGAAAGTAGCAGACTCCAAATCCGACTTCAGACCAGTGAAAAGTGGAGTACCACAGGGTTCAGTCCTGGGTCCTCTCCTGTTTGGTATCTACTTCTCTAAAGTACAGGCTAACACAGAAGGTCTTTGGCTAACGAAGTTCGCAGATGACTGCAAACTAGGAGCCATAATCGAAACTCCTAACGATGTGGACATCCTACAAAAGGGCCTCACTGAGACAGATGCCTGGTGTCAAAGCCATGGCCTCAAGCTCAATGCCAAAAAGTGCATTGTCATCTCCTTTGGTAAAAACTCTGTACCCATGAACTACAACATAGGCGGTAGTATACTTAACACCGAAAGTGTGATAAGAGACCTTGGGACACAGGTGGACAGTAGTCTCTCCTTTGATAATCACATTGCCACAGTAGTCAGGAAATCCTTCTACGTGGCACACCTCATCACAAAAGGTTTCTCATCCAGAAAAAAAGAGGTCATTGTTCCCCTCTACACATCACTCATTAGACCCATTATAGAGTACAATGTCCCTTTTGGTATGCACCTCAGAAGACATCTACAACAACTGGAAAGGATGCAGAAATACCTCACAAAGAGGATTACTGGCCTCAAGCAGATGCCCTATGCAGACAGTCTCAAAAAACTCCAGCTTTATTCCATCGCATATTGCCTACTCAGAGGTGATCTCTGCCTAACATACAAAGCTATGTCAAACCCAGAGCTGTTGGACATGCTCCACTTAAAGAAATCCCAATCCTTCCAAGCTACACGCTCTAGGGACCTAAACCTTGTCACCACAATAAACAGAACATGCCGGAGGGATATATTACTGTCCCAGAGACTTCCCATACTCTGGAATAAACTACCTATCTATATCAAACAAAGCTCCTCATTAGCACTCCTCAAGAATAATCTTGATGATTGGATGGGAAATAGGAAATTCACCCCGGGGATCACCTCTGTGGTTCTGCTCAACAGTGGCACAGGAAAATAATTTTCTTGGGTGGCAAAAGCCAGGGTACCTTTTTGGCTGGCTTGTATAGGCCCCAGGGCCGATAGCCTAGTATCTACCTATGAACCTATGCCAAAGCTTATACTAATGCCCTGTGCAATCACTTGCATATGTGTATAAACAAGGCTGTACCAGAAAGAATCAAAGCTAGAACCCCAAGTAAATATAAGCTGCCATGGTGGACATCCAGCATCAACAAACTTTACAATAAATGCAGAAAGTTGCTGTCCAAGAAAACAAAGGCAAAACCCCAACAATGGAAAAGCACCCTTCTCAGCCTCAAAAGGCAAATAAGACAACTAGTCAAATCCTCTAATGGCTCCTTTGAGAGAAACTTATCAAGTACAGCCAAGGATAACCATAATGCCTTTTACAGCTATGTACATAGCCTAAAAGGTAGGATCCAAGCATGTGCAGAACTAGTGACCAACAGTAACACAGTTACTGACCGCACAGAGATAGCAAACCTGCTAGTGGATAGGTTTGGTGAAAATTTCACTCCCTTATCTCCTCCTAACTTATCACAAACCTTCCTTCAAACTTCCTCCCCACCCTACAAATCTGAAATGCAGGTCCTCAAAGCCTTGTCCAATGCAAAAAATACAGCCTCTATGAGACGAGACGACATCCCAGACGGTCTTCTAAACAGGCTAAAACATGAATTAGCATCGCCATTAAGTACCCTTTTCAATCATAGCTTAACCACCGGCATTGTTCCTGCAGAATGCAGAAGAGCAACAGTTATTCCCCTCCACAAGGGTGGCCTAGCAACAGAAAGGCCTCATCTGTAAGGCCATGGAACGTATCATGGACCTCATAAATAAAGACATAGTTGACCTCCAAACCCTGGATCCGTCCCAATTCGGCTTTGTCAAGGACAGATGTTGCCTGTTAAATGTGGTGGACTTCAATGAAAATATGACCAGGGCCACTGACGAGGGCAAATCTGTGTACACAGCATACCTCAGCTTGGCAAAGGCTTTTGACACAATCCCAAATTCAGGCATTACCAATAAACTTAGCAAAGTGAATGTAAACCCCTTCATTGTAAGACAGGTTGTCAACTGGCTCACAAACTGGACACACACTTTCAAAGTGAGTGACTCCACATCAACCAGCAGGCCTGTTACCAGTGATGTACCACAGAGGTCAGTGCTGGGCCTCCTACTGTTTGGTATATACTTCTCAGACAATTCAGGTCAAAACTTAAGGGTTGTGGCTGACCAAATTTTCAGACAACTGCAAACTAGGTGCAATAATTGAATCCTCAAATGATGTCAGTATACTCCAGGAGAGTCTCATGCAGACCACTGACTGGTGTATTAGTCATGGTCTCAAAGTGAATGCAAAGAAATGCATCATCATTCTCTTTGGTACAAAGAATATCCCTTAACACTATCAAATCAACAACAATGCTTGACATGAATGGGAAATAATCAGCCCTGCCAAGTCTCAAACCCAGGACGCTGTGCACTACAATCACAGCAACGTACCACTACACCATCTGAGCTGTGTAAACTAATATTAAATAATAGTTTAATAATAATCTAATATTCAAGAGGTTTATGATTTCAAATTATCTAATCAAAGATCTACATTATTTCCTATAACTTTCACAAATGGATGCTTAATATCTTTTAATACAAGGAAAATGTTTGACATACAGCATAGTAACTTAATTTATTGGCATCAGTTTCTGAATGGGAATAAAATGCACTCATCTAATTATCTGATTGCTAGTTACAGTATGGAAAATAGTAGTTGCTTAGATATACAAACATGTATGGAATATATTCAAGACCAAATTAAAATAGCACTAGACATACAAACTAAAACTATTCCAAAAATCCTAGACTTCTTTTCTAATGCAAATAATAATCCATCTAAAGGTAAGTCATACATGTCAATCACATATAAGATTATTAGAATTGAATTTGTTCCCCCAAATTGTCATACTGGACTTACTCAACAAAAATAAATAAGAATTTTCTAAGAAAAGTAAGAAACTTTCCTTAAAATCTGCAGGAAAATCAACATCCTCTCTATACTGGAAGATTTATACATGGGTATTTTTTACACAGAGTTTTTCTAACACCCCACAAAATTGCTGTTATATATAAATCAGAAAAAATAAAATGTTGGAGATGCACTGAAGCCCTTGATGCCGATTCGGTTCATATGATCGTAGAATGCAACATAGTGTCATCTTTCTGGGCTGATTTCAGAAACTTCTGCAAAGCATTGTGGTCAGATAATTGTACTATTACAGATGCCTTGATTTTGTTCAATGCCCCGATCCAAGACGTTATTCCAGTATCGCAAATACCTCTTCTTTGGTCTGTCCTAGCTATTGCTAGGAAAGTTATAATTAAAAACTGGAAATGCAAACCTACTCTCTCTTTTAGTTAATTTATCTATCTAACACATCAAGGCACGCACGTAGGACTGTTGGTGCTCGGTCCAAACCAAGAGTAAATCATCCAAAATAGAGACCAGCACTCAATGGCAGCAGGATAAAGTTAAATTTATTAAGGTTGTTAAAACTACCTACTATTAATGCACAAACCGGTTTCGGCTGTAAAAGCCTTTTTCAATGTGACTTAACAATCAAATTAAATTTCAAAAACCATAATGCATCCTGATTCTTGTTTTATACCCACTCCTTAAAGTGGTATTGCCCGTTTTCATTTCTTTATCCATAATACTTATACATCTTGTTGTCTTGTTGAAATATCATGTTAAATGAACATAATAAACATCATAAACATATGAATCTGCCACATTAACATGCTTATTGCAACTTATTGATTTCTAAATATATTTTTATACTATAATACGTTAAGTCCAGGTTTGTGCCACCCCATCTTGAAATTTCTGTGTGATTGTATTTTGTCAATTATGATGAACTTGAATGAAGCTCCTATATGTTGTTTGGTGTGTTTATATAAAATTTAAAAAATTTAAAGCTTTTTATGTAGGGCAGACCTCTAGGCCCATTAGAATTAGAATTAGCGAACACCTTAGTTCCATCAGAAATAGGCGAATAACCAATGCCTTATATAAACACACCAAACAACATATAGGAGCTTCATTCAAGTTCATCAAAATTGACAAAATACAATCACACAGAAATTTCAAGATGGGATGGCACACTAAACTTAATAATATGGAACAAAGGTGGATCACCACCCTTGGGGCTCTTTTCAAACGTGGACTTAACGAACACCATGTACATGAGGGATAGTTTTTAGGTACCCAAAGGAATACTAATAAGTAAATAAAACAATATCATTAGGCAGTCCATTATCATAACTCTTGATGTATATAGACATTATAAGGAATACAGGTCTACATTCAACAACAATAATGGCACTAAGAAAGAACTATACATTTATTGGTACATTTTTTCATAGGTAATAGATACATCATAACATTTTGGTCTATAATTCACTCTGGAGCCACATTATAACCCTCAATATTTAATATATAAGACAAACAATAATATGCTTCTAGTAAATAATTATATGCGTATTATTGGGGACTTACCCCTTATTTACAAATCATAAAGTACTGGGGTTTGTGTGAAAAAAGTTTCACAAGAATTATAATTGGAGTGGTTATAATAAGATTTCATTACTTGTGTAATCAATGTGGGCATCTTATTTTCTATTCACAAATGTACTATAAATAAAAGCCCACAACACAAGCTTTATAGTATAAAAATATATTTAGAAATCAATAAGTTGCAATAAGCATGTTAATGTGGCAGATTCATATGTTTATGATGTTTATTATGTTTATTTAACATGATATTTCAACAAGACAACAAGATGTATAAGTATTATGGATAAAGAAATGAAAACGGGCAATACCACTTTAAGGAGTGGGTATAAAACAAGAATCAGGATGCATTATGGTTTTTGAAATTTAATTTGATTGTTAAGTCACATTGAAAAAGGCTTTTACAGCCGAAACCAGTTTGTGCATTAATAGTAGGTTGTTTTAACAACCTTAATAAATTTAACTTTATCCTGCTGCCATTGAGTGCTGGTCTCTATTTTGGATAATTTATCTATCTAGCCATGCATTTATCAGGAGTTTTTGATTTCTGCATGAGTGGTCAGTATCCTTCTGGTCAGATGCTGTTGTCCCTTTCTTGATTCCCTATTGCTACATTTCCAGAATTGCATTTCCCATTCACAGAATACAACTGTGAGACCTCAGTTTGTGTGGCATCTGTGTTTGCTTTCGCAGTGTGATTTTTGTTTCTTCATGGCTGTGGGAGTGTGGAATTAGTATATTAAAGGAAGAGTCTACTGGTGAAGTTGAAGCTCCCCACGTGGGGTGCAGAGGATTGTCCCCCGCAAAACACTGTTATACTGTTGTGGGGCTTGTTGTTTATGGAGGTTAAGTTGACATGGACTAACTGGGGCTTTCAGGTGGCTATGGTTCAATCATTCACAAAGGAAGTAACTTTTTCTCATGTTTTAAGTGCTGCAGAGAATACTCGTCTTAATGCATTGCAATAGCACACAATAAGATTTGGGACAGGAAAACATGCAGATGCTTTCTCACCACATAAAAGGTGCATTATGCAAATGAAAAGTATGTACACAATATCCAAACACTGATAATAATGTGGAAGAAAAGCAGTGTTATGAATGCAGGTTCTCTCCCACAGTACATAATGGGACCAAAAAGAAATATGTAGCATGGTGGTGTAATAGTTAATATTTCTGCCTCATATCTCCAGGGTCCAGGGTTCAGCTGTGAACTGTGGTCACTGTCTGTGTGGAGTCTGTGTCTTTTCTATGTCTACTGTACTGTCACTGAGTACTCCGGTTTCCTCCCCAAAACATTTTGGGTTATCAGGTGTCTTATGGTAGCCAGTGTTGCAGTGGTTAGTGTTGCCGCCTCACAGAAAGAGGTTCTCCGGTTTGATTCTCGGTTGGGGTGCCTTCTGTGCGGAGTCTGCATGTCCTCCCTGTGGTCACGTGGGTTTCCTCCGGGTGCTCCGGTTTCCTCCCACATCCCAAAGAAATGCTGTAGGTGGATTGGACACTCTAAATTGTCCCTAGGTGTTAGTGTGTGCATGTGTGTGCCTTCTGTGGAAGGTTGGGTGCTGTGCTGGCAACTCGGAGCCATAAAACTCCACTGCCAATCATGAGCGGACAGGTGATCCGCTGTGGCAACCCCTAACCAGGAAAAGCCAAAAGAAGAAGAAGGTGTCTTATGGTAGCCACTCTACTGTCCAGACATATTTCATCCATTATTGCCCTTGTTGTGCAGGTTATAGCTGAAAAGGAACTGGGAAGAATCAATTCACTAACAAATAAATAACTTAAATATATGTATGTGTGGATAAACAACCATATATGTACTTGTCAAAAAAAAAATTATCCACGCTTACGAAGAGGAAATATTGCCTTACTGCAGAAATGGAGCAGAAAGGTGAACTCATTTGAAAATTATCTTGCTGCATTGCGGCTCCATCAATACTGGATCTGTATCAGGTCTATTAATAAATGACATACATGAATGACCTAGCAAATGCATGTATCCCTGTGCATATCCATTATTCATTACACTTGTCCATCTTATTTCTGTCTGAAGAGGTAATGAACTAAATTCCTGAGAAGGATGAAAAATGGTGCTAAAAAGCATTAGTCAACACTGGGAAGGATATGCACCTACAAAATACACTGCCAAAGACAAAAAGAGAAGCTGCTGGGATGGAATAATTCACAACAAACAAAACAGAACCTTAAACTAGAGAAAAAGTGGTATAAGCTAAGGGTAGGTGGTGGGAGGGGTGAGAGAGCACTGGGATACCACCAGTGCACTCATAGTTTTACAACTTATTCTCTGAACAGAAAATGATCCACACACACCCACATATATCTATATATCTATATCTATGTGTGTGTGTGTATATATATATATATATATATATATATATATATATATATATATATATATATGTATATATATATATATATATATATATATATACACACACACACACACACACACACACCTTGTGTGTGTGTGTGTGTGTGTGTGTGTGTGTGTGTGTGTGTGTGTGTGTGTGTGTGTAAAATATAAGAAGAGCTATGAAGAGAAGAGAGTAAAACTGGCACTCAGCATCCAAATTCAGAAATACCAAACTGCAAGGGGCTAACCTCAGGACTTCAACATGTTCATGACTTGGAGGTTACACTTCCAAATCACACCATGTTAGAGCAGGACTGTGAAGCTAAGCACTTCAGCGTGCTACTAGAGATATGCTTACTCTGTAATGGAATGCTGGAGATGGGAACAATGAACGAGTGGAAGAATTTCAAAAGACTGTAGAACAGTTTCCTTGAATTTTGACTTCTACAGATTTGCTGAAAACTACAGTCCTTCCTTTTCTGTTTATTAACTGGGTAAACCCAATAAACATAAGCCTTGTTTCAGGAGTGAGGCTTAAACACTGCCTGTTCAAGTGACTTACTAGTTACACAAAATGCAAATGAGACTGAGGGAATCGAACCCTGAACTACAAGATGAAGTGCTCACAACCTTAACATTTGTACTAGACTTGATTGACAGACGGATATAGCAGTTTGTGTTCAAAAACGTCACAAGACTTTGAAATGAATCCTTTCCAGAAAGTCAGTGAAAGTGGAATTGTTTTATAACTCTCATCACTGGCATTCTTTGAGTAGTCAGTAGAAATATATATTTTAGAGAGTATTGTGAGTTTTTAGGTTGTAGATTCACAAGTTAGTACTAAATGTACGGCTAAAAAAATTTGAGAAGCTTAACCACATTAGCTTTAGAGTGACAAGAGTAGATTAGTCCTCTCTAGATAGATAATTTGCATTAATATCAGGTATGAAATTGTTATCAGACAGCCATATAATCATAAAAGTTAGATCTGAAGGTAGTATATGAGATAGTTTGCTTGACATGCTATGGGGATCAGTTGCAAAGGTGGGAGAATGTGCTGGGTAAGAAATTATAGCATTGCCATGTGTTACTTATCTTATAATGGATGTTTAGGTCTTTAGACTGGATGTTTGTTAGACTGTTTGTTCGATGAAGAAGAAAACCAAAATGAACAGGGTTTCATAAATGTCACCTCTCAAGACCCAGGGTAAGAGATTTTAACCGCTATAGCAGCTAAAGTGGTTTAAGCCAGAAATTTTTAGTTAGGAATTTTTTGGGGTTTTGAAATTGGACAAGGGATTTAGGCAAGTGCATTCCAAAGGGAGCAAAGTATTCATTGCAGAGGTTTACTAAGGAAGCTGTGCAGAGTACTACAGATGGTGAAGGAGCTAAGTGTTGGGTCTAAAGTTGTACAACTCAATATTCATGCCTTTCAGATCATTCAACTTGATTTTTTGTTTTTTAGTATTTAATGCATACATATTTGTGTGTGTAGTTCTAAGATTGCCATGCCAAGATTTGTTGATGGAAGAAATGGAGTGCTTGTTGCAACAGCTATGTGAGACAGGGTTTATTATCAAAACATTGAACATCAGAATGTAAACCTGTCAAAAATGCGGTTTACATGTTTGATGTTTGGAATACTTAGTAGGCTGAAATATTGGACTCTAATGCAGGCAAAGTTGAATTCAATCCAATGCCCCCTTTGCAGCAGTCCTTACGGACCAGATTCATACTCCACAGTGCTGACAGTCATGTCCCCCTGCACCCTCCTGAGGGGGGCTGTGTCCCCCACACCTCCTGCCACTTATATATTCCAACTCTGAGATCACACTACAGTGTGGAAAAGGGTAATTCTCTCGATTCTCACTGTCCCGTGATCTCATTACAAAACATCTCCCACATATGCACCACCTGCCAGACTACATATGGCCGAGAATGTCATGGTTGACTGCAGTGGATCGAATGCCGTTATGTACCTGGACATCTGTAGTCGACTTTTCCACCGTCAACTAATGGATTTTCTGAATTCGGAATACTGGACATGTAAGTTTCACGCAAGGCACGTTCAAGACACTGACAGTAAACTGTGAGACAGATGTGAATAAACTTGCAGAGGGTAGATTTCTATGATGTCCATGACAAGGTAAAGGCTCCAGGACTGAAGAAATTTTGCAAATGAAAGATCAATAGAGCCCAGTGTAGGAGGTGTTTTGCAGAATAATATAAGAAAATAAAATAAAAAGAATATCTAAAGGTCCACGAGCACATGGATAGTGCAAACAGAAAACCTAGCTCACTAAGGAGGATGTTCTCCTTTTTCCAGGTCCCTTTGATTTTGCTTTCCAAAGAAGAAAGTATAAAGCTATCCAAAACAGATGGAAGATAAGAAGAAGGCTTGAATAAAAGCAACACTGAACAGAGATTATCAACAAAACATTAAAGAAGGTGGAGACATAACTCTGGCTAGACAGTTAATGTGATGGACAGTAAATAATTTAGTGAATAAGTGATAAAATAAATGATGAGGGGCGAAAATATTTAAAATCTACAAGAGATGTTTAATTGTGAAACTATTTTCTTTTCTTTCCATTCCTCTTTATTTCTCAGCACTACATATGGGTGTGACATCTTCTTGAGGAATGATATACATTCTAAAGAAAAAAGTACTTAGAATTCAACAGGAGATATGGAGGACAGGGAAGCCACTGTGGGTCTTGCCAGGTTCAGGGTGGCAGACAGATGAGACTTAGAGGAACAGGTTTCAAATAGATCTATCCTCTGGCTATATAAGATAAAAGCTTTACACACTACCAGGGTAATACAGACATAGGACATGAGGCCATAAATATCAGCCAAGAAAAGTATGTGTCATTATAAAATAGAAAAAAACTTCCACACTGCTTGAAGCCACTGTACTGGAGATGAGGCACAAGCAATCATTGTAAATTTCTAGGTCTTTTTTGACAGCAACGACCTCACCAATTACAAGCAGTCAACATAACTGAATGTTAACAAATAAGCAAAAACAAGGGTCCCTCACTAAAGGTCCACCACTCAAAGTCCAAAAATATGAGTATAAAATGAAAAGCAGTTGGATTACCAGGCTGTATTCCACTTTTAATAAAAACAATAAAACACGTGTTTTATTGTTTTAACATAACTGAATGTCGATAAAAGAAGTTTGTATTTTCTCTTTATATCTTCTAATGCACAATGTTACTTAGATTCCCTATGTCTAAGATGATCATTTAGTTTTATCATCACATTTTGTGGAAATTTTACAAATTTACAAAATATTAAACCAAATTATTACCTTTGTTTGCATGTTACACACAGGGAAATTTGAAGTGTAGTGTAGATGAATCCCAGGAAATTAGTTAAAACAAGGTTGTCTGTTCTTAATTCCATTACATATTTATTTATATAATAAACCTGTACAATTTAATTAGAGTTGGAAATGTAGGCAGTGAAGGTCACCTCAAATAAAATTGGAAAAATTATGAATGAATGCATGTGCTACACATATGCATGTTTAACTTTAAATAACCTGGGAGTGCTATGCCTGTTTTGGAATAAACAGAAATTTGGATAAATTTAATACAATGAAACAGACATTTTGACTCAGTCTAACAAACTATAATATACTTTTTTTAACAAGCTACCGATAAATAACTGGGCTTAGCATATGACAGAAGAGTGATTTTCTACACAGAAAGGTTTAAGTGGGGAAAATCAGCAGAATAAATGGCAATGTCAAAAGTAAGGTATATTTAATTTGAATTATATTATATTACCATTGTTCAGCTACACTGCATGCATTATTTCACCTATGAACAGCTTTAGAAATACAACTATTATTTTTTGTTGTGAATGGACACAAAACAGTATTATCTGCTCTTGTATTTTTTTCTGTATTATATTATATTATTTTTTTTTACTTTAAGATTTCGGTGACTGACACTATAGACATTTCTGGTGAAAGTGTTTACCTTGCAGTCACAAGGTACAAAGTTTGATTCTCACCTTTGAAAGGGAAATTGTCTGGGCTTAAAATGGCCCACAAAGGCAGCTAGCCTAATATTAACCTATGACACTTAATAATATTTTATACAGCATTTTATTAGTCTGCAACATTTTTCTGTTTAGTCTTTAGGGTGGTACAAGAATAGAACAGACATTACTCAGTGCATGTGTGCCTCATGTTTACTGCATTTTAACAAACTTTCACTTTATATTAGAATATTAAATTAATTTAAATGCATAGAGTAAAGCAGATAAGATCAATATACTTGAAAATAAACATTTTAGTGTATTATTAAAAGTAATTATAAATGAATTAGACACGATTAAACCTAATTAAGATGTATATTAAACCTAATAAAAAAAGGATATTTATATTATACAAATTCATATGATAGTGGAAAATAATATACATTTTTCATTTCTGAACAATATTCATGTCATACAGTTTTAGATGACAAAAGAAACAGATATATTTTTTATTTTATCAAATGATCGAAGGATTCTTTCATAAGGCTATTGATAGCCCTCCCAACCACCCTCCCACCCTCTATTACTGAATCTCTACATTGCCTCAATAGGACCTCTAGGACCTGACTCTAGAATCTGTCAATGTCATACCTGTAACTAATCTCTTCCACATCCATCTTTACCAACAGTACGCTGCACACTATGCTTTCAACTTGATAATTCTGTATACTTCTACTACCCATGTAAATACATATACTTCCTCACCTAACCACATCCTCCTTACTTAACTAAACCTCTCTCTTTTTCTATCTTCTTGTTCTCACACATCTCTACTAAAACTAAATTCATCTCTTTCCTACCCCCCCATTTATACAAAAAGAAAGAAGAGCTAGGTTTGAAATTTTTAACAGTGTATTATATGTTTCATATACCATGTATGTTTTCTCTTATTGTATCTAGGCCAGCCTATTGTAATCGCAGTATGCCTTTTGTTCTTTTTGCATTGTTACTTTAGAGTTTTTTTAATTTCTGTTATGTCTGTGTACTAGACCTTTTCTCCTCGGGTCTCAACTGAAAATGGGCCATTTAGGCTCAGATGGACCAACCCGGTTAGCAAATGTCAAATAAATAAATAAATAAAATAAACACAAATATATTCCCAGCTATATGTAGCCAGCAATGTTATTCATAGCATTGCATTGAAACCTATGCCCACTTCTACTATAAAAAAACTCCTCCAGAAACTGAAGCCATGCTCAAATGCTCCTGATAACATCCCTGCTTATTTTCTTAGCATAGCTGCTGAAGCAGTCGCCTACCCCAGTAGCATTCTAATTAACCGCTCTATCCAGGAAAGCATAGTACCCCAAATTTGAAAAAAGGCCTTCATTATACCATTGCATAAAGGAAGCAACAATAACAATGTTACCAATTTCCGTCCCATTGCTATCCTGTCTCCCATCTCTAAACTCTTAGAAAAATGCATCCAACTACAACCCCTACCACATCTCTTAGATAATCACCTACTAACTCCCACACAACATGGATTCAGGCTAAGTCACAGCACTATGACAACCCTCCTCTCCTTCCTTGAAACTGTTAATAAAGCCCGGGACTCTGGCCTTATTGTTTCCACCCTACTACTTGACCTCTCTAAGGCCTTCGACACTATCTCACATAGCCTGCTTTTAACTAAACTCTCTAAACTTAACCTATCTTCTCCCTCCTTTAACTGGTTCTCCAGCTACTTATCCAACAGATATCAAGCAGTAAAATGGAAAAAGGCCACCTCCTCATTCCTTAATACCCCAACCGGAGTTCCCCAAGGTTCCATATTAGGTCCCCTTCTCTTTAATATATTTATAAATGATTTCCACAACTCTATCCCTTTCTCAAATATCATCCAATATGCAGATGATTCAACTATTATCTGCTCTGCCTCTTCTACCCCTACACTCCTAAAACTTACTCAAGAAGCTTTTTCAACCACTGAGCAATGGATGAAAAGAAATCATCTAGCACTGAGTGCCACCAAAACCAAATTAATGGTATTTACTCTCTCTAAAGTCACCTCATTCAACTTAAACTCTTTCACTATTACTAGTCAAAACAATATACCTCTGGAACTGGTGTCAGAGACCAAATTACTTGGGGTCCAAATTGATAACCAGCTCAAATTCAACTCTCACTCACAACTAAATATAAAAAAAACCCCATCAAAAACTAGGCATGCTCTACCGACAAAATCATTACCTTACACCTGCCACAAAAGTAACTCTTTCCACTTCCTTTCTCATCCCCTCCCTTCTCTATGGAGCTCCTCTTCTTACTAACCTACAATCCTCTCTGAAAACACAACTTTCCTCCTGCTACAACAAAATCGCCAAGTTTGCTACCAGCCATAAGTCCTCCTCCCATCACTGTTCCTCTCTCCAAAAATTAAAATGGCTAGAACTTCCTAATCATCTTATCTATACACAACTAACTCTTGCACACAAGCTCATTTTTAACCCCTCCCTCTGTCCTTCCCTCTCATCTGCCTTTAAGATGCACCTACCTGATAGAGTATTAAGGTTCAATAACCAAAATCTACTAGAAGTGTACAAACCAACCTGTCCCCCAGGCAACAATCTTCTATCTTATGGTCCAGCACGTCTCTGGAACTCCCTACCACCATCCATTCGTATCACTTCTAACCATTACATTTTCAAAAAATCTCTTCATTCATATCTAGTATCCCAATGGGAATGCTCCTGTTCTCTCCCCACATAATTAACAATAGCAATCTCCATTTTCCCTTCATTCCATGTTTACACCAAATATTTTTCTCTATTTCTGTTTACATCAAAAATATTATTTCCTTCTATCATCTCTCTATACACTTATACTCCTATCACTTCTATGCTATTTGTAAATAATGCATCAGACTGTAACTGTAATGTGTATGTTCCTAATATGAAATGCCTAATGTTCCTATCGCTAGTCTGTATCATCTTCAACCTTATCACTAGTCTGCACTAATTTGTAATGTTTGCTGTATTATTTGTAATGTTTTGCTCGAATCTACAACTTTTTGTATAATTTAGCATCTATAACCTATTGTAACCTAGATTGTTTTGGAGCTTTTCTCCCCAGGACTCCATTGAAAACGGGTTCAAAACGGCCCAATGGACTATCCTGGTAAACCAACTGCAAATACATAAATAAATAAATAAATAAAAATAAATAAATAGCACACATCTGTACTAGCACAGAAAGATAGCTTTGCAGTAACAGCACAGCTTGCCATTTACTTGTAGCACCACATAACAAAATTAGATAAAACTGAGCAAAAAGAATTCCTAACGAATACTTACCTGATGCACAGATGCAGCTGTACCCCACAGGGAAAAGTGCAGGGCAAACTCCAGAAACAAACCCACATAGTGGAACTATATTATCAACAAGCTTTATAAAAAGTAGTCTTAGCTGTATGCATTATATCCTGCTAAGGATATAACAGTCAGCCAGCTTCCAAAGCTTCATGGCATGTTCCATGCACCAAAACTGTCAGGCAGCTGAGGCTGAGCTGACGAAAAGACAAGTTTAGGCCCCAAGCCCTTCAGGGCTTACCTGTCAACAGACAAAGGGAGGCTGAGTCCTGAAAGAGCAATGCTAGGAATACCAAAAAAATAAATATCCACACCCTGGCATAAGAAGCACACCAAAAAAACAATGAGGATGGAGGGAGGGAGGGAGAGTGCAGCTACTTCAGTAGTGATCATTTGAACATCTACTGTTATGGTAAGTTTACTTATGTTCATCATAACTGTATTATGTTCATTATATGGATCACTGCTGCAATAGTTTTGACTCTATGGGTAGATTGCCCTAGGTTACTACATTTGGGATGTGGAAGGAGAATAGTTCAGCAGCCCCTGGAGAATGGTCCTAGCAAAACCTAGCCTGGATCTAGAAAAGGAATCAAGCTTACAGTTCTTTGTAAAAGCATGTGTGGTGGACCAGGTATCAGCTTCTAGAATACTGCTAGAATATAAACCTTTCCAAAAAGCCAAATATGAAGCTAATTCCCTGGTAGTGTGGGACTTTATCTTGTCTGGAATAGTTTTGCTATGGTGACTATAAAAAATAGTAATAGTCTTAGACATTCATTTGGAAACAGTCTGTTTTGGCACGAGTTATCCTTTCTTCTTACCTTCACAAGAAATGAAAAATTGATCAGAAGATCCAAAAGAGAGTAGCTGAGTTGTCTGTGGACTCCCAAGGTATAGAATATCCTTTCTCCCTCATTTTTATGTTCAGAACAAAGGGGAGGTGGATAGTTTGGATTTAAGCACATACACTAGGACATCATTATAGGCATAAAAGAAGGATTAGTTCTCAAAGAAACCCTGTCTCTGTGGAAAATGAGATAGGGTTGACCAGGGTTACCAGATGTCCCTATTTGAGCGGGACTGTCCCGAGTCCCGGGCAGCCTCCACTTTGTTTTTTTTTTTTTGATTGGCCCGTATACTGGCATACAGGCCAATCAAAAATTGCTAAACACAGAGCTTCTTGTGTTTAATGCGGAACATCGCAGTATATATAGGCCAATGCAAAAAATTGCAAAACAGAGCTACTTCTGTTTAATGCGGAACTGCGATGTTTCGCATTAAACAGAAGTAGCTCCTGGTTTATTTATTTTTGATTGGCCCGGGCCAATCAAAAAAATAAATAAATAAACACAGAGCTACTTTTGTTTAATGCGGAATTCTGATGTTCCGCATTAAAGTCCTAGTGTTTTTTTTGTCTTCACTTGCTGTGAAAGACTTTTTTTGTCCCTACCTGGCCAGTCGGAAATCTGACAACCCTGGGGTTGACTCACCATAAGAGCTTACAAATCAGATACTCTTCTTGCAGAGGTCAGAGCAATCAGTATAACTATTTTCCATGTTAAGAACCTCATGCCAGCCAGGTTAGCTGGTTCAAATGGAGCAAGTGTTAGTTTCTGTAACATAAAATTAAGATTCCAAGGAGGGGCCACTGGTTTACTTGGAGGTCACTTGTGTTAAACCCCTTTTTAAAACATTTTGACATGAGACTGCATTGAAAAAGAAGGCCATTTCCAAAATAAATGAGAACCATGGCTACCTGTGCCAGAACAGAGTCACCACAATGATCTTGGGAGATTCCTTTTGAATCTTCATAAGTATTCTGGATATTAGTGGAAAGGGTGGAAAAGCATCCAGGAACATTCTTTCCAAAGAAAAGAAAAGGCATCTGTCTTTCAGGCCTTCTTGCACACAGTCCTGGGACAGAATCTTGCCAGTTGATTTTTCCTAGAGAAGGCAAAACGGTCTACATGAGGAACTCTCCACAAATGGATAAAATCTTGGAAGACCTCCTGATCTAGTTTCTAATCATGAGGATCTGCCCTGGTCTTGCACAGTTTTTGCTCTGACAGAATGCAGAATGCCTGTAGAGTGAGATTGTGCTGTGAAGCTGTATCCCAAGCTAACATAGCTAGGCTGCAAAGGGGGTACAGCCTAGTTTCTCCCTTTGCTTGTTGATATACCACATGACTGTGGTATTGTCTGTAACAAGGATTCAGAGAGTTGAAAAACATTGATCAGGACAATCATCTCTGTGATATGTATGTGCTTTCATCTGTCCTTGGTGTTCCACATACCCTGTATGTTTATCCGTCCTGAAACTGCTCCCAAAGCAAAGTCCAAGGCATCTGTGGTGACTGACTGCTTTATTACAGGGACGGAGAAGGACAGACTTGGATTGAAGGATATCTGTTATACCACAAAATGATTTCTTTTTCTGACAAACTTCAGCACTGGGATTTGAATAGACAAAAGGTATTGGTGCTGAGACCAGAGAGACTTCAGATACCAGTGTATCTTTCTCATGTGGAGTCTTGACATGGTTATCATGAAAATCACAGAAGTCTTGAGACCCAAAATCCTGAGGTATTCTCTTGCAGTTACCAAAGTTTAAATGGAAACCTTAGAAACAGATCTAGATATAGATATATTTTTTTCCTGTGGAAGAAAAGCTCTTTGAACTAAGGTGTCCAGCTGACATCACAGGAACACAATCCTGTCAGAAGTCAAGAAAGACTTTTGAATGTTCTCTTGGAATCCCTGCTTGATAAAGAGAGCTCTCATCCAAGAGAGTGAGATTCCTGACACTTTAGAAAAGACTCTGCAAAGATAAGCAAGTCGTCTAAATATGGATAAATGTGGATACCATGTAGCCTGTGATGAGCTATAGCTGTAGCTAGACACTTTGTGAACACTTTGGTGCAGTGAATAGTCCAAATGGTAAGACAGAGAACTGATAATTTGATCCAGACACAACAAGCTTAAGAAACATCTGAAATCTGGATGAATAGGGATTTGATGATAAACATCTTTTAAGTCTAGTGTTACCAGGAAGAAGAGTTAACAGGTTGTGAAGTGACATAATTTTGAATTTGGGCACTATCACAAACAGATTTAGGAAAGAAAGATCCAGAACTAGTCTAAAAACATTTCTTTCTTTGGTACTAGAAACATCCTTGAATAAAAACCATTTCATGCCTGGGAAGGAGTAACTGGTCCTATCACATCTTGGGATAGCATGTGACGAAGAATTGGGGGAAACAAGAGTCTGACCAGGATGATGAGGAATGACCCCCTGACAGGAGGAATTTCTTCCCACTGCCATCTGTAACCTTGATGAATGGT
>NC_056747.1:515863256-515998256 GCF_019279795.1 Protopterus annectens | reverse complement strand
CAGTTACTACATGAAAATAATTTAGTATTAACTTTTTTAACAGTTTCTGCGTTAAGTTTAGACTGTAAAAATTCTAGATCATGTTAACAAATGTAAGTTTATACTTCTGCCTTATCTGTTTCATACTTTTGCTCTAATATGTACTGTACTGTTGTATTTTTTGTGGAGTTTTTCTCCCCGGGCCTCTGCTGAAAACGGGCTATCAACCCAGTCGGACTATCCTTGTAAACAAATGTAAAATAAAATAAAATAAAGGGGTCCAGTCCTTGGTCCATGGCTCAAATGGAAAACTTTAACCATTTCCCATTGTAGATAGTTCTCAAGGAAGGATTCTGGGCTGACATCTTGATTTGGATCAGCCTAGATGGCTGCGACATGTCCCAAGCCATTATTGGAAATGGAGATACCATGTGGTTAATCTTTGGGATTTAAGGTCCAGGTGAGGTTTGCCAGCTAGGTGAGAAAGGAGAGCTGGAAGAAGTTGCAGAAGGAGATGATTCCTTATTAGATGAGGCTAGAGGACTGGAAACCAGGCTTGTTGGGGACAAAATAGGGCTATGACAATAACTTTGGCCTAGGAGGAAAAAGAGGTAAGGCATGAAGGAGGCACAGAGGCCACTGATGGACTAGAATGTTAATGGAGGAAAAGAAGCTGCTGCATTTGGCATTGGTGAGATAAGTAAATAGATGGCAGCAAGGCTTACCCTAGTGCTGTAAAATCATCCTCACTATAGACATGTTTAAGGCTCACTCATGAGACATTAGAAAACATCTGCAGAGCTTGCCCTTTAGCAACCTAGCTTTACCAAGGAAGTGCACTATCAGAAAACACTGAGAATTAATTGGCCCTTCCCATACTGTCATTGTGTTCTGACACAAGGTATGACCTGGTTGCCCCTAGTTTGTTGATATACCATACCAATGACATGTTTGGAAACTACATCCTGAGGGAGGAGGTCCAGAAAGGCTTGCAATGGTAGGAAGACCACTCTCAACTCCAAGATGCTAATATGCAAGGAGGCCACTTCACTTGCAGAATCTGGATCATGCAAGAGTTCATGATTTGTCTTTTGAAAAGAAAAGTCGTGTAATACCATGTGTTATTGAAGGACAGTTAAACTATTTAGGATGAATATATGTACTTCTTCCAGTCAGTGGGAAAGAAAGTTAATAAAGGTGTATTTTTCTGTAATGTTGAAGTCAAGATTAAATCCAATAAAGAGGAATATTATATAATAAAAGACAAATTGGAGACTACATTTGATACATTTTTAACGTATGCATTGAATTATAGATTTCATAACTAATAAAAAGTACAGAGTAAACAGTAAATTTTAGATGCAATTTATGGAGAGATTCTATGGATAAAAATAAAATTAAGAAAAAAAAAACAAACAGATTTTTGGGACCTGATAGAATACTGTAACAACATAAAGAGAGTGGAAATTAGATTGTAGAAAAATAAAGAATATAAGAAAAGAATGGTGTGCTGAAATTATGAAAAAATAGTATCGGACAGAACAAAGGGAGGATTAAGTACTGACATTAAAGAAAATATAAAAAGGAGAAGGGAATGATGTCAGAACATAAAAGAATGTCAATATTTGTTATGAAGGTCGACATTAAACAGGCTAAGAGTTAAAGGAATGACGAAATATAAGCAATATGAAGAAAATAAATGTGTGATGAAGAGGTAACAACTGAACATATCTTTGGTTTGTGCAAAAAAGAAGGGGTTCCAAATATAAATATGGAAATTATATTGTATTTGCATCAAATGGAGTATTAGAGAAGAATGCCACAATGTTCTCTGTAAATCCACATAATCTGATCCAGGCAGTAGCTGCATTGTGAATGTCACTAGCTGGCAACTTATTTCTGTGAGTCAAAGGTTTTTCCACAAGTTCTCATTGAAACTGGGTGATGTGCATAAAGTACCTGATGCAAAGACACATTTTCCCATGTGGTTCATTGCCCATGAATCTTTACTTGTGGATGAAACACTGGGCTCTAATGAGAAGTTTCTGTTTTTACAGCTGTCATTACCATGATGAATTCACAAGTGGGAGGGCTTCATCCAATTAAGTCTATCCAGTTTCATACGTATGGGCTCAACCACATGCGGTTCTCACCAAGCCCTTTCCACAAGCAGATTTATTCTGTGGTTTGTTGGAATGACAACTCAAGATGTAGGAGGGGTAGTCCAAAAAGACTCCTGCAGGATCTCCTCAACAAAGGTGGAGGCTGTGGGCCAAGATTACTTCTGCCACATCAATTCTAAGACTTCCCCAAATCCAGGTTTCTCTGAAGGGGATTGTGAGGAACTCTACCCCTCACCAAGATGTCTACTTGGGGTAGAGGTCTCTGAAGAACAATAAAGATGCTTCTTCCTGCATTTCTCTTACTAGGGACTCACAGAATGGATTTAGCTGAGTGCTCTGAGGAAAAGACTTCACCTGCTGAGTGGGGTCTACATTGGCCTTTCAAAACTGACTTGCTCTAGGAGATGAGGAGAGAGCATATGACTCCAAAGTGAGAGGTGTTGCAGGGTTTAGACAAAGTAAAGGGCATAGCTCCAGTAACCATCAACCTAGTGGTTTCCCCAGTAATCCTCTCCAAGAACTGGAAGGTTGATATTGAGCCTGTTGGTACCAAGGCTGCTGGTGTCACACCCACTGCTGACATACATGCTGTTAGCACAGATGATTTGGACCCTATATTACTTGGTATTGACAACTTGACCAGTACTGAGTATGCTGTAGGCACTGATAGGTCAAAAAGTAAAGATTGTGACACCAAGAATGATCATAAAAATATCGGTGCTGATCCCACCACTGAGACCTCAATGTCGAGGCCAAGATGCCTAGTAGTCCTTGACATAGAATGGATCAGTGTCCAGACTGCTGGAATCAAATGTGTTGATGCCCATGGAGATAAGCCCACTTGACCCAATGCAAAAGATACTGGTGATACTTTTTCTGCTGAATATGGGCCCAGGGAAGGAGAATAAGAATTGGACTATATCGGTCCTTTTCTGACTATCGTAGATACAGAGGGTGATGAGAGGACACCCAGCTCAATTTGACACCCAGCTCAATTTGAGCCTTGACCAAGGCTTGAATCATTTGGTCCCAATCAATATGGGAAGAAAGGCTCCTAACCAACACTGTTGACATCACTGACAGAGAAGAAGGACAGGGATACAAGTATTTAGACAACTTCCTCTCTGAGGAGAAGCTACCAAGACTCCTTCTTGGAGAACTGTCAGAAATCAGAGTCACCTCCAACTAGGAGGTCTCCAGTGGGGAGGTTTGAGGGGTAGCTGGGGATGACTGAACTATCTTAAATGGAAGAGCCTCAGAGCAGGGAATTTCAGGAATGGAAGATTCCTACTGGTCTTTTCCACCTCCAATTTTCTCTTTTCCCTCCTGTATTTGTCCTTGTCTAAGTTATTTTCTTATGCAGGACGGAAACCTATCAAAATCAACTTATTCTTATGTTCCTACAGCACTCAGGATTTACAAATGCAATCTTGTTTTAAGTGATTTGGCCCTAGGCACACAATGTATAAAATCATGTCTGTCCTGGAATGGGATCTTGTGGCCTCATTAGCTGCATTTTTTAAAAAACAGGGCCTTATCTTTTATCATAATACTGATATCAAAGACAAATCACAAATTTAGCTAGAAATTTCTAAAACCATCAAACTTTAAAGGCAATCAGCTTTAACATGAAAGAAAAAAAACTGTTGAGATAAAAACTGTCACACATCAGAAACAACAGCTATAAAAATTAATAACCTGCAGTATAATAAGCACAATTGCTAACCAAAAAAGGAAAGCTTAGCTCTAGCATCCTAACATGGAAGTGGGAAGGAAGGAAATTTGACAGGAAGAAATCTCTGAATAGAATTAAATATATTGCAGACTATAATTGGTGTCCTAGCAGGAAGAAATAACCACTTTTTAAATTATAAAAATAAGTAAAAGGACTATGAATGAACTCCTGGAATCTATGTCTGGATACTTGAAGCAGCAAATGAGATTTGGAATAGAGGGAAGCATGGAGCATTGCGGGAGTTAGGGGTGGAATTCAAGCTTTGTGTGATGTGCAAATACTGACTTCAGTGCTGTGTGGTGACACGTCTTTCAGTTTTGAAGAGGATAGACTGAATAATGCACGATGTAAAGTTGTGGTTATGGCTGAAACTGTCGGGGTGTGGCCTGAAAAATGAGAAGTAATGTTATTAAAATTCAAAAATAATGTAAAAAAGATGTAATATGTTGAATTTTACATGGATCACCAAACTGTACGCATGAATGCATATAATAAAGACCCTTGCTCTTTTTGATAAGTTTTTGATAAGTGTGATGAGATTTTTTAATTTTCACCTTTGCTACCACAAACTCAAGCAGATGGGATCATGGTTTAAAGTTTGTTACAATGCATGGGAAATATGAGCCGAAAAAAAGAGCATCTGATTATACTCCATATTCTACAAATACCAGCATTGGGAGTCAGACTAATGTTACCGTCACAATAATAAAGCTGGTCTAAGCTATTGTTTTCTCAAGAAATATACTTCTCAAACATACTGTAGCCAATATCTGTTATACTTTGATGGGGAAAGGGAACTAGATGATACGGAGACAGATGCTGTTTTTCTGCTGTGGTAAACATTTCTTTAGTGTTTTCAGCCTAAAATAGAGTAGATAGTAGCTGTAGCATAATCCAGATACAGGTTTGCTGCATCTGGGTCTGTTTGTTTGTAGTAGCTGCTTGTTCTGAGTACATTTTCCAGGCCATTTTGGATTGGAAAAGACCCTTCTGCACTTTATTGAGAGGATTGCATTGATTGATACTTGGCTGGTAAAGGTTGGCTGGTCTAAGGCTTGGAGTTAGCACCTCATTGATTCTTTTGAGCTTTTTTTAAAGTTTTTTTTTTTAGGTTTTTTTAACCTTCTGGTATTTAAGCCCCACTTTTGAGTACGTTTCATCTTGTTTACGCATCTTTCAGCACCACACACTGCCTCACAATTGTCCGCCATAGCAGTACAGATAATTTTGACAATTTTTCCCATAGATATCGCTGTATCCCATTAGTGTAGTCCTCATCTTTAGCACATTTTCGGGCAAATAGGCATTACTAGTGAAGCTGTCTAAGCACCCCATTTTGATAACAGCCTCAAGTGTTTTTCTGAGGCCTTGCTCTACTGACTAGTATAGCACTAAGCCTAGCCTTTGAGGTACTAACCCACTAGTTATTCCTATGTGTGACCCCTTTTCCTGCCATATTTCTGTTTCAGAACATATAAATTTACCTAGCACTATGGATGGACAATTTCCCACAATTTCTCCAGCCAGCTTGGTCAACATGGGCATCCTGAGGCAGTGTAGCAATTGCCTCATGTACACAGACCTGTACTAACAGTCCACACAAACTCAACATATGAAAGATGCAACTATATTAAAAACCTTGAATCCATGCTCTCTCACACATCAGTCTGTACATCTGATACTGAGCGGGTTGTCAGCATGCACGGCTCATCACCTACTCCACCCAAACCCACATCACACATGTCTACATATGCGGAGGTCCCTGCCAGAAACTTCCCTAAACACCAGAGACCTCCTAAACACAAACACAAGCATGCTACACATAATACTACTTCTGCACAACACAATACACACAATAGCTCATGCACCAGTGTCTCACCTGTCAAGCCCATAAGGCTAAACACTAAACCTAACATATTAGCCATAGGTGACTCCATCATGAGACACACAGATTTCCCTCTCACCAGCCTGGATAAGGAAAAGGTCACTGTCAGGTGCCAGGATCTGTCATATCACACATGCACTCAAGTCTCTCAATAACAGCTAATGTTATGACTCCGACATAGTCCATGTTGGTGTGAATGACTTGAGACATACTTCTCTGGACTATATGAAGAAAGACATGACTGAGCTCTCGGACTACGTGTCTCAGGCAGGTATGTCCCTTGCCTTAAGCAGCATTCTACCTTCACCTAGGATGATACCTCAATGCAAACAGAAAATTATTGACTTCAATAATTGGTTTAGTTTTTGATGCCATTCTAAGGGGATCCAGTATCTGTCAGCCTGGGATGATATGAGTGACAAATCTCTATGCTTTGCCAGAGATGGACTTCATCTGTCACCCCTGGGATTTCGGCTATGGGCTAAGGCTCTTGCTGCCCCCATAATGCCTTTTTAGGCAGTGTCAAAAGGACAAAACTCCCAACGAAAAATATCAACCAAAAACAACTTCAAGATCATGCTGCTAAATGCTAGGAGTCTTAAGATGAAACTGCACTCACTGGAAGCAGTCCTCTCCCTGGAGGACGCAGGCATTTGTACAGTCACAAAGACCTGGTTCAAGGCTGTGGACAGCACCCCAGCCCTACTGGGTTACACCTCCTTCCACAAATTCAGACCACAAACCGAAGGCAAGAAAATATATTCAACAAAGATAAATACACCTCCAGAGAGGATTAATGAGCTGCTGTTACGTCTTTGTAGGTCTCACAGAGCTGGATGGTGCAGTGATCAGGTTCATGCTTGAGCTACTTTAAATGGTTGATGTGGCTATCATATGGTTCTCAAGTAATTGCAATTGCATTTATATTTAGAGGTGTGTGTGTGTGTGTGTGTGTGTGTGTGTGTGTGTGTGTGTGTGTGTGTGTGTGTGTGTGTGTGTGTCTGTGTGTGTGTGTGTGTATACGTGTGTCTGTGTTGGGGGGAATATTGTTAGTTAGTTTTTGTGAAGTAAGAGTTCTGAGACACCTATGATAATCTGGTCTGTGTTTATTTGGACAGAAATATGACAGTCTTTTTAAGACTAGTTCAATGCTGTTGACATACATTTTTGAAAGCCTGTTCACCTTTGCTAAAGACAGTGGTAATAAGACTAGAGAGTAGATAAATGCTGCCAGGAAATAAAAATGTCAGTGGTAATGATTGGTAGGTAAGTGCCACAAGGAAATGACAATGCCCATGACAGTGATACATAGTAGATAAGTGTCATTTTGAAATTACAGTGTTAGTGCTAATGTTTGCTGGAAAATAGATGTGAGTGGGTGATTCTAGTACCAGTGTTAATGTTGACTGTAGTACCACCTGGCAGATATACTTTTAGGGGTATGTAGGCAACTGGCAAGTACCATTGGACAATGCCATTGTCAGCTCTAATGAAGGATGCAAAATTAATGCCTCAAGAGACGAGACAAGCCAGTGGTAATGGCTGAATGGTCCTATTAATATGGCTGTTTTTTAGGTGCTTTTAGGAAATACTGCATTGATATCAGCCTGCCGGCAGTATTCTTTCTTTTGGGCAACTCTTTGAGTGCAACCGTTGAACTAAACACTCTAAATTTTGGTGAGTATTAGATGCTTTCTGCAGAGATTCAAGCTCCCTTGCACCCCAGCGCTTATATACACTGATTCTAAGGTCAAACAGCTCCAAGGGTAAGAGAAATACTGCTTTGGTTGTCCACTCTCAGGCTTAGGATGGTGAGTGGCCATTGTTTGCTTGTCAATCAGCTGGAGAATTGCTGTTGGACTGCCTTGAATACAGAGCTACTACTGTCACTAGTAAAAATGGCTGGTATGTTCCATTATGACCAGCTAACATCTGTTGTAATGATATCCAGTAGGTAGGGAGATACCACTTGAAATGACATTATCGAATCCAAATATGGACAATATGAAGCTTCCACTGGAAGATGCCAATATCAGTAATCATACTGACACATGGGTAGGTAGGTGGGTTAGTACAGCTGAGAAATGCTATCATCAGAATTCATAGCTACTGGTTATACTGATGCCACAAGGAATTGCCAGTATCAGTGGTAATGATAACTTGTAACTTAGTGCCAGTAAGAGACGCCACTGGGTAATGAAGCATGCAAGTGTTGGTGGTAATGATAACAGGCCAGTAGATGCCAGGAAGGGACACCAAATAATAAAGGAACATGCTAGTGTCATTGGTAATAACTAGTAACTTTTCTCCCATTTAGAGTTGCTATTGTTAGCAGTTGCAATGGCTGTCATTTAGCTGCCACTGTATGATGCTGTCAGGTATTAGGAGGTACCACTGTCAGTATAGCAGTTACTGGTAGGTAGATCTCACCAGGAAATGCCACAGCATAATAGGATATGTCAGATGTGGTTGGTAGGTGCCACTATTATTGATAACAACAGGTACTACAGGGGTATTTGTACTTAGCCCTATAAGTGTCATGTGTTCATAGATTAGTACTAGACTAACTGCCCATGTGAGCCATTTAAAACCTAGCTAATTACCCCCTGTGAGAATCAAACCCTGCACCTTGTGTCTGTAAGGTAACCACTTTAACCATTATGCCAACCTCTCATCTACAGGGCTTGCTGCCCCCTTCACTGTAACTGCCAGTGGGATAGCATCACAAACAATGGCTCAGCACTGGCTACTGTTTTTGTCTGTGGCTGCTGCATTAACTATTGCTAGCTGTAGAGATTTAAGTCATTCTCAACCTGATTAATCCATGTTTTCGTTGGTGCACTTAACAGAATTGTCAAATTTTGGGCTTCGTGCATGTGAGACACTTATAACTGATGTTCATAGCATTATGTCTCCAAACTACTACAACTAGTAGTACAACCTTTTTAGATCTTGATCGATATTAATAAGGTTGTACATGCCAGATACATCATTATTTCCTTAGTGTCTTTAAAGCTAATGTTTAGAATCACTTATGTGGTTGATTTTAGACTGGTGTTTAGGAAAGATACGACATGGTGCATTTGAAAAGATTCCAACGTGTGGAAGTTTGCATTCAAGAGAGTCCATGTTCCTGCTCCATAACTCAGAACTGGTGTTATGATTGGTCTATTCTGATTTTTGTTTTGATGATGATATTTTTTTCATTTCCACAAGCATTTTTAAGTTGCTGAAGACTGTTGGCTATTCCCATGCAATCTGCTATGTCCTTTTTACCATCTGTCTTGTATGGCTGTATGTGATAGCCAAGATACTTGAAGGTTTCAATTTGCTCTAAAAGCTTGTTATTAACACTAGATGAAGTTTCTGCATGATAGCTGTCATGGTCTTTTTTTTAGATGGGTTGATTTTTTAGCCCAGTCATTCAGAATTTTCTCACAAGGGATTTAACATTTCTTGAGCTTCTGTGTTGCTGCCATTTAATAGTTTGATATCAGCATAGTCTAGATTGGGGAGGTAGCAATCATGCTATTTTGGACACAATAAAAGTTAGCCACTCACTTTTTCAAGACTGGAGTCTAGTGCTGTACTGCACCAGTCATAACAAGGAGAGATCAAAGAGGTCGCTGCTTTGGGCACAAGCTGTTAGGGGATGCATTTGGCAGGTGGTTGCTACAGTTACAAAGGATAAGACTTTTTTCAACTTTGAAAAAGACTGCTTTTTTTCTTTTGGTCTTCTACTTTGAGAAAGATGTTTTTTTCTGCTCTGAGGGGGTGGCAGGTGGGGTGGCACAGTGCTGTACTACATAGCACTGTTGTGAATGCACATCTTTGACGTACCCAGCCTTGGCTGTTAGTGGCTCAGACAGTTGTGAACATATTCAGTCTCAGCTCTAAGCACTGCGATAAATGCACTGTATGATGTTTACCAATATATTTGGTAGTCCTTTCCTGTGGAATGCTCAATAATGATTTTCTATCCATACTGTGGAAAGTAGTTAATATGTCAACAAAGACCATGGCTGCTGCATGAATTTCATAGTTGTTTTTGGGAGAACTCAGTGGCGGTAAATGTGTTGTGTAACAGCTTGTCATCTGGAGATGCCAGTTACCATGGAAATGAAAGAACAAGAAAATGTGGCAGATATTAAGTGAAGATAGTGGTAGAGAAGAAAGAAATATATAATGTTTTATTAGTTTTAAAAACTAATGTGTCTTTATCAATGAAGTAAAAAGATGACCACACATAAAAACCAGATGGCAATTTTTGTTTCATTCCAATCGAAAGCTAAATTGCTGGTTGACTATGCCATTTAATCATGACATCAACATTAAGATTATAAAATGGCAACATAATTGACTCCTGCTCTCAAAGGATGGGCCTTTGGATGCTTGTGGGTATGTGTGTTTGTGTGTGTGTGTGTGTGTGTGTGTGTGTGTGTGTGTGTGTGTGTGTGTGTGTGTGTGTGTGTGTGTGTATGTGGTTTACTTCCTGTTTACTAAGCTGCAGTATGTTTCAGATTCATCTTGTTTACTTTAGACTGACAGGGAATTCATCTAAAATCCCAGGATTTCTTGCAAAATTACACCAAAACAGTAGTTCATTACTGGGAGACCTACATATCGTACTTTTAATCAGAGCTTTCAAGGCAGGCAGAATAAGTGCCAAGCAATTCTAGGGAAAAACAAAACAAAACAATTTTCTTTCTCCCATCTTCAATTATAATACTGTTTTCTAGTCTTGTGGTTCTCAGAGGTTAAGTATAGCCCTCAGTGGCTGTGCATGTCTCTGGGAAATCTGGGGACCAGGCAAGCAGACAATGAGAGTTTATATAAGTCTTGGCACACAGTCAATGTAACTTTGCTGCAATGTTATGTTTATGACAAGGAAATGTTGCTCTCAAAATGCTCAGTCTTTCCTCCTGAGGGTTGTGACAAGCAGGATGACCAAGGCTCATTCCAGAAGCACACATTGTCACTCATGCTAAGCAGTTGTAATACTACGGTATTACAGGATGCTCATTTTAGTTGGAATACTCTGCTGGCACAGTGTCACTAAAAGCACACAGTACAGACTAAAGATGATGATGTTTTCAGTTCCCGGTAATACCTTCTTTTACACATGCTGGATACAACTGTTCTTACTGAAAACAAAGAAATCTTTTAGTAAAATATAGTAGCTCAACAGCACAGTGTGGTAAGGAACTGATATATCACAGAGGTAGTAGTTTTGGGGAGGTTTCTGATAATTCATTCTGCAGTGGGACCTGGATATGGTGTGTGCTAATCCCTATAATATGAGTGAATATGCACATTCAGGAAAATACAACTGTGTGGGTAACCTACCATAACAGTAGATGCTTGATTAGATACCTTTTGCAGTATTCATTTTATCTGGGACTTCACCACTAGGTGTCCCCTCCATCCGGCAAGTCTTCAAGAGCTCATGATACTTCCCTATCTTACAGCGTGCATATATATACTTTAGACTGAGCACATCCACAGCGCCAGCACAAAGGAACTTACCTCTGCACCATCTTTAGAGCTTTCTTGACCCAATTAAACCCCATGTCATGGAACAGGCCAATAGGAAGAATAGTGGTGTCAGAGTGGTAAGCAGATCCTTGATAAATAGCTGGAACTTAAAATGCTGAGGTGTAAGCCAGTGCTGCCTTTAGAAGCTCACTACAATGCTGGAGGAGTAGGGGCACCCCTACACAGGATGGGTCCTGTCCCTTACCATGACACCAGAAGATAACCCTCTTCCATTTGGACACACATGATTTCCTACTGTTAAGGTACCTTGCTTCCCTAATCATGCTAAGCACATCCTCAGAGTACTGCTCCCTAAAGGGCATTAGAATTCTATCCATCCAAGCTGACAGATGCACAGTTCAGATATTGTGGTGTATGACTGAAGCCTTGCATTGTGCCAGTCAGTTTGTTCTGTAGGGTAGCACTTGGCACTGCCTCCTGTGTAGGGAGAACCAGTGTTATCTGTGCCTGAATGGTGTTATTAACAGCATTCAGGGTCTGACCTTCTTGATTATCATGGGAATCAAAATGAAGGGAGGGGATACAAATATATACAGCCCTGTCTATGCTATGGAGAAGGCATTTACTACACAAGGCCCCCTTGCAATAATTCCTTGAACAGAACTGAGGCAATTGCATATTTTTGGTGATGCAAGCAGATCTATCTGCTGGACACCCCAATGGGCACTATTTGTAGGAAGACCACCTTGTGTAACAGCTACTTATGAAGGTCCACATTCATCCTGCTCAGCTTACATGCTACTGTATTTAGTTTTAAGGTGACAGAGATAATTGTATGTTGCACTGCCAATACCATGCTGTCATAGCTATTCTGCAGAGCTGGTAAGATCTTGTTCCTCTGAATATCACAACATTCAGGGCTCCTTCCATCCATCCAAAGTTGGGTTAGTAACCTTAGCGCTTAAACTACACCAGTACTTCCTTGACACTGATGTACAACTTCCTCTGTGAAGCTGATCAAGTCCCCTGGACCTTGAGATTCTGACAGAATACTTCCCAAGTGGGATCTGATACATCTGTGTTGAAAATCAAGAAAAAATGAGCAATTCTGCAGAGACTCCGACAAACTCACAAATGTGCATTCCAATACAGAAAAGTAGCAAAAGAAACATGTGAATATTAGTGCTTTAATTTGTTCCATAACAAACTTCATCAGATCAGAGACAGTCATCAAAGGGATAATATGTATTTGTTGCAGTCAGTAGAAAGCAACAGATTTCAGATCAAGCTAATGAACATAGTGCCTTTGTGTAATTTAATTTACCATAACAATATATGTTCGAATGATCACTGCTGCAGTAGCCTTGATTATAAGGGTTATATCCTGTAAATGGCCAGCTTCCAAAGCTTCAGGGCAGCTTCTGTGCAGCCAAACTGGCTGGCAGCTAAGCAGAGCTGATTGAAAGATAACTTTGGGCACTAAGCCCTTCAGAGCTCTCCTGCCAACCAATGGACAATGCTAGGAACAACAAAAAAAATAACCACACTTTGGCATAAACAGCACAACAAAAAACAAGGGGGTGGAGAGAGGGAGAGAGAAGAAGTGACTACTGCAGCAGTGATCATTCAAACACCTACTGTTATGGTAAGTTTACCTACACAAATGCAATATGTTCATCAGATTGATCGCTGCTGCAGTAGCTTTAACTATATGGGTAGATTACCCTAGCTAAGACCCTAGTACAGTGGGTTTGACCCTGCCTGGAATATTTTTTGTGTGGTGAGTATAACAAATGGTTGCCTTAGACAAATATTTGGAAGTAGTCTACTTTGACACAGGTTGTCCCTTGTTCTTACCTTCACAAAAAATTAACAATTGATCTGAAGATCTGAAAGTAGTTCTGTCAAGACAGTACCTGAGTTGTCTGTGGACATCGAAGATATGGAGTATCCTTTCACCCTCATTTTTTGGGTCTGGAAAGACAACTGGGAGATGGACAGTTTGGCTTAAAGTACACTAGGATACCACTTTAGGCATAAAAGAAGGTTTGGTTCTCAAATAAACTCTGTCCCTGTGGAAAATGAGATAGGGTTGACTCACCATAAGAAGCTGCAACTCAGACACCCTTCTTGCAGAAGTCAGAGCAATCAGTAAAGCTGTTTTCCATGTTAAGAACCTCAAGTCAGTCAGGTTAGCTGGTTTAAGTGGAACAAGTGTTAGCTTCACTAACATAAAATTAAATCCCAAGGAGGGGCCACCTGTTTTCTTGGATGCCTCTTATAAAAAACCCTTTTCAAAAACATTTTGACATGTGCAAAATGAGGATCTATGGGCAGACATGTTGAAATTTATTATTTATTTATTATTTATTCCAGTTTGATGACCAGGGAGGTCCACTGGGCTCGGGGAGCCCGTTTTCAGTGGAGGCCCACGGAGAAAAGCTCCAACAATACACAGTTACATGAATAATTACTAAGAAACTTTGCATTACTGACAAATAAACAGGTAGCATTCATAAAGAAACAAACAATTACAATTTTGTTTAGGTGCAAAAGACAGGCAAACGGCTATGAGGCTAGATTTTTACAGTATAGTTATTTATACATAATACAAATGAGCAAGGTTAGCTAGGTGAGAGGTTAGCCAGGAGTAAAAGTGGAGGAGACCTTGAGAGGTATAGGGTGAAGAGTACAGTTGCATTTCCTGTTTTGTAAAGGTGAGAATGAAGAAGAGTTTTAAAGTTTTCAAGATTATCGCAGGTCCTAAGAGTGGAGGGAAGAGCATTCCATTTTTTGGCTAAGGTGAAGGAAAGCAGAAGTTGACCAGCTGGGCACTTAGGTTTGTGGATGGTGATTAGGTTTTGGTGGGTAGATCTAAGTGTTCTATGGGGAGTATATGGTTGCAGGATATTGGATAGTGCAGGGCATTTGGTAGGTTGGAATAGTAGTCTACAGGCAGTCGTGATTTGGAGAAAGTCAAGTTGGTTATGGAGTTCAAGCCAGTTTAATGAATGAAGGGAGGAACAGTGATGAGAGGAAGATTTGGCTTTGGTAGCAAATCTGGAGATTTTATTGTACCATACTTCTAGTTTGGAGGATAAATTAGTAAGCAGAGGAGCGCCATACAGTAGAGAGGGAAGGAGATAAGTAGTGGCAAGAGTTAGTCTGGTAGCAGGAGAGAGGAAGTGGCTGTTTCTATAAAGTAGGCCAAGTTTTATGTGGGTTTTCTTTATGTTTAGCTGGACGTGGGTATTAAATTTTAGGTGTTCATCAATGGTTACACCAAGAAGTTTGGCAGAGGCAACAACCTCTAAAATGGAGTTGTTATGGCTGGTTATTTGGAATGAATTTTTATCAATAGGGGGAGGGCTTAGAAGGAGAAAATAGAAGGATTTTAGTTTTGTTAGCATTTAATGAGAGGTGATTTTGGAGCATCCAGTTTTCAGTAGTTGAGAAGGCTGTTTGTGTCAGTAGTTGGAGATCTGTTAAGTTGGAGGTGCAGCAGATCAAAGTAGAATCGTCAGCATATTGAACAATTTTAGTATTGGGTATGACCTTGTAAAAGTCATTAATAAAGATGTTGAATAGAATTGGGCAAGTATGGATCCTTGGGGTACTCCAGTGGGGGTAGGATGGAAGATGGAAGTACCCTGGCCCCATTTGACAGCCTGGGACCTGTCAGAAAGATAGCTGGAGATCCAGGAGAGAGTTTTGTGGAAGAGACTGAGATTAGACAGATGATTTAGAAGGTGGGTGTGGGAGATGGTATCAAAAGCTTTAGATAAGTCTAGCAGAACTGAGGATACTAAATTACCGGAGTCACGGGCTAAATTGACAGTATGTAAGAAGGAGAGAAGGGCGGTGTTGGTACTATGTCCTGGGCAGAAGCCGTGTTGGGTAGGAGAGAGTAGCTGATGTTTGGTAAGGAATAGCAAGAGCTGAAGGTGGATGCATTTTTCAAGGAGTTTAGAGAGATGGGAAAGGACGGCTATGGGGCAGAAATTAGATACGTTACAGTTTTTGCCACCCTTGTGAAGTGGAAGAATATATGCAGAGCACCATAGTTTGGGTACATAGGATTCAAGTAGGGATCTATTGATCAGGATGCTAATAGGGACAGCAATACCATCGGAGGCTATTTTTAAGGAGGAGGAGGGAATGTTGTCGGGGGCATTGGAGCAAGGCTTTAGTTTAGAGAGTAATTTCTTTATTTGTAGGTGGAGATGGGTTTGAGTTCAAAAGTAGGGGGGGAGGGAGAGGATGTTTGATTGGGGTGGGGTTGAGGGTTGTTGTTGGTAAAGGTCTTGGTTAGCTCAGCAATAGAAGTGGTGAAGAAGGTGTTGAATAGTGAGGCAATTTCAAGGTCAGATTTACTGGTGTCAGGGCAGAGATTGTTTTTAGTACCTGGCGTAAGGACAGAGTTGATAGAGTTCCAAAATTTTGGGGGGCTTTTTGCATGATTTGTTTGCATTTTGATGTAGTAGGACTTTTTATCTTTGATAACTTGTTTTTTGGCAAGGTTTCTTAGTTGTTTGTATTTAAGTAAGATATCTGGTTGTTTAGTTTGGAGGTATGCTTTCCAGGTTTTATCTCTTTGTAGCATAATATTTTTGGTGTCTTTGGTAAGCCACGGGGTGGCCTTAGTTTTTACTCTTTTTGTTCTTACTGGAGCCAGGGAGTTAAGGACATTTAAGAAAGTTGAATTGAAAAAGTCAATGGCTGAGTCTAATGGAAGAGTTTTCAGGGGGTTCCAATTGGTATTCCTGAATGAATCAGAGAAAGTAGTAGGGTTAAAGTTAGAGAGGTTCCGAGTGTGGATAAACTTGGGGGAGTGTGGGGGGGGGTGAGGGAAGCTCGATGGGTGAAGGCAGGGAGGTGGTCTCCTAATGGGTCTGGTAAGACACCAGATTGTATCACTTTATTGGGATGAGATACCAGGATCCAGTCTAGTATGGAGTCTGGGGGGGGGGGGGGGTTGGTTTTGTTGGGTCTAGTGATGGTGTTAGTAAGTTGAGTGTAGTTAAATAGATTGATTAACATGGTGGGGTTAGGGTTGTTGATTTTGTTCCAGTCTATATTTACATCACCCAATATGTAAGTTTCCAGTTTAATATTTGAGGAGGCTCAGGAAAGGATGTCTTCCAGGGTGTTGGTGTTGTTACTTGGAGGAATACAGAGGGAAATGAAGCAGATACTTTTATGATTGTTAATTTTTAGAAGGTCTGCTACAAGTTCAGCATTATTGAAAGAAGGGATGGGATTAAGATATGGAGTAAAGGACAGCTGGTTGGAGTAGACTAGTGTGACATCGCCACTTCGAGTACTTAGGCGGTCAGATCGAAAGTGAATGAAATCCAGGGGGAAGGAATTCAGAGTCACTTATGTGAGGTTTTGGCCAGGTTTCAGAGATGGCTACAATGTCAGGTGAGTTGTGGGTGAGCCAGGCATGAAAGTGGGTTGTTTTATTTTTTAGGCTTTGGGTGTTGATGGTGAGGAATTTGAGGTATTTATTGGTAGAATTATTTTGGGAGCTAGTGTGGTTAGTAGGACAGAAGTTTGGTCCTGGATTAGGGTGAATGTCACCAGCTAAGCAGAGATAAGTGAGATAAGGAAAGTTGTTTTCGTTTGTACTTAGTTAGAAGTTAATAAATGAACTTTGATATAATTATTGTAAAACCAGAGAGCAGCTAGCACTGAATGAGTGCTGGTTATGTTGTTGGCACAAACTAGAAAATCTTTCCTATTTGATAAGATATTTTCTAGTAGCAGGCTTTCTTGTCTCCATTAGTACCTACTGCATGTACTCAGTAAACAGGTGCCAAAAAGGAGTTAAGACCACATCATCCAGGCAGTCAAATTAAGTTGATTAGTGTCAGGGTGTATCAAACACCCCTGTTCTTATATGAGTAGATCCAGTCTGTGAGGAAGCTTGTGGTAATTGCCACTGGCCATTTCCAAAAGAAGGGAGGACCATTGCTGTCTGGGCCAGAAGGGAATCAACACAATGATCTTGAGGGATTCCTTCTGAATCTTGCCAGATGATAGTTCAGAGAGTAGGCCAACAGGTCTACTTGAAGAACTCCCCACAGATGGATCAAATCTTAGAAGACCCCTGATCTAATTTCCATTTGTGAGGGTCTACGCTTATCCAGCTCAGCTTGTCTGATATACAATTTTGCTCTGATGGAAAGTATGATGCCACTGCAGTGAGACTGTGCTGTGAAGCTATATCCCAAGCTAACATAAAATCATCCAAAGCAAACTTTGAGAGAAAAATAGCTAAAGACTCAAAAGACAATCATAAGGCCTTCTTTAGCTATGTTAGAAACCTGGGAGGAAACTCCCAGATATGCTCAGAACTAGTTCAAAATGATGTGAAGATTACTGATCCTACAGACATTGCCAACATACTGGCTGACAGGTTCAGTGCAAACTTCTCCCCCCCCCAAAAGGAGAGATATCTATACCAAACGATTGCAGCCCCCCCAAACATCTCTAACGCCCAAGTGAGAACTGCTCTGTCCAAAGCAAAAAACACAGCATCCATGGGACCTGATGGTGTCCCCGGCTGTGTGCTCCACGAACTCAACGAGGAATTAAACCCACAGCTAGGACAGCTGTTTAATCATAGTCTCACCTCTGGATACGTACCCAGGGAGTGGCGCACAGCGATGGTGGTCCCACTTCACAAAGGCGGTGCCTCCACCGACCCTGGAAATTACCGGCCCATTAGCTTGACAAGCCTTATCTGCAAAGCCATGGAGAGGATCATAATGGATCTCATAAATAAAGACATAGGGAATTTGCAGACTTTGGATCCAACCCAGTTTGGCTTTGTCAAAGGCTGATCATGCCTTTTAAACTTGGTTGACTTTTTCGAAACAGTCACCAAAGCCATTGATGAGGGAAAGGCAGTCCATACAGCCTACCTCGATCTGGCGAAAGCCTTCGATACAATACCCCACTCCGGTATCATTGAAAAACTCATCAGCTTAAATGTTTACCCATACATCACAAGATGGGTTGCAAACTGGCTGAGTGACAGAACCCACAGGGTCAGAGTTGCTGGCGCCATGTCAGACTCAAAGCCTGTCACAAGTGGTGTCCCACAGGGCTCAGTCCTGGGCCCACTCTTGTTTGGCATCTACTTTTCCGAAGTACAAGCAAACACAGGAGGGTTATGGCTGACAAAGTTTGCAGATGACTGCAAACTGGGCGCCGTAGTCGAAAACACATCTGACACAGATATCCTTCAGAAGGGTCTCACAGAAACGGATAACTGGTGCCAGAGCCATGGCCTAAAGTTAAATGCCAAAAATGCATAGTCATACCCTTCGGGAAAAACAAGGTTACCCTAGCTACCATATAGGTGGCAATCCACTGAGCACAGAAGAAGTTATCAGGGACCTGGGGACCCAGGTTGACAGTAGCCTGTCATTCGACACCCATGTAGCTAAAGTAGTTAGGAAGACCTTCTACATTGCCCACCTTATCATGAAGGGATTCACATCTAGATCAAGGGAGGTCATAGTTTCCCTATACTCATCACTCATCAGACCAATGATTGAGTACAATGCCCCATTCGGAATGTATCTGACCCGACACTTGCAGCAGCTGGAGAGGCCACAAAAGTTCCTCACCAAAAGGATAAAGGGTCCCAAAAATCTGTCCTATGCTGCCCGACTGAAAGAACTTCAGCTATATTCAGTCACCGCTTGCTCAGAGGTGACCTGTGCCTGACATACAAGGCCATGTCAAACCCAGATTTGATGAATATGCTTCACCTCAAAAAATCTAGATCCGTCAGAGCCACAAGGGCGGAGACTTAAACCTTGACACGGCTATTAATAGGACATGCTGGAGGGATAGATTCATCACCCAAAGACTCCCTATGCTGTGGAACAAAATCCCGGTATATGTGAGGCAGAGCACCTCGCTGGCCTTGTTCAAGAGAAATCTTGACCAATGGATGGGAGATCGCAGATATACCCCAGGGATTACCTCAGTGTCACTGCTCGACAGAGGCACAGCAAAATAATGGGTATAGTTCCCCATACTAAAGGGGTGGCGTAAGCCACAAAACTATGGGCTAGGCTTGTAAATGCCCTCGGGCAGATAGCCTAGTATGAACCTATGAACCTATGAACATGACTAGTGTACAGAGGGTTAAGATCTGGATCCCCCTTGCTTGTTTTTGTACCACATGACTGTGGCATTGTTTGTAATAACTTAAAGAGGTCCCCAGGACCAAAGATACTTCAGAGCGTATTATATTTATGTGCTTGCATCCTACAAACTTATCACTTTTATCCCTCCTGAAATTGTCTGCAAGCAAAGTCTGAGGTGTCTGTGCTGACTGACTACTTTGGAACAGGGAGAGAAACCGGGATTTACGGATATCTGTTGTCTCCTCGAAGTGATTTCCTTTTTGGCAAGCCCCAGCAGTAAGATCTAAAAAGACAAGGGGTGTTTGTGCTGAAATAGTCATTATGATTCACTAGACTGACCTTGGTTTTGGGAGTTTCCAAAACTCTTCATGGAATCCCCTTGTCATATTTTCTTAAATATGTATGTTTGCCTGTATTTTGTTGAGACTGCTTATTTTGTTTCTTTTCCAAAACTGGACAAGGAGTTAGAGAATCCCCTGGAAAACTTGAAAAGGGAGGGCTGAAAATCTCAGAGATTTCCTGTACCAGCTTACCCCTTTCTTCACACCTTTTGATCACCTCTGCAGCACAGAGGTCAAAAACTAAATCTCTATGCAAAGGAGATTTTAATATCTCATTCTTAACATAATGCAGCCATGCAAACCTCCAAAAACAGTTTCAGTGGCCATAGCCCTTGAAGAAGTTATCAACACAGACATACACACACTCTGTATACAATGCGTAATGACTTGAACAATAGAAGAAACTAACTTATTTAAAGCAGATAATTCCTCACACGAAGAAACTACAAAACATCTTCACAGCTTAATAATTAGGCAGAACAAACCTTAACATATGAGCCTGACAATTTAAAATTCTGAGAATAAAAGTTGCAAAAGGATGCACTTTATTCCCATACTTGTCAACAATTTTCCCATCATTAACAGAGAGAGCAGGGTTGTAATTAACCAAGTGCTTAGCAGCAGCAGGATTAACTAAAGCTATAGTTGCTGAGTTTGTGAACAGTGTACAAAAACTTATAAAACTGAGGAACTTTACATATCCCATCTGCTTTTTAGGGAAGAGCAGCAGGTTGACTATCAGGAAATTTGCAACCAGTAAGACACACATCCTCCAAATCTGTCAGCATTGGAGGACTATGTGAAGGTTCTGGAAATTCCTTCTGTAACAGCTCATTGCATTGTTTGAGGAACTGAGAAACCTTAATGTTCTCCTGTTAAAAACACTGAGGCATTCTGAAAATAGTCTCAGAGAAAGAGACCCCCCCCCCCCACAGGAAGTGTCAGAAACTGAGCTCTGCTCTGAGTTTGAATCAGGAGAAAACCCTGTATCATGGGTGTCTATCGGGGGGGGGGGGGGGGGGCATGTCAGCAGGGAGTGTTAAGATAATACTTTTCTTACTGACTACCTCTGTCCATAAGGGACATGGGGGGCCAGACCGGGGTCAATTTTCAATTAACTATGAACGGTCAAGGTTTCATTTGAATAGGGTCAGAGTTAAAATCTATTTTACATGGATGGGAGCCTATTCCATAGTGAAGGAATCATTTGGGACACACATCTGTCTCTCCAGCATGTTCTGTTTATGTCACTAGCGAAGTCCAGTTCCCTGGATCTAGTGTTTCTGGTGCTGTTTGTTTTGCATGTGTACAACAGATTCATCCGGGCTGGGTACGAGGAAGCACTGTAAGCCAGGCAAAGATCCCCTCTCAGCAGTCTGTAGGAGACTGAACAAAGAGAGAGAGACTTTAAGTGATCAGTGTAGGACAGGGTATCCATGCCCTGAATTCTAGTGAGAAACCTTTGTGGATGTTCCAACTGTTGCCTGGTTAGGTACATACCAAATAGGGGCCTTGTACTCAATGATACATCTGATAACGGCTGAGTAGAGTGGTTCTATAACTTCCTTGGACCTGGATGCCATACCTTTACCTATAAATTGAGTGACATAGAATGATGTTCTTACTATCTTAGCTACGTGTTGTTCAAAGGCCACATTGCTGTCTAAGTAAGCATAATATCAAGAAAATCAATACGGAACAACTCAGCTTTCATGGTAAATTGCATTCCAAATTAATTGTCATTCAAAAACCTTAGAAACCTATATGACTCTGTCACTCCATTCTAAATTGCCCATCTGTCATTCAGATACCTACTCCACATATCGATAGGCAAAAGTGTATTTCATTTTGGGTTATAAATATACAGCATCTAAAAAAAATCCCACAAATAAATCTACTTAATATGGAACTAATGCTGCCCCCATTGTTGTTCCATTGATCTGTAAGCAGCAGTTATTCTAAAAAACAGAATATATTTTTAGGAAAAACAATTCAGTAATCTGCATAAAAAAAACCCTAAATTCAAATTTGTAAAGATAGCTTTCATCTAACCCGTACCTGACTGCTCTCAAACCTCATTTGTGAGGAATACATGTACATAGTGAACAAACATCAAAGTTACACAGATATAACTAACTTGTATATTAAAAGTTAACTGAAGTATTACTTAGTACCTTTAATATGGGAATGCACCAAAGTAGTAAGTAGTTTAAAAAACTTCTCTAAAAAATATAGGGATATCTTCCATCAAAGACCCAGTTTCAGACACAGTTGAGTACCCTGTGGTGTCTGTCTATTCTTGTAAAGTTTAAGATATAGAAATGTCAGAGCATGAGGAGCCCCTTATCCCAATTATTCACATAACTTTACTACAAAGCCTTTCCCTAACAGTACCACTACTTAGACAAAGTGTCTCTGAAGTTAGTGGTATGGTTTTCTGTTTTTTTTTTTCTTGTTTTGTTTTTTAGTTGAAAATTGCACAAGGAGACTGTTTTCCTTTTGCAATTAGTTTAGTTATGAACATTTTCTTTTCACTTAAGTGTAGTTAAATTGGGCAGAAATAGATGTAATGCGCATTGATATATATATATACATATATATATATATATATATATATATATATATATACATTATATATATAGATATAGCTATAGATATATGCGTGTGTATTATATAAATATACGTGTGTGTGTGTGTGTGTGTGTGTGTGTGTGTGTGTGTGTGCACAGACACACATACATATCATCCACAACCCCATTTTCCACATGAGTTTAGAGTTTCACTTCAAACGTGACAATCATCTAAAGCTAAGGTTCACACTGCTGGGTCTCTCTCTCTCTCTCTATATATATATATATATATATATACACACACACACACACACACACACACACACACACACACACACACATATGTATTTATAAACATAAGTATGTATATCATAATAGGTATGCAAAACATCAAAGCACCAGTTGCTGTCAAAACTGATCAGAACATAAACTAGGAGCATGTGACTCAAAAAAAACAAAATTCTTTGCAGTGGGGGCTCATCTCACCCTCCCCTGCTACTTTTATATAGCAATTCCAACATCATACAATAGCTAGGAAAGGGTATACTTTCCATCTCCACTACTACAGCAGTCTTGTATACCAGCACCTTTGACCAGCTAAAACAGAGTCAACAGATCAGTTATCAGACATACAGTGGTATATCTAGAAGAACCTATACGAACATATACACATATTTCGATATGAGCACACACACATCATGCACTCTCTCACATGTCATGGGGCCATGTGATTATGACTGAAGATCAGCAATGCTTTCAAAAGATAATCTTGTTATACATCTTGGATATTATGATCTAATCCTGCACTGCAACCCACATGGCAGCTACCACACAGCACAGCACTAGAAACATCTGACAGGTTTGAAATGTATAATATATACTTCATGCCAACATAAGAGGAGAAATATAGCCCAGTAGTGTCTCTAACAACTTGTATAGCTGTTGGTTGATTAGTGGTACATTTTGACTAAATTAAACGCTGTAACTCTGCACTACTACTACACTTTTTTTCCATTGTAGCTCATAATATGTAGTAGCATGCAAAGCTCCATGTACTACAAAGAACTGTGATGGTTTCTCCAATCATCAATATATATTATGTGTTCTTGAAATGGATATCCCTATGTTTCATTCAAGCTTCACTTCACTCCATTCTCAAGGTGAATTTCTTAACATCCATTTTCAATAACATAATAAATTGGTTATGAGCAGTAACTTACTACATACTTTATACTGTGATTTGCTGAACTGCCCAGCTATTATGATGATTCCCTCTGCTCCCGGAAAGCTTGGGGTCACACAGCAATGCTGACTCAGGAGGGCATGTCTTTCAGCTGGGAAAATAACTACCCAAATATTAATCATTATTTACTTCATTAGTGAAGAAAAACACTCTCTTTTTAGTATACTTCAAGAAGATGTTTAAAAGTAATAAAATCACCTTTGTTTTTTCGATGCTTTATGTTTAACAAACTTCACAGGTGGATTACATTAAAATACTTGGAGATCTGTTAGGTGTAGATCTGTACTCTGGATTTGCTTATCAACAATCTTACCTTGTTATCACCCATTTAGCAGTAGTTCAGGTGGTCTTTTAAACCACTTCAGGATGATTCAGCTCTACATTTCTTAGAATTGAACATCAAATTTCTTTTCCTGTTTGTTGAAACCCGTTAGATAAAAGGGTACACGTAATTAGTAAATGGCAGACATTGTTATGACTTTTACTGGCCTCTTTGGTCATACAAATCATGGTTGCTAACTGCCAACCAAAAAGTTGTTTGACAATGTTGTTTCTTAGTTTATTAACAAAATGCAGCTGTCTGTAACTCTTTACCACAGGCAGTTACACTAGCTAGACACCTGCTCTGCTAAGTTCTACACTACATAAATTATTTCATAAATGTCAGGGTGATGTTCTAACAGTATGCAGTAATCCTGTCTGTCAGAAGTTAATGCTCCATGTTCCAAAGAACCTGATGACTGATGACTATATGACTGATTATAAAACGCTCTGAATGTAGGCAATACTGGGCATCCCATACCATAACAAGTTTTAAGCAGGACAATATGTCACAAGAAGTATTCAAGGAAGCTTAGTATGTCAAGCTTTTAGGAGAATTAGACATTTCATCAGTCACTGTACAGGATGATGGATGCATGCACATTTCTAGCTAACTTCCTAACATCTTATCTTTCTGCTTATGCAGCAGCTACGCCTCAGTTTGGCAGAAACTTTGCTGATTGCAGACAGTTGTATAAAACCTCTTTTAACCAAAAAAGAGCAATGCAGCAGCTTTTAGCCAGTAAAATTCTAATGCATGAGAAAAACATCTCATTTCTAGAGCAGCTCAGCAGTAATAACGGTAGAACATGCAATATATTTAAGGTGCATTCGGTTCAGCGACATGAGTCTGCAAGAAGCATTTATCAAATTCTATAAGCATCTTTGTATATATTCTGCAAATGTACATACTACACCTATGCAAGTACACATCCATACAAGTATCTGTAATTCTGAATAATGAGGAAAAAGTACAACTATTAAACCTCTGGATGTGTTTCATTGTGGCACAACCAAATCTTTTTCTGCAAAACAAAGGTTATGTGAATGAATATTAACATCTAAAAATGTTGGCAACTTCAGACCTTTTGCAAATGTTTATTTTTAATAATACACACCTAAATGGTAATGTGACACTATGGCAGTCCTAGAAGCAAAAAGTGTAGTGAGTTCAGTGGTATCTTCACATCTTGGATTTGAAGTGTGCGGTTCAGCCTTCAGCTTTCTAATAGAATATTCAGCTTTTATAACTACCAGAAATTCAGTAGTAAGAAGACACAATGTTTGCTAACAATCTGAGTACTAGGAGAGAGGCTAAAATCAGACAAGAAGACAGTGTCCACATGCAACTATTTAGTTCCCAGGATCTTTTGGAAATGTACAGGACTGTCTCCTACTGAACTTCAAACTGAAGTCCAGGAGTCCAGTCACATTATGGAAGATGCATGTTTCAAACTTGGGAGATGCAGGCAATACCTTACTTCTTACCCTTACACACACTGGTTGCAGTGACAGCTAGAAGACATATAGCAAAGTCTCAGCGAGCCACCACTGACAATAGCACCAATGCGGAAGTTCCCTGCAGCAATGGGAATGCAGTACAAATATGAGAACAGTTTTCCATTGTATTAGCCCAAAGGCATCAGATACAATTTAACAATTATACAATGGCACCTCTGCTGTCTGTCAGACCACCCTCACATCTCTCCACTCCTTCCGTTTCCTATAACTCATACTTTACCACAAATCACCATAACACCACCACTTATACTGCACAGGGGAGTTGGTATAATGGATAAGATAGTTGCTACAGGGTTTGATTCTCACATGGGTTAATTGGCTAGGCTTAAAATGGCCCACAAGGGCAGTTAGCCTAATACTAATCTATGAACTTGTGAACCTATGAACCTATACAAATAGCGTGGAGGAAAATCATCTCCCTGCAGGCATGATTTTCTTTTTGGCAACCATCCAGTGACAATCATTTAGTGTCAAGGTTTAAACCATCAGGTGGCTAGCCATGTGCTTCAGTAACTCCTAAGATTCTCGCACCGGAAGTTAAAGCTTTTCCAGAATTATCTGTGCTCACTGATACACCCAGCATTTCATTCATGCAGCTCAAGTGCAGGGGTGATCTACTGAGGATCGGACAAAGTGGATGAAGAATATCCCCACATCAGGAGAAAGTTGAACATAAACAATTTTAACTCTAACCTTCAATACAACATTCCTGATAATAAATTCACAATCGAAGTACTATATCCCAGACTTTGATTTCAGCAGGACACAGACATCCTCCAAAAGTGTCTCACTGAGTCAGATACCTGGTGTCAAAACCATGGCCTCAAGCTAAATGCCAAAAAGTGCATAGTCATCCGCTTTGAAAAAAACAAAGTACCCACAAACTACCACATAGGTGGTAGCCCCCTAAATACGGAAGGCGTAATAAGGGATCTGGGGACCCAAGTAGATAGTAACCTCTTCTTTGATAATCACATTGCCAAAGTGGTTAGAAAATCCTTCTATGTGGCCCACTTAATCACAAAAGGATTTGCATCCAGATTGAAAGAGGTCATTGGGCCCCTCTATGCATCACTCATCAGACCCATCATAGAGTGCAATGCCCCATTTGGGATGTACCTTACAAGACACCTGCAACAACAGGAAAGACCACAGAAGTACTTCACCAAGAGGATCACTGGCCTCAAGCAGATGCCCTATGCAGTTCAACTGAAGAAACTCCAGCTGTATTCGGTTGCATACCGCCTACTCAGAGATGATCTGTGTCTGACATACAAGGCCATTTCCAACCCAGAATTGGACATGCTCCACCTAAAGAAAACCATATCTCCTCGAGCCACACGCTCCAGGGATCTAAACCTCGCCACAACAATAAATAGGACATGCTGGAGGGATTGATTCCTGTCCCAGAGACTTCCCATGCTCCGGAACAAGATTCCAATCTACATTAGGCAAATCTCCTCGCTAACCCTCTTCAAGAGAAAACTTGCTGAGTGGATGGGAAACAGAAAGTTTACCCCAGGGATCACTTCAATGGCTCTGCTGGACAGAGGCACAGGGACCTAATCTAAGGGGGCGGCGAAAGCCAACACATTCTGGCTAGGCTTATAAATGCCTTCGGGCAGATAGCCTAGTACCTATCTATGAATCTATGAACCTAAACAGAGAGCTGAAATCAAACAAAACAAGAATTATTCTGTTTCTTTAACAAATAAATTAAAATTCATTGCTAAAAGCCATCAGACAAGTATCATCTATAAAATTACCTGTTATACTAAAAGGCAGTGAACTCACATTCAAACATCGCATTTTAATGCCATCAAAAATTCTACCAGACATTAATATGATTATGCAGACTTAATCATTACATAAGTAACAATCTCATACAAGTTCTATCTATTCTTTTACAAAAGCTGCTATTTCACTGAAATTATTTTATTAATCCTAACTTCAACCTACTTCATAAATTACAAATTATTATAATAATGGCTTCCAAATTTTGTGCACATTAAAATTATGTTCACATTACTATTCTTCTGTTATTAATTAAAAAAAATAGTATCAGGGCACCTCAGCTTTGCTCCTAAATTATTATTCAGTCCATGGCAACCAACTATCAACAACTCCCTAAGCTAGTATACATCTGTGAAGACTGGTAGAGATGGGTGAAGGTTGCCAGTCTAGTCAAATAGAATTTGGTACATAATTCTATTATTTAACTGCGGTGGTGGTGCTGCAGTAGCATTGTCGCCTCACAGTACGATGTTGTCCTGTTCGATTCTCAGCTAGAGAGTTTTCTGAGTGGAGACATGCGTGAGTGTGCGTACCTTCGTTGAAGGTTGTGCATCAGAGCTGGCAACTCGGCATGTAAAAATCTACTGCCAATCATTAGTGGACTGGAGTTCCGTTGTGGCGACCCCTAACCGGGAAAAGCCGAAAGACACAACAACATAATTCTATTATTTGTAAATAGTGTGAAATGTTGAATTTAAAACAATGTGGCAACATTGCCCCCTGCTGTAAAGAAAGCTAAGTCAAGCATTTCTTGTTGGTCCTTTAAAATTAAAATTACTTTATGTCTGTTCCTTTGAAGTTAGAATTTGGAGTCGATGAGTCTGGAGTAAGCATCCTGCCTATTGTTTTAAGGCTAAAGTTAATGACCAGAATTTACATATGGAATGTCCTTTACTGCTCTAAGTGTAAAAGAATGTAAATGTAGCTGCTGTCAGCCTGGGAACACCAGGAAAGTGTAAAAGATGATGTAATGTTTAGCAGGACTGCAGTTTCAATTTAAACAGTGAGAACCAGAGATTATTAAGCGTTTTTGTCTGAATATTCAACTCAGCAATCTGCCTGTTGCCTTATGTAAGTTATCTTAGACTTGTGTTTTCTTTTAGAGATAGCTACAAACTATAGAAAGATTAGATTGTTTTTCTGTGATGTCAGAACTGTACTATCTGTGATGTCAGAACTGTACTACTGATTTACTTTAAGTATTTCTGTGGGATCTCTGAACTTTTGACTAGCACTGTATAGTATAAAGTATTGTCTTTTGGTTTTAATTATTTATTATTAAATATTTTAAAACCTTTTAACTGTGGCTGGTTTGTGTTGAGATAAGTTAAGTTCTTGAATACATTGCATATTTATAGAGTTTTCTGTCCAAGTCACTTCAAATAAGCCTTGACTGATTAGTCACACTTATCAATTGGATAATAATATTGCACAATAATAATTGGACACCCTTTTAAGGGCCTTCGGGTAGCTGATAATATTAGCTGGGTGGTGGCAGCCGGTACTATCGTATAGTCTGGGTAAAAGGGGCACAGCTGGAGACCCTGTGCCAGCCTTCCCTAGGAGTGTCTGTGTGGCTGTGCAACCTCTTCTCAAAGTGCGTGTGTGTGTGTGTGTTAGCTACTTGGGCAGGGACACGAAGCACCGGTTGGACAGATAGGGTGCTGAAGATTTTAGCTTGCCCAGCTAGGCTGAGATCTGGACCCTATAGCTGTGCCAGTGGGGAGTCTTATTGGGGACCTGGGAGCAAGGGACCGACCAGCCCCAGACTGACTGCGATCTCTGTGTGCTCTTAAGGGAAATTGCACTTTACTGTGTGTATTTGTTATCATTTCCTCATATATGAGATGCCCTCTCTGGTGTTAGCGGTGACGACTGAGGCTCCTTGATTGCTGGGCCAGGGCACGGGCGTCACAACATCTAACAAGTATCTTTTCTCATAAAAATGTTAATTTGTGAATTTGCAGTAAAGCAATTAACTTCTTTGACCATTCAATTTGATATCACTGCCTCTTGAAGCTCTAGAATAGATTACCCACTTAACAGTCATTCCTAATAAATTCAAAATGCAACTTGAGCAAAATGTATTAACCTGTTGTGATTGCTAATGTTCAGCTACTCATTCAAGTCTTTAGATTTTACCCCCAAACCACTGCTTACTACTTTATCATAGCAATCTAATGACTTTACCACATATAATCTTTTTATATTATTCTGCCCTTGAACATTTCCATTATAAACTATAATCTCTTCATGATCTTTTGCATATCACCATCCTCTTTCAAGACCAATAAACACTCCTGCTCTTCCTTTTTCCTCAGATATCTAGGACATGCTCTTCTTTTCAACCTCTATTAAGCATCTTTTCCAGCCATTCTAATCTAACTACTTCCCTTTATTTCCCTCTTCCCCAAACTCTGACATTATATACTTATTCTAACTATATTGCCAAACTCGCTCTATCTTTTTCTCCTACCAGTATCTTTTCATTCCATGCACGTTTCTATATTATACTACTTCCAAACATCACTTCATTCATTAATATCCTCTTTATCCTATTCAGTGTCAAAGGAGAGCCAGAGCCTATCCCAGTATACAGCAGGTACAAGACAGGGAACCACTCCTGGATGCAATACTAATCCATCACAGGGCACACACATATTTACTCATACACTACCCACATACCTATGGGCAGTTCAGAGGATCATCAATTTACCAATGGGCAATCCAGAACACCTGGAAAAAATCCATATGGATACAGTAAACACATACAAACACCTTCTTTATCTCACTTATCTATGGCTTGCTGGTGTGTCACCTAACTCTCTCTGCCACCAAACCCCACTTGCCATACCTGTTTCGTTACTCCAGGCTATCTTTCACTGTCTTCTGTCTACCTTTCACCTCATTACTAACCATCAGAGCCCATCACTCTGTCTTGACAACTTCCTCTACTTGCACCTCAAATCTCTAACAATTAATATCTAAAAACTATCATCACATGTGTAATATACCCTTAGCAATCTATAATCTCTATGCTGACTTTCTCTTGCATAAAGTCATTTAACAATGTTAACTACTTGCATAATGTAACTGGGTAGTATGTATATAATTAATCTGAACGTTTTGCTGTTTTGCAGTAATTGGGTAGTATGTATATAAATAATCTAAACTTTTTGCTCATACTATGTCCAAGCTTGTTGTTGTATAGTCCTTTTTAGCTCTGGAAAGTATTTGTATTTTACAGCTGACTTGCTAATGCATGTACAGCTTGTTACTGTATAATATTTGCTAACTCTGTATGTATTAGTACTTGTATCTACTTGTTAACTATATGTGGAGCTTTTCTCCCTGGGCCACCACTGAAAATGGGTACACCTAGGCCCAGTGGACCTTCCCGGTAAACAAACGTAATAAATAAATAAATAACTCCACACCCAAGGCACCTCAAGCAGGAAAACAGCCAGAGAGCCAATCACCATTAGGAAGCACGCCTCTCAAACTCTTAGAGGAAGAAATCTGGACAAAGCCATAAATAAAAGTGGGGCAAAGGCCCAAAAATAGGGACAATTTTTAGATATTGCTCTTACAAACTTAGAAAGTTGATAGAATAACAGGTTTTGCATTAGCATGAATTTTCTGAATGGTATGAAGTCTGAAACTCAAATGTCTATCATTCTTTTCTAACGTTAATCTTTAATGATTTGCCAGAAAACCATAATTTATGAAAAACAGACCAAAAATATCAGCCGAAAAAAAATCCATATAATTGAGAGGTAAGATGAGCTGTACATCACTATCCATCCACCAGCATGAGCTATGCAGCACAAAAATGAGCAAAAGGTGTTATCCATACAAGGAACAAGGCTGTACTCCTCATAGTTTTTTATGGAAAAAAAGTAAGAAAGTTTAACCATGGCTGCTAAATCAAAAGGGTCAGTGAGTAGAGAAGGCAGCTGTCATTGTGGGATGCTTTGTAGTTCTAATAAAATGGGTAGTGCTCACAGACTTTCATTTTCCTATCTAGTCTGTGGGGGTTGGCATAATGGTTAAGATGTTTACCTTATAGACACAAGGTACCAAGGTACAGGGTTTGATTCTTACCTTTGAAAGAAATTGTCTGGGCTTAAAATGGACCACAAGGACAGCGAGCCAAGTACTCATACAAACCAATAAGTATCTAAGAGTTGTGAAATAATAATAATAATGATGTACACCATACCACTAATATGTCAAGACTCTGTCAGAATCAAGGTAGTGTAGCGATATTAAAACAGTGTGGAGATAAGGAACGTGATATCACACCAGATTTAAAGTGATTCCCACTACCTATCTGACCTCCCTTCATCACACGGAGTTTCAAGGTGGCGTGCTCAACAGACAATCAGATCTTTCACCAATAATATGCAGGGTCTCGAACTCTAAGGCTGTGCCTATTGCCCAGAAAAGTAATAGACTCCGATCTCCTCTCCCAGAAATGGCAGCAGATTAGTGTTGCTTAAAACTTGATGCAAAATCGTTTACCAATAAAACGCAGGGTCTCAAACACTAAGGCTGTGCCTATTGTCCAGAAAAGTAACAGATTGTGATCTCCTCTCTCAGAAACGGCAGCAGATTAGTGTTGCTTAAAACTTGATGCAAAGTACATTTAACCAATTTGTAACTTCTAAGCGAACTGCTTGAATTTCAAGGCAGTGCACCTAAGAAAACCTGGTGAGCACCGCACCCTGAACGATCAATATATCTATTCCCAGGCTACCCATCTAGTGCTAGTTATTAAGCATAAATTAAAATAACTGTTCAAATCCTATCTCCCACAATGCCTATAGTTCTCCAAACAAACCATAAAGTTACAAAGGTACTATCCTACCGTAATTCTGCTAATATTATTATCAGTATTTTTACACTATAATTTGGTTTCTTTATTTACTGATTGTTTTTTCTCCTACTGCACTTCCCTTGTCTTGGGTGTGTAGCCCTGCTCCGTTCATCTCTCACCCCCATTCCTACCCCCATATAATTTTCTTTATACCTACCCACCTGTTTCCTCCTACCAACAGACTCCTCCCCTTCCTTTAGCCTACCTTTAAGACAATACCTAACTTCCACAGTGATAGCTACTAACCCTCTCTTTCATTAACTACATAACATGCACTGCTCACAGCCAACCCATCTACTAACAACATTACTCTATCCATTAGTAATCTTCACCTTACTCCTACTTTCTAACCTAACCTCTTACCACACTCAGCTGCATAACCACACCTGCTCCCCTTGGCAGACAGAATCCACAAGCAATCTCATCAAATTAAAGAACTTCCCTATAGCTCCATATGACCTTACCAACTCCCAACCATTCTTTTACTCACACTATAAACTAACAATCAAGATAAACCCCTACACTTCACAAATACAAAGTAAGATAATTCAAAAATTAAGCAAACTCTACCTACACCTACTCCGTGCACTCACTAGTTGTGGCGACATACACCCCAATCCAGGACCCATTACATCAACCAACCCCAACACACACCCCAACCCAGAATCCATTACTAACCCCAATTTAAACCAGCTAAATGCCCTACACCACATACCTACCTTATCTCTCCTCTTCTTAAACATCAACATAAGAAGTATAATTAACAAAATTCAAGACTTTCATGCCTTACTTACTCTAAATAAACCAGAGATCACTATATTAACTGATACATGGCTTAAACCAGAGCACCACAATAATGAAATTACTGCCCCTCGGCTACAATATTACTTGAAGAGACAGATTAGAGAAAAAGGGAGGAGTTGTAGCTATCTTATTCCAAAATCATCTCACCATAGAACAACGGGACTACAATAACCAAGAAGTCAAAGATGTAGAATTAATCCTTGCCAAACTAAAAATAAACTTCAACAAACACATAATTATCGCAGGTGGTTATATCCCACCAGGCAATAACATAACTGTAATGGAAAACCTGCTTAGCTGGATGTCTAACTCCCTTCCACAAGAAACCATACTATAAGAAGACTTTAATATTGGCTGGCTTAACTGCTCCAACCACAATCCCTCTGCCTTTATAAACCTCAACAGGTTCACCCAAACCATTACTACCCTCACTCGAACTGACAAAATATCCAAATGCCAGTCAATCTTAGACTGGATCCTGGTATATCACTCCACTCGTGTGCAGCTATCTGACTGTCTTCCAGATAGCCTAAGTGACCATCATCCAACTACTTAGGAACAAGTCCCAAATCATCAGCCAACCCAACCTCAGGGTAGTTCGCAACAAAACGAACTTTACAGCTACTGACTTCATCAAGTCAGTAAAAAGTTTAACTGGGCCCCCCTAAAACAACTATCTCTAGATGATGCCGTAGAACACTTTAACACAACCTTCCTAAAAATCTTAAACCTCCATGCACCCTCCCGAACCATTAGAATAAAAACCTGGATTCTATATCAGAAAAACAAAACCAGTAGCTTTAGACAAAAGTATATAGAACTCTGTGCCAAAAAACAAATCAAATCAGACAAAACTAATTACTATAAATACATGCAAGAAAAAAATGCTCACAACCCCCAAAAATTCGGGGCCACTCTAAATAGCATACTCCACCCAGGAAAATCCACTTCTCCATCCCCAGTGCTACCAAATAATTCTGAAAATATTACCACACAATTCAAAAAATTATTTACCAAAACTGTCTAAACCCTTGCCAATGCCCAAAACAGTACTTGCAGGCCCATGCCAAAAAATACACTAACTCACTCCAATACTCAAGACAATACCCCCAAATTCAACCTTCATTCACTGTCCACCAAGGTAATTTACAAACTCCTTAAAAAACTTAATCCAGCCACACTAGCAGCAGACAACCTACCAGCAGATTTCCTTCAGATATCTGCTGATGCCATAGCCTATCCAGTTTCTATTCTCATAAATAGGTCTCTATCAGAATGTAGAGTACCCAAATGTAGGAAAACATCACATATCATTCCACTGCACAAAGGAGGTAACTCGTTAGAGCTCACCTATTATCGTCCAATAGCAATCCTATCACCTTTGTCCAAAATATTAGAAAGAGTTGTTCACACGCAACTAATGCAATACCTCCAAATTAACAACCTTGTCTCCACATCACAGCATGGATTTAGACCTTCCCACAGCACCACCACTGCACTACTATCATTCACCAACACAGTTAATCACCACAGGAACAAGGGTCTGTTCATATCTTCTATATTCTTAGACTTATCAAAAGCCTTTGATATGGTAAATCACAGTATGCTACTTAAAACTCTAACTACCCTAAATATAAGTCCCCCCTCTATATCATGGTTCAACAGCTACTTGTCAGACTGTCAACAAGCAGTCCTCTGGCATGACCAGCTGTCCCCCCTGTTACCAGTAACCACAGGAGTCTCTCAGGGGTCTATTCTTGGCCCCTTGCTATTATCTCTATTTACTAACCAGATCTGCTTATCCTCACTCTCTACATCAATAGTACAATACGCAGATGACACCACCCTTATTTCTGCCGCCCCCCCCCCCACCCTAGACTATCTGCAATCCCTAACCCAAAATAACTTTGCCCTAGCTAAAACTTGGTTCACAAACATCAAACTTCTTCTTAATCTCAAAAAAAAAAAAAAAACAAACTCATTATTTTTGGCCCGGGCAGACAATCTCCCCTTAATAATTTTCATATCAACTCCAAAGATAACATTCAAATCAGCCCAACCACACACACCAAACTGCTAGGGGTAGTAATAGACAATAACCTGAGATTCAACATCCACATTGCACAAACCATCAAAAAAGTAAACAAAAAACTCAGACTCCTTTACAGGAACAAACACTTCTTTACTAAATCTACCAAAGCAACCATTGCAAGGAATCATCTTCTATCCCTCCTCCTATATGCCTCTCCAATCTTAACTAATCTCCAACAAACCGATCTAAATAAAATAACATCTTGCTATAACAAGATCGTCAAGCTTGCTACTGAAGCCTCATATAGGTCCCACCACTGTCTATCCCTTAAGCAGCTCAACTGGTTGGAATTGCCTGACATCCTACTACTCAATCAACTATCTATAGTACACAAACTTTACTGCTTTCCTGATAGAACCTCAGCACTTCGACAACTAATACCTTCTAGAGCCTTACGCTGTAGTAATCAGCACCTCATAACTGTAATCAAACACAAAAACAATGCTGGGAAATCTCTTTTTGCCAGTACCATTGCTAACAATTGGAACTCACTACCAAATGAAATAACTTCTACCACCTCCACTTCTCATTTCAAAAAACTCCTGAAAACCCACTATCTAAATTAATGGGTTTATATCATAAGATCGAATGCACACAATATCGAATTGCACTACATCGGACAGCAAACCTTGAAAGCAGAAAATTACGAAAGCTCAGTATTGCGAACACGGAAACCGCTGTCATGCATAGTTGGCCTTCAGAATGCTTACGTCCGTGAAACATGCTGAATGAGAGGAAAAACGCCCTCTATGAACCACATCGCATCCTGACATCAGTGGTTAATGTGTTCTGATAACAGTAACGCTCCCCGAACCACTGTCCGTCTGCAGGATAACAAGAAATAACGTAGCCTCATGGAAAAAGACATACAAATCAGACAAGCATACAGTCGAAGATATCCTCATGAGAGTGCATGTTGAAACAGTAAATGCAACACTGTGGAAGAATAAATGAAGGGATTCCACGTCCGCTCCCTGTGAGGAACACTCTGACTGAATAGCAACATGGCTGCCGCTACCTCCCCAACCGCCGCTCCCAGAATTCTAGGGTCACTGTACGATGTCCCAGAAGAGGTCAGGAATGTTAAAGTTGGATTGGTATTTGTACAATGCAGAGAAATCCAATGGAAAGAAAACGTACTGGTGCTGTAAAAGTAAGTTTACACTGAAATGTAGGGGCAGGGCTATCACGGAGACTGAGTTGGGCGGGGAACGTCTAGTGAAGACAGTTGGTCACCTGCATGCCCCCAATGTAGCTAAAGTGGAGAAGTACCGGGCTTGTCATAGCCTAAAGGAAAGTGCAATGTGCAGTATGGGCACTCCAGCATTGCTGGTGGATGATATTGTCAGTGGTACATCTGCAGATACACTAACGTCATTGCCATCCAGGAGGTCCATGCTCCAGCAGATCAATAGAGTTAGGCAATGGAAGATGCGGACATACAAAGTTGTGGCTACTACTCTTGGTGCGGTTGACACAACCACATGTATGCTGAAACATGGCACATTCCTCCAAGCACGGAGGGCAGACATCCACAGAAATACACATGTGCTAGTGTTTAGCACAGAAGGGAATCTGCGTGACCTGTGTAGTGCACAGATCTGGTTCATGGACGGTATATTCCTAACCAAGGGTAGGCTATGTAGGCAGTTATATACCATCCATGCCTTGGTGAGCTTTGCAGAGTCCACTAAATGTTTACCTCTAGTATACACACTCATGTCGAAGAAGTCGTATATGGCATACAACTTCCTGTGGAAGTGTCTTTTTGAGCTATTGTCTCCCATGCAGTTACAGTATAGGGTACAGTACATACTGATAGACTGAATGGGCTGCAATAAAGAGTGTCAGGCATAACTTTACAGCCGTGGCCAGCAAGGGGTGCTACTTTAATTTCACACAGGCAGTGTGGAGAAAGGTACAGTCCCTTGGCCTAGCAAGTGTGTATAGGAAGGATGCTTCTCTACAGTTGGATGTTAAATGGCTCATAGTGCTGGCATTCCTAAGTGTGGATGATGTGGGTGAGGCATTCCGGTGTATCGGTGAGACATTTCACCCAGATGGAAAGGAGTTGCTGGTGTACTTTGCTGAAGTCTACATTACAGGCCGTCCCAGAAAGCAACAGACCTGGACGGAAGGTGTACATCGATTCCCATCGATGTTTCCAGTGGAATTCTGGAATGTGCATGGCCTCAATGAACTGCCATTACCCAGGACACAGAATTATGTGGAGGGTTGGCACAGGTATCTTCTGTGCCTACTAAGAAGACGCGTTGCCGACATACCTGCTATCATCAATGTCCTCGTCAGGGAGCAGAACAGGGTGGACGATATGCGGATACTAATCCAGTCAGGTTGCTGTCCATCTTCAAATAAATATAAGCACAGGGAAAGGCGGAAGAGGCTGGAGAATGTGATCCATTGCAGGTTCAGAGTATACCGTTGTTGGGTTTGTACATGCAATAGCTACCCTCTTGACACTGTAGGGTGACGGCTACAGTAGTACGGCGTACCAACACCTGTAAATAGTTTAGTCACTGTAAATACTGTGTACATAGAATAGTGTGTGCATAGTGTGAGAATTGTGGGGATTGTAGTGTTGGTTTATTTTGTACCAGTATGCCGATATGGGATATGTGCCGGCTCTGCTGTTGCTGTTTACTTTCCATTACAGTCCATTGGCACATGTGCTAATGTGCCGGTTTGTTATATTGCTGTTTACATTGAGCACTTGCTGTTTGTAGGGCATTTGATCAGGTTGCAGGCTTGTCAGTTATGGAGGCGTGGTGTCTGTTTGTTAGTGATGGGTGTCAGGTTGCACGGGTAAGCGGATGGCCATGTTGCTGTTTTTGTATTCACTTTTCGACATTCTGAGCTTTCGTAATTTTCTGCTTTTGAGGTTTGCTGTTTGATGTAGTGCAATTCGATATTGTGTATGTTTGATCTTATGATATAAACCCAAATAACTGGCTATGTTCATGCAACTCCCCAGGATAACCCACATCAAGAAATTGTTTCAGAACTTCAGCTATGTATACATAGTATTACATGGATTACTGTATAACTTGTTAATCTCTTCTACATCTTTTTTCACTGATGTATGTAAAAGCTATTAATATATTACAATGCATTGTATAATATTGTTACTGTTTCTGTTTTGTACTGTATTATATTCAAATGTTTGTATTTCTCTTGAAGCTTTTCTCCCTGGGCCTCCGCTGAAAATGGACCTGTGCCCAGTCGGACTTTCCCAAGTAGTGAGAACGAGGTGGAAACTGATTGGCATCAAACATTGAGCAAATCAAAATAAATACAAAACTGATTTACTGTAAGTTGACGTGTCTGAAAGACATCCACTTTTAAAAAACTCTAAACAGTCAGCTATGAATGTATTGTTAAGGGCAGTAAGAAAGGGTATTAGGCGGACAGCTAAAAAGATATGCACACACACATATATTTACACATATAGATAAGCATCTCTGCTCTTGCAGCACAATTACATAATCCTGATATTTAGCGCACAAGGTCAATGGTTTACTTAAAATAACATTAATACAAATGAATCTGTACTTTGTGCACTCAGGGTATATTTTTCTAAGAATATCTCAGAAAAGTATAGATTATAATGATCAGAATATGTATATAACTGACAATTTTGGCTTGCAGTAACAATCAGCTGATCAATATATACCTTGCTTAAAGATAAGGCCATCCAAATCAGAAGAACTTATTTTTTCCTGCAAGAGGAAATGAATGAAACAATAATCCTTCCTTAACCAAGAATGATGCCCAGATATAAAGAGAAGATAATTGACTTTAACAATTTAACACCAGATGTCATTCCAGGGGGAACCAGTATGTATCAACCTGAAATAAGACAACAGATAATCTAACTTGTTTTACAAGGGATGGTCTGCATCTCTCATTCAACAGTTTCTACATTCTGGCAAAAGTTATTGCTGTCCCATAGTGCCTTTTTTAATGGACATCCCAGTAAGTTCTTCAAACCCTAAGATGGACCACATTAAGGTGGTTCTTCTCAATTACCTGAATTTAAGGTGCTCTAGCATCTGGAATGTCGAAGTAGGTGTGGTTATACAGACTTGGTTTAAATGTAAAGAAAATATTTCTTCGAAACTGGGTCTTGCACTTACCATGCTTTCAGACCTGGTGGAAACAGTGGTGCTGCTTCCATATTTATCAAGTGCCACATCTCATCTGCAATGATATCCAGAGATGAACAAACCAAGCTCCTACAACTACCAGCTTATAGCATGCATCAGAGACCACTCCATGTCTCCAGATTGTCATTTTAGATTTGTGGAAGCTTTAGAAGAAATTTCTATAAACCATAATCCCATGTGACTTCAACAAACTATCCATAGACTGGAGCACCTTTAGCTCTAATGTAGAGAATGCCGAGAGACTTCTGAATTTGATAAATTGGAATTCCCTGGACCAAATAGTTAGCAAAAGAGCTAGAGGCCAAAGTATTCTGGATCTGGTCTCCACTGATATTGCATCTACCTATTCCACTCCCCTAATTTCTCTTTCTCCTGTTAAGTCAGACCATAAACTTGTAACATTTACTTTCAAAACCACTATTCCCTTGTAACCAACATCTCTGTATTTAAAGACTTCAAAAGGGTGAACTTTATACAATTATATGATGACACTCTAAATTTACCCATGACTTGATGACCATTAACACTGACACAGCTGCCAATTACAATAAGGAGGTATGTGTCTATTTAGGCAAACATACAGATCTAGCAGTCCCAACTAGAGCCAAATACAATGGAAATTTTAAAATCAAACCCTACTGGGGGTCAACCAACATAAACAAACTTTATAATAAGAGAAAAAAATCCTTAAATTGTACAGTACGGGGAGGTCTCCTCAGAAAGAGGATATTATAAAAATATTATAAAGAAAATGAAAATCTCTTTAAGGACCCGTAAAGCAATTCATGGACAGAAATTAGCTTCTAATACAAAAGATAACTACAAAACATTATTTACTTTTGGGTGGCGCAGTGGTGCAGCGGTTAATGCTGTTGCCTCACAGCAAGAGGTTCTCTGGTTCGATTCTCGGCTGGGGTGCCTTCTGTACGGAGTTTGCATGTTCTTCCTGCATTCACGTGGGTTTCCTCCGGGTACTCCGGTTTCCTCCCACATTCTAAAGACATGCTTCTGGAGCATTTCTCCCCGGGCCTCCGCTGAAAACAGGATCTGTGGAACCTAGTCGGACTTTTCCGGTCATCAAATGTTAAATAAATAAAATAAATAAAAATAAACTTATGTAAACAAAACTACGGAATAACACTCAACATTGATCTTAACCTCTCATTAATAGGACACCCCACTCTGACTCAAATGACATTCCTAATATACTGGAAAACAAGTTCCCTGCAGACTTCACCCACAAAACACTTATTCCACATTACTCATCCCAGATTCCCTTATCCTCCATTATTACTAAAGAATATGTTCTTAATGTGTTACATAAAACTAAAAACACTTCTTCCATGGGTCATGATAACACATCAGAGAGGCTTTCACTGAAACTCTCCTTAAATTATTTAACCTAAGCCTACCACAAGCTATGTATACAAAATCTGCAAACAGTTGTGGTGAAGTCCCTTCACAAGTGTGGCCCTACCACTAACCCTGGGAATTACTGACCAATCAACTTTACAAGTCTGATCTGTAATGCTGTGGGGCATACCACAACTGATTTAATTAATTATGATAGTAAATATCACATAAAGCTTGACCCACAACAATCTGGCTTCATCAGAGGGACAGCATGCCTGCTAAACATTGTTCATTTCTTCAAGAAGGTTGCACAAGCTGTTGACAGTGGCCATGCTGTCAGTATAACTTGTCTTAACCTTGCCAAAGCATTTGATTCCTTACAATTTTAGTATGAGGTATGGTAACTATCATCCTTAACTACAGATCTATATGTGGTAAAACAGATTGCCAAATAGTTCATAGGTGTGTACTAGGCTAATGGCCCTGGAGCCTTTACAAGCCCAGCCCATAGAAATGCCCCGGCATCATGCCAATCGACATTAATTCCCAGCGTCTCTATCAAGTAGAGTCACTGGAGTGATCCCCGGGGTGAATTTTCTATTACCCATCCACTCAAATTTTCTCTTGAAGAGGGACAGCGAGGTGCTCTGCTTGACATGTATGGGAAGTGTATTTCAGAGCACGGGCAGTCTCTGGGTGAGGAACCTGTCCCTCCAGCATGTTCTGTTGATTGTGGTAATGAGGTTGAAGTCTCTGAAGCATGTGGTGTGGAGGGATTAAGATTTCTTTAGATGTAGCATTTCTAACAGAGCTGGGTCAGACATGACTTTGCAAGTCAAGCAAAGACTGCCTCTAAGTAGGTGATATGAGACAGAGAATAGCTGGAGTCTTTTGAATCTGTCCTTGTAGGACATATGTTTAATGCCTAAGATCCTTTTTGTGAGGTACTCCTGTGGCCTCTCCAGCTGTTCCAGGTGTCTAATGAGGTACATGCCAAATGGGGCATTATACTCAATGACTGGTCTAATGATGGAAGAGTAGAGAGACAGATGATGACCTCTTTCTTTCTGGATGCAAAACCCTTGGTAATGAGATGTGCCACACAGAAGGGCTTTCTGACCACAGTGGCAATGTGGTAGTCAAAGGATAGGCTGCTGTCAACCTGCATCCCCAGATATCTTCAGTGTTCAGTGGGCTCCCATGGATGTGGTAATTAGTGGGAACTGAGTACACATTTTTTGACATCAAGCTTAAGGCCACAGTTTTGACACCAGTCATTGGTCTCAGTGAGGCCTTTCTGTAGGATGTCTGCATCACTTGGAGAGTTAATAGCTGCTCCCAGCTTACAGTCGTCTGTGGACTTGGTCAGCCAGAGTCCCTTTGTGTTGGCCTGGACTTCTGAGAAGTAGATGCCGAACAGGAAAGAATCCAGGACTGATCCCTGTGGGACTCCGCTCATGACTGGTAGGCAGTCTGACTTGGAGTCCACTACTTTCACACTGTGTGTTCTATCTGTGAGCCAATTTGCAACCCACCTAGTGATATAGGGGCTGATGTCTAGTTTGGTGAATTTATCAATAATTCCCGAGTGAGAAATGGTATCAAAGTCCTTGGCCAGATCGAGGTAGGCTGTATGCACTGCCTTACCTTCATCCACAGCCCTGTTGACTGACTCAAATAAGTCAACCATGTTAAGTAGGCACGATCTGCCTTTTACAAAGCTAAATTGTGTGGGGTCTAGAATTTGGAGATTTCCTATATATTTGTTAATCAGGTCCATGATGATGCTCTCCATCGCTTTACATATTAGACTCATCAGGCTAATGGGGCAATAATTCCCAGGGTCTGTAGTTGCTCCCCTTTATGGAGAGGGATGACTGTAGCAGTGCATCTGTCGGTAGGGACAAAGCCTGAGGTGAGGCTGTCACTGAACAAGGCACACAGATATGGTGCCAGTTCACTTTGTACTTCATGTACAACACAGCCGGGGATATTATCGGGTCCAATGGAAGCCGTATTCTTGGCTTTGGACAATGCAGCTTTAACTTGTGCTGCAGTAATGCTAGGTGCCTGGCATTCTTCTGGTATTGTGATTGGTCCTTTGGGGGGGGGAGAGGGGTAAAGTTGGCACTAAATCTTTCAGCCAGTATGTTGGCAATATCTGTTGGCTCAGTATAGGAGGTACCATTGTGCAGTAAACTCAGAGCAAATCTGGGTACTGCCATGGAGGTTCTTGATATAACTATAGAAGGCTTTGTGATTGTTTTTAGTGTCTGCCGCAATTCTGCCTTCATAGCTGGCTTTAGAGGATTTGATGAGGGATCTCAACTTTTTGTTGAGGCTAATAAGGGAATTTTTCCAGTCTTGGCCCTTCACCTTTTTCTGCAACAGTTTCTTCCTTCTGTTGTAGAGTTTATTACTGGCAGGGGACCACCAGATAGGCTTCCTTTTTTTTGGAGGAGAGCTCCTTGGATCTGTTGGGTATGGCTAGTTCCATACATTTATGTACATGTTCGTACAGTGTATTGCTGTATGGTTCGGCAGTCATGCAGTTATTTTCCATTGGCATGGGTGCCTTGAAGTTAGCCAACTCTGTTTTAGGAGCCCAAACTCAGCTTTGAAGAAGTTTTTCAAGGTGGTTACCTTTGCGGGGTGTGTGGGTGAGATGTGGATTTCCATGATGATTAGTTTATGGTCAGATATGACCAGGGAGGGATTGACTACTGCTGTAGAGCAATGGTCACCCATGTTAGTAATAACCAGGTCAAGGACGTTGCTTCCTGTAGTGGGGGTGAGAATGAGCTGGTCCAGGGCATTGGAATTGATGAATTCCAGGAAGTGATGGGCCAGTGTATTGGTGCTTGAGTAGTTCTCCCAGTTGATGGAGGGTTAGTTGAAGTCTCCTAGTTGTGTTAGACCTTGACAGATTCCAGGGTGCTTAGGAATGTGGAGTGAGAGTCTAGGGACATGGTTGGGGACCTATAGCAGATTATGACCTGGAAAACCATCTTACCCAATGTTAGTTATACCTGAAGTATCTCAGATGCGTTATGCTGGGCTACTAGTCTGGAGGTGTGCATATCCTTTATGAATATGGAGTCACCACTGCCTTTGGAGCTAAGGTCCATGTTGTGGGGCCAAAAGGTGTGGAATGAGTTATAGCCTGGTAGCGCAGGGGTGCTTTCTGCCGCTTTAAACCAGGTCTCCGTTACAGCACAAATGTTGATGTTCTCCATTTTGAGGAGTGCTTCGAGTGAGTGCATCTTGAGGTTTAGACTTCTAGCACTGAGAAACATGACCCTCAGATTGCATTTATTTATAGCTGTCATGGTGATAATTTGGTCTTTGGAACAGCATCTAAAAAGGGCACTATAAGAGTGGCAAGAGCCTTAGCCAATACCCGGAAACCCAGGGGTGACAGATGCAGGCCGTATCTGGCAAAGCATTGAGGTCTGTCAGTCATGTCATCCCAAGCAGACAGATACTGGATCCCCCTGGAATGACACCAGAAACTTAGCCAACTGTTGAAGTCAATCATTTTTTGTTTGTACTGCGGTATCATTCTGGGTGACGGTAGGATACTGCTCAGGGCTAGGGTCACACCTGCCTGGGCCCCATAATCCGAGAGCACCACCATGTCTCTTTTCATGTAGTCCAGGGAGGTGCATCTCAGGTCATTCACACCCACATGAACAATGACAGAATCATACTTGTACTTATTGTGGAGTGACCTGAGTGCATGTGTTATGTGTTGGATTCTGGCACCTGACAGACAGCTGACTGTTACCTTCTCCTTATTCATCCTAGTGAGTGGGACATCTGTGTGCCAGTTGAAAGACAGAACCTACTTAGTTTGTGTGGCAGCTGCTTCTTCTGACAGTGGCTCCCCCAGATATTTGTGCTGGGTCCTCTCTATCTCAGAAATGATAACCAGGACCTCTAGTTAACAAAATTTGCAGATGACTGTAAACTGGGTGTAATTGTTAAACTCCTTCAGACATCTTGGCCCTTCAAAAAGAGCTTAGCTTAGTTAATATCTGGTGCATGGAAATGGATTTAAGTTCAATGTTACAAAGTACAGTATTGTTTCCTTTGGAAAACAGAAGTTACCAACCATGTATGTCCGTAACCTCAAAGGAAGTACACAGTTTTGTTTAGAGCTCCTTATAAATGAAGCCACCTATACTGAGCCAGAAGATATAGCAAGCCTGCTGGCTGACAAATTCAGCTCCAACTTAATCCTCTCTCCACATCAACCTTCCCTCAGGAAATACCATCAAATATAACCCCCCCCCCCCGCGCTATCACTAGGAAATAGGTCCTTAATAGGTTCATAGGTGCTCACACTAGGCTAATGACCACAAGGGATTTTTAAAGCCTACCCATGCATTCCAAATCTCTGACAAGTTCGGATTCCCTTGATTAGTGTAAGCAGGGGTTTGGCAGATTAAATATTTACAAGCAGGGGTTTGGGGGATGAAACATTTACAAGCAAGGGCCTGGGAGATGGACCATGTACGTATTGCCTGTGTCCATGAGAGACATAGGTGCCAAACCTGGGATGACTTTCCTGTTCTCCATCCAATTGTCCAAGTTGAACTTGATTTGGGTTAGGGAGGAACTCTGCTTCACATAGATGGGGAGCCTGCTCTCTCTAAGGACAAGAATACCGCATCAATGGGCTCAGACAATACCCTAGGATGCCTTCTAAATAGCATGAAACATGATCTATTAGGCATTCTGGAATTGCTGTTTAACTATAGTAGCCAAACAGGCTTCATACTTCATGAATGAAAAACAGCAACAGTCATTCCTCTACACAAAGGTGGGCCATCTACAGACCCTGGAAACTACTGACCCATAAATCTCACTAGTCTCATATGCAAAGCCATGGAAAGATTTATCATGGAAATGATCAATAATGGCATAGGAAACCTCCAGACACCAGACCCAACCTAATTTGGTTTCATCAAGGGTAGGTCATGCCTACTCAACCTGATGGACTTCTTTGAGAAGGTCACCAAAGTACTTGGGCATTGTTGACAAATTTAAGAGGTTAGGTACAAACCCTGGACAGCTAGCTGGCTTACAAACAGGACCTAGGAAGTTGAATTGGGGAGTCCACCTCTACAAAGAGGCCAGTCACATGCAGAGTCCCACAGGGATTGGTCCTGGGACCGCTCCTTTTTGGAATTTACTTCTCTGAAGTCAAGACCAATGTCAATGGCTTCTGGCTGACTAAATTGGAGGATGACTGCCAATTAGGAGCTGTCATTGAATCGCCACTGATACAAATGTTCTCCAGGAAGGGCTGACACAGACAAGCAACTGGTGCCAGAGCCATGGGTTAAAACTAAATGCCAAGAAATGCATAATAGTATCCTTTAGGAAGTCATCCACCCCTGGAACTATTATATTAACAACACACTCCTAAGAACTGACCTAGTAATCAGGGACTTGGGGACACACACAGACAGTAATCTAGCCTTTGAAAATCACGTGTCTACAGTAGTGAGAAAAATCATTCTATGTTGTGCAATTTATAAACAAAGATATGGCATCTAATCCAAATAAGTCACAGTTCCGCTGTATTCAGCATTCATCAGACCTATCATTGAGTACAATGCCCCATTTGGTATGTACCTAACCAGACATAACCAACAACTGGCATGTCTACAGAGGTTCCGCACTAAAAGAATACAAAGTGTACGTAACATGTCCTGTGCAGACCTCCTCGAAGCCCTATCCGTGCATTCTGTCTCCTGCAGACTGTTGAGGGAAGATCTATGCCTGGCATACAAAGCATTCTCAGAACACACTCAGATGGACCTCCTACATATCTGCAAAGCAAACAGCACCAGAATTACCTGTTCTAAAGACTTAAACCTTGCCTGTGATATAAACAGGACCTGCTGGAGACACAGGTATGTACCCCAGAGACTAACCCTTCTCTGGAACAGGCTCTCCGTCCATGTGAAGCAGAGTTCCTCCTTAACCCAATTCAAGTGTAACTTGGAAAATTGAATGGGGAACAGGAAATTCATACCTGGTTTGGTACCTATGTCTCCAATGGACACAAGCAGCCTGTAAAGGGTTAATTTCCCAGGCCCCTGCTTGTAAATGCTTCACCTCCCAAGTCTTTGCTTACACTTATCAAAGGTACCAGAACTGGTCAGAGATTTGAGATGCATGGCTATGCTTAATAAGGCTCTTGTGTACAGTATAGATAAAACATCCTTGCAAATCAAAAAGGCGGCCAGGAACCTGGCCATTTGGGATGAGAGTTTCCTCTCCTTTGATCATCATGTGGCAATTGTTGTCATTATATCTTTCTACTCAGCACAACTAGTAGCCTAAGGTATTTATCTAGATCCAGATATGTATCAGCCAATATGCACAATCTCTGCTGAAGTAAAAGTCATCTGAATAATTCCACATTAAAGAGAACTGTAACTACTGAAGAGGTTTCTGCTGGCAAGCATTTTTACATTTCAGTGCTTCATCTATAAACTCCGTGTCTGCTGCCCTTGAAAAATAAGTAGCTTATGTTACATAAAAAAGTGTGCATTACCAATCAATCTACCTGTTGTGGGAAGACAACCTACAAGCTTCTGTAACAAAAACAAGTATGCTACCTACTGCACTACTGACACTGAGCAACAGAACTATGAAACTCTGTGACTGACATTATAATTCTTAGTGACTGATTTTTTTTTTTTTTTTGTCTTTGTAAAAGTTGTACAGTTAATGTACACTCGGCAGTTTGTGTGAAGGTTTAAGACACTTGCTTGCCAATAATTAAGAGCAGGGCTTGACTCTGAGCAAAGTCCGCTGACTAGACAATGCCCCTAACTAGGGCATTTCACACACACCTCTGAAGCCCAGTGAGATGGTGTCCTTACCTCAGCACTCATGGGCTTAAATCAAACTTTGCAACAGCTTGCCTTTTGATCCCTCTGTGCTTTCCTTGTCTCTGATATCCTTTCTTTCTTCTTTGCCATGCAGCAGTTGCAATAATAAAATCTCCCTCACGGTTCTTCTAACAAGGCTTGCATTACAGCTTGTGCGGCAGTTGTAATAATAAATCTCCTGCATGTTTTTTTTCTAATGACGGTTTCATTACAGGTTGTGTGGCAGTTGTAACAATTGAATCTCCCACATGATTCTTCTAACAAGGCTTGCATTACATTCTGTTTTAACGCTAAGTTTCTGGTTGTTTTGTGTGGCATGCTGCTCCTGCTAGTTCATAATTCTGGTTGGTTTTGCATACAGGAATGGAAGGCAAGGTTTATTTTTATTTTTGTATTTTAAGCCAGAGTCTCCCAGCCAACACGGGTTCTAAACAACTGCCTAGGTAACCAAGAGTCCGGATCTGGCTCTGACCTCACCTAACATCTCAACAAATTTGAAAAGACCCAAAGGTTCCTATCAAAAAAAATATCTCTGTTCTTAAAAACCTTAGTTATTGAGACAAACTGAAGGCCTGTTCCTGTACTCTGTGTCTGATATACTCCTGAGGAGTGATCTGTGTCTTATTTACTACACCATTAGAGATTCGGTGGATCTTGACCTGCTATATCACAGTAAGACAAATAGCTCACTTAACACTAGAATGAGAGACCTGAACCTTCATCAGTAGATAATCAGAACGCAAAGGAGAGAAAGATTCATCACGAGCACCTTCCCGTTTTCTGGAATAAACTTCCTCTGCATGCTAAACAATGTGATTTTATATCTTCCTTTAAAATAAACCTAGATGACTGGATGAGTGATCTCATATTTATTCCAGGACTAAAATGTTTTTCCATATAAATAGCCTAATCAGAGGTGAGGGTTGATCAGGAAAAGTGCAGTTATGTGAGACACATAGCATAAATGAAAGCTATGGGTATTTATTATATCTGTCTGCTTGGGATGACATGATTGACAGACCTCGATGCTTTGCCAGAGATGGCCTGCATCTGTCACCCCTAGGTTTCTGGACACTGGCTAAGGCTCTTGCCACCCCTACAGTGCCTTTTTTAGGCGGTGTTCCAAAGACCAAATTACCACCATGTTGTTGTTGTTTTTCTTTTGGCTTTTCCCGGTTAGGGGTTGCCACAGCGGAACTCTGGTCCGCTAATGAATGGAAGTAGATTTTTACGGTGCCAAGGTGCCAGCTCAATGCTCAACCTTCAATGAAAGCATGCCCATTCATGCATGTCTTTCGAACACTACTCGACCACGGGAAGGAGATGCAGACTCCACACAGAAGGTGCTCCAGCCGAGAATCGAACGGGAAAACGTCTTGCTGTGAGGCGACAATGCTACTGCTGCATCACCGTGGCTTATACCAAATTACCACCATAACAGCTATAAATAAATGCAATCTGAGGGTCAGGCTGCTCAGTGCTACAAGTCTAAATCTCAAGATGCACTCGCTCGAAGCACTCTTCAAAATGGAGAACATCGACATTTGTGCTGTAACGGAGACGTGGTTTAAAGCAGCATAAAGCACCCCTGGTGTCGAAACCATGGCCTTAAGCTTAATGCTAAAAAATGTGTTGTCATTCACTTTGGGAAAAACTCAGTTTCCACTAATTACCACATTGATGGGAGCCCACTGAACACTGAAGGCGTTATAAGAGATCTGGGGACACAGGTTGACAGCAACCTCTCCTTCGACCACCACATTGCCACTGTGGTCAGAAAGTTCTTCTATGTGGCACCTCTCATTACCAAGGGTTTTGCATCCAGGAAGAAATAAGCCATCATCTCTCTCTCTCTACTCTTCCCTCATTAGAGCAATCATCAAGTATAATGCCCCATTTGGCATGTACCTCACTAAACACCTGCAACAGCTGGAAAGGCCGCAAAAGTACCTCACGAAGAGGATCCTAGGCCTTAGACACATGCCCTACATGGTCAGACTCAAAAAACTCCAGCTTTTCTCTGTTTCATATCGTCTATTAAGAGGCGATCTCTGCTTGACTTACAAAGCCATGTCTGACCCAGCCCTGTTAGAAATGTTACACCTAAAGAAATCCCAATTCCTCTGCACCACATGCTCCAGGGACCTCAACCTCATTACCACAATCAACAGAACATGCTGGAGGGACAGGTTCATAATGCAGAGACTGCCCATGCTCTGGAATAAACTTCCCATACATGTCAAGCAGAGCACCTCAATGGCCCTTTTCAAGAGAAATCTTGATGAGTGGATGGAAAAACAGAAAGTTCACCCCAGGGATTACTCCATTGGCTCTGCTTGATAGAGGCACCAGGAACTAACCACAGCATGATGCCAGGGCACTTCAATGGGCTAGGCTTGTAAAGGCTCTAGGGTCGTTGGCCTAGTACACACCTATGAACCTACAAAAACAGATCTCTAAGATGGTTCATCTATGGTAACCCTTAGGACTTATGTCATAGGCATAGATTAAACTTTCCCAGGCTGCCAGACCTACCTCCCTTATCCCATAACATCCCACAGAACCACATTTATTTAGGTCTGTACCCAGTGAAAAGCTAAGGCAAGTATAAAAAGCAATTAAAAGAACTAAAGACAGGCAGGATTTTTGGTTATTGGGTCTATTACTGAAGATGGACTTCTTCCATAACATTCATATCCAATAAGAAGAACTCTATCTTCTGTAACCCTTAGGACAGCATCCTGTGTGACAACACTAACAGAAATTAGCTTTAAAAACAGTGGCTCCAAAGAAAGATCTGGCCCCTGAAAGAATGTCCAGCTTCTAGTGCGTTAGAAATGTATTTATGGATGACCAGACTGCTGTAGGACAGATGTCATTGAAGATGGCAATACAGAAAAAGACCACAGAGGTAGTAAATGACTTGGCATTATGAGATGATAGGAGTCCCACATTTATTGTAAAAAACAAATGCAATTAACCAACCAACTGGAAAGAGGATGTGTTTTGAGACTCTTCTATCCAGCTGTGTCTTAAGGAAGGGGATAAAGACTTGGTTGTTCTTTCTCAGAGCTCATTTTTATCCACAAAGTCATCTTACTTGCCTGTGGACATCTGTGCAGTAAGGCAGTTAATCCCATGTTTTATGTAAGAAGGGAAAAATGGTAATTGACAGACTGGTTGAGGTTTGCTTCAACAGCTATCTTGGGTATATAAGTATAGATATATACTAAAAGCAACCCTGTATTTACGGTTAATCAGATATGGAGGTTTGACACAAAGGGCCAGCAGCTATTTATTCTTCTAGCAGAAATGATATTTGATGGTTTTCCAAGATGGGAACTTCATCATGGCTGATGATACTGGGTTGAATGAAGAAAGACCATTTTTTTGACATGTGTTAAATATCCCAAGGAAATAACAAACCGTGCAATGGGAGTCTAATGTGAAAAGTGCCTTGCAAAAACACCTTCTAGACATTCAGAGAATTTATGAATGTGGAGTCTTGCCTGACATTAAAATTAGAAACAGCTGCGAAATATAACTTTACAGTCATACAGTTGAAACTGATATCGAAGACTTTTGACAAGTAATATATAACTTTTGGAATGGTTGCCAGGGAAGGATCCATGCCTCAGATGGTAATCCAGATAAAGAATCTAGTCCACTTTTCCTTATAAGATCTTTCAAGTGGATAACCACTGGGTTGAAGACATAAACAAAGACCACTGACAAGTCATGGTACTGGTTGTCACTGGAACTGAAGCAACCACATATGTTTTTAGCTTCAAGTGATGAAGGTCCAGGTGACTCTTCTCCAGTGAGTGAGAACGCAGCAAGAAGCCTCAATGGGGCCTGGAGGAGATGTTCTTGAAAAAGAGGAACTGAGGTTGTTTTTTGCATAATCACATGTAAATATGCATTGCTGAACGTTGACGTGATCTGAGTTCTTGACAAGTCTTGTACAGCCAACATGATTTCATCCAACATTATGTGGTGGATGTAATCCACTCAGTTTTCAGAATTTAGAAAATATGCAGGGGTACTGAAATGATTGATTTTTTAGGTAAAAACAGAAACTACCTTAAGCATAAAAGAAAGGTTAAATTAAAAGGCTCACCATCTCTTAAATCTTTGTAGAGTATATAAATAAATGTCAGACAATACGAAATTCTCACTGAAGAATGATTTAAATGTAGAGGATTATGATCTAGTATCCAGGCATAACTGGCTCATTATGTATTCATTCATTCACCTTGATAGTGAAGCTCAAGAGGTGAATCTAGGCATCCATGCTAAGAACACATAATAAATGGTTATGACTGATGACCTGATCATAATTCTTCTTAGTGCATAGAGATTTATTTGCTCAATGAACTACCATTTACAGAAAATAAATAAATAAAATTATGCAGGAGTGTAATATTTTACTAAAAATACAGACTTGCATATACTGAGTCCAAGATTGCAATTTCTCAGAATATTCCATTTTCTACAAGGTACAATGATCTCTGAGATGGTATATATATGTTCTGGGGTAGGGGGTTTATCCCCACATAGTGGAGTGCAGGAGGATTGCCTCTGCCAAAAATTTAAAGACGAGCAAAGTTTGATATTCTTTCGTTATCCTCCATTTTTGGTCTTTTTGTCCACTGAATGAAGACTCTGCATTGTGAGTCAGAACATTTCAATAAGGTGCCATTGAAAATGCATGGGATTCGTACTAGGTAAACTGTCCAAAAGAATTACAGATTTCTTTCTGAATGGCCACTTAAAGAAATGGTAAGTAGATAAATATGATGGTTCAGCTATCATTTGTAGATAACCAGTTGTCTACAAGGAAGCTATTAATTCCATGCAACCTGAGTACTAAATTATTTGCTAAAGCCCAAGATTACTCAAGTGCTATTAGTCTGCAAATGGGGTAAGAATCCACCCCCACCCCCCGTTTGTTAGGTATCACATCATAGCACTATTGTCTGATTTTAAATTATTCCTGGTTTTATGATGTGTCTGGTAGTCAGTATGACAGTTTCCACTTCTTTTTCTAAGTGATGGAGTTCCTTTGCCAGCAAAATGCAGACAGCTAACAGTATTTGAAAATGTAGGTTCATAGGTTCGTAGATATATACTAGGCTAACAACCACCAGGGTCTTTAAAAGTCTAACCACGCAACCCAGCCTAAATGCATCCACTGGTACCATACATCTTAACAGGGGGGGGTTATGTTTGTTAGGAAGAGTATGTAGTTAGAAGGTTGCCAAAACATTATGTAGGGTGGTATGTTAAGGAATGTTTACTGTCAGTCTTGGTCTATAATAGACATGGGGGCCAGCCTGGGATGAATTTGCAATTTCCTATCAAATGATCAAAGTTACTGTGCTTCACATGGATTGGGTGATTATCCCAGAGTATAGGGATCCTTTGAGTCAGATATCTGTCATGTCACCGTGTTCTATTTATGTCGCAAGCAAAGTTCAAATCCCAGGATCTAGTGTTTTGCAGATGTGCAAAAGCTCTATCAGGGCTGGCTCTAAGGTTGCTTTACATGCCAAGCACAGATCATCTCTAAACAACCTGTGGGAGACTGAGTACAAAGACAGGACTCTAAGGAGATCTGTATAGGACAGTGTGCTAATACCCTGGATTGTCTTGGTGAGAAACCTCTGTGGGTGTTCCAACTGTTGCATATGTCTAGTCAGGTACATGCTGAAGGGGGCATTTTACTCAATGATGGGTCTGATAAGGGACAAGTAGAGTGGTACTACTACCTTGGACCTGGATGCCACACCTTTGCTTATGAGTTGGGTGACATAGAATGATTTTCTTACAGTCTTGGTTATGTGTTGGGCGAAGGCTCAGATTACTATTTACATATGTTCCCAGATCTCTAACTACTGGGTCAACTCTTTGGGGTATCTTATAACTGGAGTGATTTTCCCCAAATTAGAATCATCTGCAGTTGGAGCTGCAGTAGAGAAAGTTGGTCTGTTGTTGAGAGACACAGATGCCTGTCACAGGAACTATCCTTGTGGCTTGAGGACTGGAAATCCAAGATTTGGGACAAAAGGTTTCTTAAATTCCAAGCCTTCTTAAAAAAAGTCTTGCACCTATAACTGTTTGAATACAAGAAATGTAAGAAATACGATTCATGGGAAATGCTTTTTTTAATAAATAAGATCAGGTTTAAAACTATGAGCTGAAGGGCAGCCACACAGTTCAATGAAGCACTATTTTTCAAAATGCAAATAATACTTATAAAATCTTAAACATTTAATACTGGTATACTACAGAAGTTATTGCTCACTTAGCATGAAGAATGCCTCATTGTCCCATAAGATAAAACGTCCTTTTGAGAATGCCCCATCCTTTTATTTATTAATGGCTGGCTATAATTCAGTCACAGTTCATTTAGAATGACATAGAATGACATGCACAGCAGGAGAGCAGTAGCCGCTATTCTTCTCACGTAGACGTGGCAATTGCCAGTTAATTAACAAGAGGTTGGCCACAGAAGCCTATAAAAGTATTATAATCTTTTAAGATTAGAAAGTAAGAGTATTGCAATCTTTTAAGCCTGAGGGAAACCTGGTGCTAAAAACCTGGTAACTCTTTCCCCTTCCAAAAAAGGCCTCTTCATCAAAAGGAAACTCCAGCTGTATGAAAGCTCACTTCTTGCAAGCTTGGAACTGGCATGCCTGCAAAAGAAACACTTTTTGTTACTCTACAGTTCAGACTTGTAACAGTGACATACTGCCACTTATATGTTAAACATGAGCCTTGGACAATCTGAATGCATTTACAAATACACATTTATCAGCTAAAACATAACTTTTATTACAGCAAATAAACCCCACTGGTGCTCTGGCGATCCAGCCTTCAAGATGACAACTCAAATTTCCATCCTACATCTTAAATATTCTGAATTAATTAATTGTTTCAACAAACAATTAAATAAACATGGAGATATGTTTACATTACAAAAAGGATGCCCAATTAATTTCTACATTTAATCCACTTGGCCGATATGGTCTGTACTTCAAAATAAAATAACTTCATTTGCAATGTAATTAATTAGTTTCTAAATTTTACTTCGTAAACAGGGGGAGGGGGTGTAATAAAATTAAAAAAAAAAATCTTAATTTTTTTTTTTTTACATCCGAGTATTAATGAAAAAGCCCTGGATTCACACTACACTGACATGATAAGGCATAATGTATTGTTACTAAAATTAACAGCTGTAAGCATCAGGTAGTGATGACTAAAAGATCATGATTGTACATTCATTGTATGTGTGCTGGAAAAATGTTATGTTTCAGTTGTTGCACTCGGTATTTAATAATTATGGCACTTCCCACATTTAGCAGTTTAAAGAAGTTGTACAGATAATTATGGCTCCTGAAATATTCTCACATTTTGTGTTTAAATTTGGTAGGAATAACAGCAGCATTGCATCCACGTAGAGATTTGCAGAAATTATGATTTGGGTGTGACTCTGCTCAATAGGCCTACTGTGATGTTTTTCTTCCAATGCTGCTGCATTTTACGCTGGGCTTTTAAGACAGGTAACTGCTTGGAGATAAATTGGAAACTTTAGGTCAAGGATGTTGCACTGTATATGTCTGTAGCTACTACCGTTTATGTGAAACAAAGAAGAAACATTACTAGAGTCATAATTATTATTTTTAACATAGATGTCTGCAATGCATCAGTAAACAAAGTGGTGCTAACTGCTGGATACTAGGGATGGGACTATTTCTAGATGAAAGTGGCAGAACCATTTGTCCTTTGATTGGTTTATACAGTCATTAATCAGATTTTTCAGGACTAGTTTGTGTAAAGTAAGTTGGAATACTTTACTGATACTACCATGCGGCTGTTTGAAACAAACTTGAATACATTACTGGGGTCAACATTACTTTTTTACCATAATCAGACATTTGTGATGTACACAGTTAATCAAGTGGATTTAATTGGTGATGCTGTCTGTTGATGAATATGACTAACCCTACTGTCATGATCAAGTTAAACAGCCATTAGTTGGACTTTGAAGGACTAGTGTGCATTTGTGTAAATCAAGGTAGAATACTTTATTGTGGGCATTTTTAATTGTAATCAGACATCTAAGGTATGCACAGTCAACAAAGTGGCTGTATTTGATTGGGGAAATAGCTAAAAGTAAACATTGCCCCTAGTGATGGTGGTAATGATTACTTGTAGTTATCTGGAGGAATGCTCAGAGCAAGTAGTACAGTTACTAGTTACACTGAGTGTGGGGCTGCAGCCCCCACAGCACTCAGGGCAGACTTATCAAGATCCTCTGGGAAACATGGGAGCTATTCACAAAGAGGAAGTACACAAAAAAGTTACTTTTGATCACTACAAGTAATCAACACAATTGAGGAGTACAGAAGTTGTACTGTGAATACAAATTTCTTATCTTACTGTTGTGCATTGCATTTGCTGAAATCTAGTGTAAAATGATCATGGTTATGGGCAGTGTTGCAGTAAAAGGCTGGTCAAAATTTGTTTCACTTTCTGTCACAGCCAGATATCAGCATTGTACACAATAACTAGCTATCATTGGTGGTCTAGACAAGATATATATGTAATCAACAGATCATTGGCACAGCAATACCACAAGCAGTGTTAATGTGATAGTGCTTGGTTCTCTGGTTGAGGTCTTCGCAGTAGCTCCTTCTGTGTGGATTTTATATGTCCTCCTTGTCTCTGTGAGGGTTTTACCCAGTTGCTTTGGTTTCTCAACACTTTGAAGACATGCTGTAGGTAAAGTGATATTCTTTCAATTTGCCCGTAGGTAAGCATGCAGTGTGAATGTGCCTGCGTATGCATCTTGTGATTGATCTGTCTTGGCAGGGGCAATGTCAATACGTGTGTGCATGTGAAAAAAATAGCATCAGTGTACATGTATTAAAAATAACATCAGTGCAGCTTGTGACAGTCCTGGCTTGTTAGGGGTGGTATCCGTGTGTGTGTGTGTGTGTGTGTGTGTGTGTGTGTGTGTGTGTGTGTGTGTGTATGTGTGTGTGTGTGTGTGTGTGTGTGTGTGTGTGTGTGTGTGCGTGTGCGTGTGTGCGTGTAAAATATCACAGATTTTTATAAATGGACATGCATAATACTTCTACGTAGCAGTAAAAAAAAAAAAAAAAAAACAGTAATTACCTTTTCAAAAATAAGGCATAAAATACGCATCAAAATATCTAGACAGTCAGAGCTTCTAGGGACCTAGTGGCCACCACACTCCTGGCTATGTAAGTGGATTTTGCCACAGGTTTAGTAGGGTTGCTCCATCCTCAGTCCCTACCTTGGCCCCAGCTAACTTAAAACTGGTCCTACTTGCAGGCATGCACAGAAGGTTACTATAGCTTGTATGGAGGATGGGATGAGGACAGTGTGGCTATTACTTTTTTTTACTTTCCTCACAATCAAATTAGATTTGTAAAGATCAGTATAGCTTGTTTAGGGGAGCGTACTGTCTAGAAGCAACAAGACAGACTACATTACTGTAGTTAATATTTTTTATTTTCCTCACAGTTAAACATGAGACATATATAAAGATAGTTATCTTCTGGGGGTAGGGGTAGGGAAGCAAGCCATGTATATACATATGATAGCAACACACTGAAATATATTGCTGTGGCCATTCATTTGTTTACTTTCCAGTCTGAAGTCAGAGAAGTGCACAGAAGATGACTGTCTTTTGGGAGTAAGGGGTAAGAGGGCATGATGTGTATATCCACGACAGCAACAACTTAAATATATTACTGTGGTCATTTGTTCCTTCACTTTCATCCCAAACTGACACACAGAAGGCGATTATCTTTTGGTATGATAGAGAGACAGGGACTGTCCCCAGAATTTTTTTTTTTTGTGTGTCCTCACAAGCATTTGTCTTTTCAGTTTATTGGGAACTTCTGTTTTGTCAGCATTGAACATTAAGCCTTGGATACAACTTATTTAATCCTTGAAAGATAAAAAAAGAGTGAATTTCTTTCCATAGTCATGATTTTTGCTCAAGTCATCACAAGTTTAAAAGGTTAGAAAACAGCTGTAAAATTTACCTCAAAGTATATAGACCCTCATTGCATCTGAAGAACTATCAGACCCTCATTGCATCTGAAGAACTATCAGTCCGCAAACCCACATTTAATTCAGTTATTTCCCCCCACAATTATTGCAGTGTGGTTTTTGACTAGTTAGTGCATGTTGAAAGAATGGAGGAAAAACTGTAGCAAACAGATGGGGAAAAATGTAAAATATTCCTCACAGCATCTATATTCCATGGCTTCTGTGACGTAGCAGCACCTAGACTCCTGGTTTAATTCAGTTATTCCCTTCATAGTGACTATACTGCAATCTTGATCAGTTCAGGTGTGTTGAAAGGATTGGGGAAAAGCAGAAGAGTAAGAGAAATTGCAAAAAATCAAGAAAATATCTGGATGGAATAGTGATGCCAGCATGGGGAAAAGAAGTTGGCACTGGAGGTATGTGGAGGAGTTCAGTGGACATGAGGTGCACAGTGTGACGTCCTTTTCCTAGGTCTATATTTCACCTAAGTTCGGCAATACTTGCACACATAAGCCCATCATAAATTTCAGCTCCATACCATTCAGGCCCTTAATCCAGCCCCAGGTATATTCATTTCAAAAGAGATGTATGAACTTTAGGGTTGTGTTGGTCTGTGTGCATTACCTATACATGGCCATGTTTTACAATATGAAACGTGATGGTCTGGTTCTATGATTATTTACTATTCAAACTGACGTTTGGATGTTACAGAAACTGTTTAGGTATTTGGTATTACTGTTTGCTGTTTTTAGTCTTTAGCATGTAATCATCATTTACACAACAAAAATTTGACCATGAAGAATACTCTTTTCTTTAATTAATCTTGGAACAAAAAAGAAAGGAACAGTTAAGTTGACTAACAAATATGTTCTAAGCTAATTGCATATTAGTGTTTTCCTAATAATTTGAACTGTATCACTGTTCCAGCTATACTCTGCGGAATAATTAAAACTGGCTTTTAATTTAACTTTACTACCAGGATTTCGAACAGATTATTCTCAATATTAATTATAGATACGTTTTTAAACTATTAGTCTTGTAAAATTATACCAGAGTATATTAACAGAAGATGAAATACATATTTACTGTCAATGTGTAAAGCAAATTACAGGGTGCAGAATACTCTCTAACATTCATCTAGTAAACCATCTGAGAAGCAGTAAGGTTAATTTTTCTGCTGTTTAAAATACAAATTCAGCTAAAATGATTATTTAATTTTAATAGACATTGTTATATTAGACCTTTAGGTATAATGATACAAAGTATTAAGTTCCTTAGTGCAACTTATCATGTTAAAATGATATTCAAAATGGCTTAAAAAGCATATGGACTTTTTATAGATAAGGCTGAAGGGGATGAATAAAAATTTCCTCACTCTATAGGTGCAGGTAGTTCGTGAAAAAAGAAAAACTTCAAACAAAGTTCATTCAGGTCATTTGCTTCTGTATAAATAAACAAGATCAAATGTGGTTTAATACAGGCTCTAGCCAAACTATAATGAACTCTGAGCATAAAGGTATTCTTCATTACTTTCAGAGTTTAACGGTGGTAAAAAAAAAAAAAGGATATGCCAATACATTTTTAGCACTTTCAGCTTAACAGTATCACTGCTTGGAGAATGTGAAGAGTAAGGCTGACCTCCTTTCCTAGGTTTAAGGGAGCGAGTTTTCTGCACAAGTACAGGCTTCCTAAGTAGCTGTCTTTTAGAAGCAGCAGATTTTCTTTAGTATGAAGAACTACAGGAAGATATGCTTCATGACAGGATTTAGCAATGTTACGTTTCTTGTAATGCTTCAGTAAATTAGTAACTGGATAGCTAAAAAAAGAAGTTATGTACCTACCATAATGTTCCATGTTTGTTGTTCTTCATCTCGCCTTCCTTCTTGCTGACTGGGTTCGGAGCCGATTCTCGGCTCCGACTCAGATGATTTACTAAAGCTCAAGAGCTTTTACTGGCTTGAGGCTACCCCTTATCCCAACATGCCTAGCGGCAGCTACCCAGATCTCATTTGTAATAGCCCACACTAGACATATATAGTAAAAAAACATTTTTTTTACTAAGCTGTTGTACATCAAGCTAGGAAGGATAGAGGAAAAGACAATGTATGGTTAACTAACCTGGTATGTCAGCAGGAAACTCAGCCAGTGTAACCAATAAAGAACTCCTCTCGCATGTCCAGGAAGGGGGAGGGAGGGGGAACGCAAGAAGGAAGGCGAGATGAAGGATGACAAACATGAATGTTATGGTAGGTACATAACTTCTTTATGTTATGTTGTCCCATCTCACCTTCATTCTTGCTGGTTTGGACTGCATCCCCAGCACCTGGTTCTTGGGTGGCTCACTGGAACAAACTCTTCAGGACTGTGAAACCAAAGGATGCCCTGTTCCGGGAGACCACATCCACTTTGTAATGAGAGATAAAGGTATGAGGATTTGCTAATGTTGCTGCAGCACAGATTGAATCTAAAGGCAATTTGGCTTGAAAGGCAATAGAGGTGGCTAAGGCCCTGGTTGAATGTCCTCTGAGCCTTCCTGGAAGCGTCTTTTTATGCAAATCATATGAATAAGTGATTGTGTCTGACAGCCATTTTGATAAAGTCACTTTAGAAACTGGATAACCTTGCTTATTGTCAGCAAAGGATATGAACAATTGGTCTGATTTTCTGAGGTCTTTGGTCCTGTGTAAATAAAAACGTAATTGTCTATGAACATCCAATTGGTGTAATCTATACTCTGCCTTGTTGCCATAATTGCAGAACAACACAGGAAGCTCAATGGACTGATTTAAGTTATATTCCGAACAAACCTTTGGCAAGAAAGAAGGATTGGTCCTTAGAGAGACTATCTTTGTCAAAAATGAGATACGGCGGGCGAATAGGCAAAGCATGTAATTCAGAAAACCGTCTAGCTGAGGTTGTAGGAAAAGGGTTTTCCAAGATAGAAACTTCAGGGGGCAAGATGCTGCTGGTTCAAAGGGAGGCAGAACCATCAAAGCTAAAACCAAGTTTAGGTCCCAGGGGTGGGGGGTTCTCTTACCGGGGGCCGTAAAACTGTTGTACCTCGTAAGAATGCTCTGCACAACTTATGGGACATAATGTTAGAACCCAAGTCTCCAACATGAAAATTGGAGATGGCAGCCAGTGGGACCCTAATAGTAGCTGCAGCTGCCCCTTTTTCGAAGGTTTCAGCGAGAAAGTCAAGAATCTTAAAAACAGGAGCCATAATAGGATCAGTGTTATTACTCTCAGCCCAATAAGAGAACCTTTTCCATTTGCTAGTGTAAATCCTCCTGGTAGTGGGCTTGTGGGAGGACACTAGAATGTGTTGCACAGCAGGAGAAAATGTTTGTGAGCCTGGTTAAGACTGGAAGTGGAGTAACCAAGCAGTCAGCTTGAGAGTTTGAAGAAATGGGTGAAGCCCGTCTGACTGATGCGTCAGAAGGTCCGGAACTGGGTCCAGTATCCAAAGCTCCAGCTGAAGATGATGGCAAAGAAATGGAAACCATATCTGACAAGGCCAGTAAGGAGCAATGAGGATAAGTTTGCAACCCAACGATTTTGCATTCTGAAGTACCTTTGGAATGAGAGGGAAAAGCATATAGTAGACCCGGAGGCCAATCGTGGACAAGTGCATCCCTGGGTGACTGTCCCAGAGGGGGAACTAGGGTGAAGTAGCTGCTGCATTTGTTGTTTAGGGGAGTGGCAAAAAGATCGTAGCATGGCTGGCCCCATTTGTGAAAAATCAAGTCCGCAACTTCTTGCTTCAGGGACCACTCGTGAGGCATGAGGATAGCCCTGCTGAGCCTGTCCGCTATCACGTTGGATTTTCTGGGAATGTGCATAGCAATCAGAGAATGTTGGGAAGACATCGCCCATTGCAATACTTGAAGCACCTCCTGACACAAGGGATAAGATCTGGTTCCACCCTGTTTGTTGATGTACCATACCACTGACATATAGTCTGTCTGGATTGCAATGGTCCCGGTAGGTAGAGAGTCTTGAAGTGCTTGCAAAGCCAGAAGCACTGCTCTCATCTCTAGAACACTGATGTGTAAATGGTACTCGTGAAGTTGCCACATTCCTTGGACAGTCTGTCCCAGATAATGCCCCCCCCCCCCCCATCTGGGAAGCTTCCGTGGTCATTGTGGCTACCGGATGGGGGTCTAGAAAGGGTCTGCCCAGAGTCACCTGAGGGGAGACAAGCCACCATAGAAGGTCCTTTTTGCAAGATTCCATGATCAAGATCATGTGTGACATTGGCAAATCCTGGAAAGACCACTGAGCGAAAAGAAGCCACTGTAGAATCTGCATGTGGAAGCGTGCTAAAGGAACTAGCGTAATAACTGCAGCCATTTAGCCCAGTACTTGCAAAACCTATCTTGCCCGAACTCTCGTCTTCTTTATGAGAAAAGAAACTTGCTGACGAACGGATGACACCCTGTCTTGAGGCAGTTTTGCTATCATGCATCTTGTGTCTAAGTCTGCCCCTATAAAGGTAATAGACTGATAAGGGAACAAGGCAGATTTTTCGTAGTTTATGGTGATGTCTAACTGGGAACAAGTCTGGATTGTATAGTCCCGTGCTGTGATCAGTTCATGCTCGGTGGTAGCAGTGAGGAGCCAGTCGTCTAGATATGGAAACACCTGGACTCCTAGATGCCTCAGGTGAGCCGTGACCACTGCCATACACATGGTGAACACCCTGAGGGCTGTAGTGAGACCAAAGGGCAGGGTCCTGAACTGATAATGACTGGCTCCCAGCCGGAAGTGTAGGAATCTCCTGGATTGCCTGTCCATTTTTATATGGTAGTAAGCTCCTGGAGATCTATGGAGCACATCCAATTGTCTTGACCCAAGAAGGGAAGAATGGACTGCAGTGTCACCATCTGGGACTTTGTCTTTTTTACCAATTGGTTTAGCTTGCTGAGATCCAAGACTTGCTCTCCAGTCCCCTGTCTTCCTGGATGGCTCTTTTTTCTAGCAATCTTTGAACCTTTAGGATTGCATGATTCCGAAGACTGGGTGGAACATCTCGGATAGAACATTTGTCTTTTGAGGGGAACTGAGAAAAAGGGAATTTTGTAACCCCTGGAAATTATTGACAGTACCCATGTTTCTCTCATGATAGATTGCCAGGCTGCTGGGTACAGTGATAGTCTGCCCCCAACTGCCTCCAGAGGTGGACAGCCGGGTCTCCCTTCAGGAGTGCTGGAAGGGCCTAGCAGAGAAAGTATCTCTGTTGCCCTGCTGTTGCGGACCCCCTCTGCTGCGAGGGTGGCGTCTTACATTGTTGTTTCCCCCTCTGCCCCTGGGGGAAAAATCTCCACGTGTGTCAGGCAAAGATCCCTGGGATTTTCAGAACCACATGTTTCCACTCTTCTGACCTTTAGGGTAGGGCTAAATGGAGTGGAAAAATGGACTTGCATGGCAGAAAGAGTCTTGCCATCCTGTTCACACCTGGTGAGAGTCTCTTTTTACCTGAGGCCCAAACAAGAACAAGCCATCGAAGGGGGTGTTGGTAAATGAAGACTTAAAAGTTTCCGCAAATTGACAAAGGCTCATCCAGGAGTGTCTGCATAAAGCTACGCCTGTACCTGCTGCCCTACTCGCTCCATCTGCCGCATAAGAAATGAGCCTCATGGAGAAGTTAACCACAGAGATCAAGGTTGCAAGCTGCCCTGTTTGCACCTCCCTCAGCTGTAGGATCTTGCAAGGTATCTCCAAGCTACTTCAGAAGATCCCTCTGAAGTCGTGTAAAGTGTGACAAGTAATTCAGTGACCTGAGAGTAAAGATCGCTGAAGAAAACATACACTTCCCATACCTGTCCATCGTACGAGACTCTTTGTTTGGCGGATGGACAGATGAAGAAGTTTCCGCAAGTTCCTTCTTGTTGGCTGCTGCCACCACCACGGCATCAACAGGGACCCCTTTGTATAGGAAAGGCTTATCTTCTGGAGCTGTAATAAATTAGTTTGGTCTCCTCGGAACTGATTCCATGGTCTTTGGCGTGCTCCATGCCTTTTGACTCACTACGGACAAAAGTGGGTCAAAAGGCAAAGACACCCAAAAGGTGGAGGGTCGGGAACCAAATGGATCCAGGTAGACAGACTCATCCTCAGAAGGGGCTAGGGATTTCCAGCCACCCCTCTGTCTAAGGATTTCCAAGATGTCTGAAAATGAGACATCCTCAGAGGGGGACTGTGGGGACCCTTCTGACTCATCCAAGTCTGTATCCGAAGTGATAGACTCAGAGGAGTCTAGATGCTTCCTCTTACACTTCTTCTTCTGAGGGACCTCCTCCGAGTGTTCAAGGGAGGTTTTGGAAGAAGTTGGGTCACCCAGTGGGGCGTCCTGGGACACCGGTTCCCTACGCTTGGCAGGAGGAGGGACAAAGGCTGGTACAGGCACCAAGGGAGAAGGAGCCAATGGAGCCGAGTGTGGAACAGTCTCAGGAGACAGCATACTTCTCATCACTTCGAAGGCGCCACAGTCCCGAGTCGAAGGAGCTGCCCGCTCCAAAGAGCCCGGAGATCTCCTTCGAACCAGGAGTGATGGCTCAGAGGCTGATGTAGGAGCTGAGCTCACCTGCACCGAAGCTCCGAGAGGGAGAGTGGGGTCGGACAAGGGTCTGATGCCACTTCCCCCCTCGGAGCCCGCAAGAGAGCTTTGGCACCCAGATCCCTTGACAGACTGAGGCATCGAGATCAGAGTGGTTGTCGGAACCAATAAGGGAGAAGAAACTGGAGCTGATGGTTCCACCACCATGATCTCCATGCACTCTAGCTCCGAGCTCAAAAGAGTCGGAGGAGGAATCAATGGAGAAGCCAGGAGGGCAAAAGGAGACAATTCATTAAGGGCTGGGCTTGAAAGTAATTTAGCTAGTGCATGTGACTTGAGGAGCCTGTTGTCCACTCTCTCCATGTTGTGATCCCAAAGCTTGGAGGACCGAGAGGAGTGTGAAGAGAACCGGTGACTGCCTGCTCCAGCTTGCAGCAAAGGAGATTGTGGAGTGGAGCGTACCAGCTCCAAAGAAGGAAACCTTGATTTCTTATGAGTCTGGACTGGCTTCGAGGACACAGATGGAGCTGACAGAGACTTAGCTTTGTCAGAGCCAATGCTGGGAGCCGAAAGAGCCGAAGGCTTCTCAATGATTTTTGTCTATTCTGAACTCAGAGCCGATGGCTTGGAGTGTTTCTCGGACACTTTGGCTGGCTGATACTGAGAGGAGGAATCTTGAGGGTTCTTCAGGAGGCCACGTAAAATAAGCTTATTTTTTCTCTCCTGCAGGACTCTGGAACTGAAAGCATGGCAAATGGAGCAAGAGTCCTGCAGGTGAACAGTCCCTAAACAATAAACGCAACTCATGTGCCCGTCCGTAAGGGACATTTTTTGGCAACATGAGTCGCATTTTTTAAACCCAGAGGGTTTCAACTCTTTAGACACAGTAACTCTAGTCAGAAAAAAATTCACAGAGAAAAACAGAAACTATCACTAACAGCACACGACAAGTGACAGCAAACAGGCTGACAACAAAAGGAAGAGCCTTATATAAATATATATTTATTATTATTTTTTTTAAAGGGAAGAAAGAAGGGGAGAGCCTCTAATTTAAATGGCGGCTACCTCAATGGAAGAGCCTCTAACTTAAATGGCAATCCCAGAAAAAGGGTGAGGAAAGGGAAGAACCCTCTAAGGGGAAAGCAAGGCCTGAAGAGAAAAACGGCCAAAAAGCACCACAACAAGTGGAGAAAGGGTTGTTAGACTAACGGGGGATGAAAAACACTCTAATGAGTCAGTATAAGTACTTGAGCCAGTAGTAGCAATCTCAATGCTCCAAGTGGCAAACGAGATCTGGGTAGCTGCCACTAGGCATGTTGGGATAAGGGGTAGTCTCGAGCTTTAGTAAATTGGCTGAGTCGGAGCCGAGGATCGGCTCCGAACCCAACTAGCAAGAACGAATGCGAGATGGGACAACATAACATCAAACATTTCCTGTAACAAATACTTCTAGTATTTAATTATGTCTTCTGGAAAGTTTTCACAAATAAAGCATCATGCTTTCTAATGACTATATCTGCCATTGCAGCTCCATACAGCACCCACTGAACCATAATTACTCTTCAACGTATAGACATCTATTACATCTATAATGACGATGTAACTTGCTTGTCCTTTTGCTTTGAATCTGGCATTTTTGTTAAGAGTCTAGAATGTACTCCAGAAATGATGTCTGATAAGCTAACATGTAAGCTAAGTAAATTACACCTCTAATTGCTAAAGTGCTGATCTATGAGAAGATATCATGTGGGCTAAGTAAAAGACAGTTCTAACCATTGCAGTACAACAGGTATACACTTGTTAACAATCATATCCAGTGAGTTCACCTCCCTTTCAAAGGTAAAATGCCAATAGGTAAAGATGTGCTATCTTTGGAAACTGAGGGTCAGACTATAGTAGAATAGTCAGCTTTTAACTTAGAATATAAACTTGACCAATTGTTTGCATGATTATATAATAAATCTGCAGACCTGTGAGCTGAATCCTGTGTGTTTGTTTGCAAACCATTATGCTTTAGTAAATCCACAAAGCTATAAACATAGCTGGAATTCTTTCTCTGTTTTTTGATAACTTAGAAGTCCATCTTTCAGTTATAAAATCACAATCAAGAAGAAATTATGCCTGGATATTTTTGTATTAAAAATGTACAGCTTTTTTCATATGAGTGGAAATGTCTATGGAATAATGTATGCAAATGAGAAAAAAGACTCTACTTTGATAAATAACTGCATTAAACATAACATGGAAAAGACAGTACAGAGATAAAAATAAAGTACAAGGTGAACTTACTAACAATTTCAGGAAGCAAATATAATGGAACAGAATCTGAAACAAAATTGAGATATACACTCAAAGTGAATAATCTAATGTATTGAGCTAGTTTAATGGTAGATCTAACACAGAAATACAAACTATACAATAAACTGTGTTTATGATTCTAAAACTTGTACGCTGACTAGAGCATATCCTAATAGAAAGAAGTCCAACTACTTTCTATTGGGTTATGCTAGATAAGTGCAAAAGATTTTATAAGGTTAGCTTAAGATGCGAGCAAAAAGACACTTAATGGCAGTATGATACACAACATTAAAATGGTGCATGAAGTAGGGAGCAAATGTTGTCTATACCCTGTTGTCTGACATCCTCTGGGATGGGGGAGAGTATAGTATAGTGATTTTGGCAGTGTATGATCTTCAGTCACCAGAATTAGAATTAAAGTATTATATTATAACTAAAAAAATTCACAGATTTCAGTGCCAGTAGTACCCTTGCAAGCATCTACACCAGCATACTCTTTTCCTTCAGACCAGATGTGTCTTTTGTCATTTAATGAATTCAGTCCTCAATAATTTGCCCGATAACAAGACCTTTTATGAAGAGCTGACCAATAAAATAGGGAAAAGTTTGGATAATCTGCAAAATCTATATAGTTCAGCAGTACAAGAACCATGAAGACTCCGGAAAAAATGAAGACAACACAGTGTGGAAAAAAAAAAGATGAGGACAACAAAGTTAAAGAGTTAGAACATGCCCAGTATAATATGGATGCCCCAGATTACCAGAAGATAGCAGAAGAGCACCAAAGATCACTCGGGGTTCACCTTGCGATCAAACCTCACCAACCATAGGGAAATTCCACGTTACCCATAGTCAAGGATTATTATTAAATTATATTATTCTCTATTTTTCCCTATCAGTAAAGGCAAAAGTTTAAAATAATTAACTTAGAGCAACTATGACCAAGGGCGATCACATTGGCTAGGACACTTCTGGGCCTTCCAACACCTAATGGAATTCATAAATCTAACAAATACAATATGTATATTAATGCACAAGCAGAACACATATAAAAGAAAACATATGGTTTATTTATTTTTTACATTACACATGCATAACAAAAAATATTGTTTTATGTGTGCTGACACCTGTATAAATTTTATACATTTTGAAACAACCAATGAATAATTACTATTGCATTCAAAAACCTAAAATAATTCTGTATTACAAGCACAACAAAGACACTGGTGATGATGTGTTTATGAGCAACAAAGATTGGAATGATCTCATGGATTTAGATAGTATTAACTAAGATAGAAAGAAATATGACAGTGACTCTTAAAAGTGAAAGCCCTTTCTCAATTAATGAAAGAGGTTAACTCTTAGGAATTTAAAGCATTTTCTTAATTAATGGTACAGGAACACATGTACACATACTATATAATACACAAAGGTCATTACATATACATGTATGAATACACATACACGCTTACTTCATGCAGATTATGGGGAGAATTTTGCACTCCAGAATAAAGTTTGAGCCCATTAATCCAAATAAGAAAAATATGACATGCATAGCATTGTAGCCTATAATTCCTATTTCTACCAGATTTTATCTGATTGGTTATAATGATATACATAATGCTGAATTCACTAACATCTGCTTCTCTGATACAGATGGTTATAATGATATACATAATGCTAACTTCACTGACATCTGTTTCTCTGATACCGAGTTACAAGTAGTACTGACAGCATTCAGCTAAAAAGATTATTCCAAGAAAGCAATATAAGACTAATTAACTAATATTCATTGGTTCAAAAGGTACGGTTCTCTGCTCGAAAGAAAATCAGGCTTTACATCTTTACATTAACTTCTAAAGTTATATAATAAAACATATTACATAAATATACAGTATTTCACAGTTTTACAGAGAAGGGTTTCAAGGGGAGATATGTGCCAAATAATCTATATGTCTTATGATTATTGCGACATCCCCACTCTGGGCCAGTAATCAAGGAGCCTGAATTCTCACCACTGGTACTGGAGAGGGATGTTCACTTGGAACAAAACTGGATACACCCAGTATTTCCAGATGCAGCTCTCTGTATCAAGCACAATTTCCCTTAAGAGCACACAGGGAACACACACAGTCCAGGGTCTGTGTTTTCACCTCTGTCCAGATCCCCAGTAAGACTCCCCACTGGCACAGTTGTAGGGTTGAGTCCTTAGCCGAGTGTCCAAGCCAAGTTCTCCAGCACCCTCTCTGTGAAACCAGTGCTTCATGTCCCTCCTCCAAGTAGCTGACACACACACACTTTGAGATTTGATTTTCACACACACACACACACACACACACACACACACACACACACACACACACACACACACCTGGGAAAGTTTTTTTATAGATTTACTAGCTATGCTCCCTTCTGCCCAGACAATAAGGTAGTTACACTGCCACCAGATACCCCAAAGCCAGCTACTCTATGTTTCTTACAAGGGTACCCAATTATACTGAGTGAAATTAATATTATTACAAATGATAGTGTTTGGCCAATGGAGTAAGGCTTCCAAGATTGGCCACAGTGTCACCAAATAGATACAAGTCCTCTCAAAGTTTAAAATATTCTCTAAAGGACCAGCAACAATGAAAAGTTTAAATATATTTAATAATAAATAATAAAAGAGCATGAAAATACTAAATATTTACTTACAATAAATACCAGAGTTTCAATCACAGGAAATATTAAAATAACATAGACAAACAGATTCACACAGATACAGAAAAACAGTATTTAACTAATCTCACCATATTTTCCTGATTAATCTAAATAATTACTATTCCCTGGTCACTTACTAGAGCAAGGCAAGACGGAGTAGGTGAGGAATCATTCCTTGTTAGGTTCCAAAAACAGAGTACAATGAGACTTCAGTCTCACCTAGTATTAAAATATAATTTTTAGTGATGGATTGCAGAATGACATCAAATACAGCTGGTCATCTGACTTCTGGTTCCCATGCTAGCCCCCCTTGGCTAGAAGCTGTCAGGATTTAGCACATATGTGTCAATAATACACACACACAGAGCCTTGCTAAGATCTGCTGCAGCTCCTGGAAGTCATAAAACTATTTCAAACCTCCACCCTTCCTGAGTAGCAATTAGGTCACTACAAAGACAATACAGAAACCTTCCTAGTACAGACTTTTTGTCTCTGGCTGCACATTGAGAACTATAAGATACATTCTTTATGGCCTAAGCCAGGTAATTTAATTTCAAACTATGTTCAAAGTTAGGTGGGTTGAGCTTAACCTCTTCGCTTCCAGTATCCTCTGTTAAAACATATACATTTAAACAGTTACAATAATGCATGTATATTTCTTTTTCTGTCCAGCAGGGCACACTGTTGGTACATTTTTAACACAAGCAGCTTTACAAATATATTTTTTCAACACAAGCATCTGTACAAATCAGTTTGATATACAAATGGCATATAATTCTTTACAAAATTCCAGCTAGCTGTGCTGGCATATGTTACACATCCACTGCCTCACTTCTTCTGGCATAGCTCACAACACCTCACATCATCACAATTATTATATATTATATCTGTCTGTGAACGTACACATACAAAAACCTGGGCAAATTACTATTGCATTTGTTGCATACCTTCTAACTGTGGAATTAAGGGAATGCATTATTTTTATCTGTGTGCTTCAATAATGTAGTATTTATTTTAAGAAAGTGGAAATTTTTATTTGCCTGGTTTAACAATGCAGTATTTATTTTGAGAAAGAGAAATTAATCAGCTGTATTTCAAGTGCCTTAACTAGCAAGCAAATTACTAATCATGACTCACTATGCAGATAATGATATCCTGAACAACTTTTATCTCAGTTACTTATTTACTTATGTATGCTTTTCTAGACATGGACTGTTTTTTTCTTGCTTTTTTCACCCATTTTAAAAAAAAATTTTTATAGACATTTCACACAGAACATTTGTGGATCACATTATACTATCCCAATTCAGTTTTAAAATATTGACATCAGCTTGTTAAAAAGTGAAAACATGTTTTAAGACTTTCAAAAGGAATGCAAGACGTTTATATATATATGTGTGTGTGTGTGTGTCTGTGTGTGTGTGTGTGTGTGTGTGTGTGTGTGTGTGCTAAGATTGATTACTATGCATATAACTTTTTCAGCATTAAAGTCATCCAAATGTGAACAAGGTGCTGGTCACTGTTTTCTTTTTATCAGAAAAACATGTATATTTAGTCTACAGATGGTTTGCTTAAAATGAAACTAATTAAAATAATGATGGATGTAAGTAAAAAGAGATTGAAAAATTGTGCAAACAAACTTACCATAACAGTAAATGTTGAAAGAATCACTGCTGCAGTAGGATTACCTTTACGGGTTATGTCCTTCCAAAGATATAACAACTGGTCAGCTTCCAAACCTTCAAGACAACTTCCACATGCCAAAATTGTCAGGCAACTCAAACAGAGCTGACTAAAAGACAAATCTGGGTGCCAAGCTCTTCAGAGCTTTCCTGCCAACACAGAGAGGTAGGCTGAGCCCTGAAAGAACAATGCTAGAAAGAAAAAAAAAACATACCTTGGCATAAACAACTACCAAAAATAAGGAGGGGATGAAGGGAGGGAGCAGTTACTGCATCTGTGAACATTCAAAAATCTACTGTTATGATAAGTTTACTCGCACATTGTACTAAGTTCAGAATACTGATCAATGCTGCAGTAGCCTTAGCCTTTTGGGAAGATTACCCTAGCTTACTACATTTGGGAAGTGGAAGGAAAAGGTCCAGCAGCCCCTGGAGAAAGGTCATTTGAAAGTCTGATCTAGACCTAGACAAGAAATCAAGCTTGCAGTGCTTTGTAAATGTATGTAAACAGAACTAAATAGCAGCTTCTACGACACTTCTAGAATACAACCCTTTTCAAAAAGCCATAGATGATGCCAATGCCCTGGCAGAGTGGGCCTTGACCCTGACTGAAGTAGTTTTGCTGCAGTTTGTATAATTTGAAACACATTGTCCCTTCTTCTTACCTTCATGAGAAACAAAGAATTGATCTGAAGATCTGAATGATTTAACTCTGTCAAAACAATACCTGAGTTGCCTGTGGACATCCAAGGTATGGAGTATCCTTTCTCCCTCGTTTTTGTTTTCAGGAAAGAAAAGGGGGAAATTAATAGTTTAACTTAAAGTAAACGTGAATACCACTTTAGATATGAAAGAAGGATTATTTCTCAAAGAAACCTGTCTGTGGTAAATGAGTTAGGGTTGACTCACATAAGAGCTTCCAACTCAGATACTCTTCTTGCAGAGGCCAGAGCAATCAATAAAACTGCTATCCATGTTAAGAATCTCAAGTCAGCCAGGATAGCTGGTTCAAATGGAACAAGTGTTAGCTTCTCTAACACAAAATTAAGATCCCAAGGTGGGGCCACCAGTTTTCTTGGAGGCCTCTTATGCAAAACCACTTTCAAAAACATTATAACATGAGAAAGCATTGAAAGAGGATGATGATGATCCATCGGCAGACATGCTAAAATGACCAATACATGAACCTTGATAAGAGAGTAAGAAAAGCCATAGGATAGTAACTCTCACACATATTGTAAAACCAGAGAAGAACTTGCCCTTAATGGGTGCTGATTATGCTGTTGGCACCAACTAAAAAAAACTTTTCCATTTGTTAATATTTGATTTTCTAGCAGCAGGTTTTCTAGCCTCCATTAGTACCTGCTGCACATCCTCAGTAAAGAGATGCCTAAAAGGAATTAACACCATATCATCCAGGCAGTTAAATGAAATGGATTGGTGTTGGGGTGTATCAAGCACCCTTGCTCTTGTGTGAGTACATCCAGTCTGTCAGGAAGCTTGTGGCAATTGCCCTTGCCCATTTCCAAAAGAAGGAAGAACCAAGGTTGGTTAGGCCAGAAGAGAGTCACCAAAATGGTCTTGGGGATTCTTTCTGAATCTTAAGAAGTATCCTGGATATTAGTGGTAAAGGTGGAAAGCATACAAGAGCATTCCTGATCAAGGACAAGAAAAAGCATCTGTCTTCTAGGCCTTCTTGCATAGAATTCTGGAGTGAAATCTTGCCAGCTGATTGTTCAGAGATGAGGCAAAGAGGTCTGCTTGAGGAGGTCCCCACAGATGGATCAAATCTTGGAAGGGCCCCCCCGATCTAGTTTCCCCTCATGAGGGTCTTCCCTTGTCCTGCTCAGCTTGTCTGCCACACAATTATTCTCTGGTGGAACGTAAGATGTATGTATAGTGAAGCTGTGTTGAGAAGCTATATCCCAAGCTAACATGGCTAGCCTGCAAAGGGGGATACAACCTGGTTCCCCCTTGCTTGTTGATGTATCACATGACTATGGTATTGTCTGTAAAAACTTGAAGAGCTCCTGAGGACCAAAGATGATTCAGAGAGTCAAGTGCCTTGATTAGAGCAAACATCTCTTTTATATTTATGTGTTTACGTCTCTCCTTGGTGCATACCTCTCAAATGCACAAATTTTTGCAAAATGTCCAGATTTTTGCCTCATATTTTTGGTCTGTTTCTCATAAATTGTGGTTTTCTGGTAAATCATTGAGGGTTGAAGTACAAAACATAATGACAGTCACTTGAGTTTCAGACTTTATACTCTTCAAAAAATTCATGCTAAAGCAAAACATGTTGTTCTAGCTACCTCCTAAGTTTGTAAGAGCAATATTTAAAAATGTCCATATTTTTGTGCCTTTGTCCCCCATTATTTATGGCTTTGCCCAAATTTCTTGCTCTAAGAGGTTAAGAGGTATGCTTTGGTGTTCCACATGCTTTGCACTTTTATCCATCCTGAAACAGTTCCCTAAGCAAAGTTTGAGACATCTGTGGTGACTGATTGCTTTGGAACATGGAGGAAGAAGGAGAGACCTATATTTAGGGATATCTCTTGTCTCCACCATGTGATTTCTCTCCTGACCAACTCCAGCACTAGGATTTGAAAAGTCAAAGGGTGTTGGTACTGCTGGGATCAAAGAGACCTCAGATACTATGGTATCTTTCTCATTTGGAGTCTTGCCATGGGGACCATGAAAATACCATGAGACCAAAAATCCTGAGGTAGTCCCTCACAGTGACTGAAGTCCGAGTAGAAAACCTTAAAACAGATCTAGATCTACATCCATTTTTTTCCTTTGGAAGAAAAGCTCTTTGAACTTTGGTGTCTAGTTGACATCCTACAAACACAAGCCTGTGAGGAGTCAAAAAAGACTTTTGGATTTCTCTTGGAATCGCAGCTTGTGTAAGAGATCTCTCACCCAAGACAGAGATTCCTGATACTTTTAAAAATTCTGCAAAGATAAGCAAGTCATCTAAATATGGAAAATGTAGATACATTGTAGCCTGTAATGAGCTATAATTGGAGCTAGAGCCTTTGAGAACATTTTTGGTGCAGTGGATAGTCTAAAGGGTTAGGCAGAGAACTGAAAATGTAATCCAGGCAAACAAAACTATCAAAAAATGCTTGAAATCTAGATGAATAGGGATGTGATGATCAGCATCTTTTAAATCTAATATTACCAGGAAACTTGAACGAGGAAGAAGAGGCAACGGGTTGTGAAGTGACATAATTTTGAATTTGGGCTCTATCAGAACCAGGTTTAAGAAAGAAAGATCCAGAACTGATCTCCAAACATTTTCCTATTTTGGCACTAAAAACATCCTTGAATAAAACCCCTTTCACACCTGGGAAGGGGAACTGATTCTATCACTCCCTCAGACAGCATGTGATGAAAAACAGGTGGAAATTAAAGTGTCTAGTCTGGAGGATGAGGAATGCCCCCTAGAAAGGAAGAAATCCCTCCCATTATCATCAGTAACCTTGATGAATGATCTTCAGAACAAATTTGTCTGAACCTATCTGTTGTGAAAAAGAAAAGTAGATATTCAGACTTTCTGGAAGACAAAAGGGGGTGCCAGGGTAGTAGGGGGAACAAAGTCCCTCAAAAATAGTCATTTTAACTTATTAGGCTGTCCTTGGTTTTGGGAGTTTCTAAAATTCTTCTTGGAAGCCCATTGTAATTTTTTCTTAAACGTCTCTACCTGCAGTTTGTTAATACTGTTTATTTTGTTTCTTACCCAAACTGGATGGGGATTTAAATAATTTCTTGGAAAATTTGAAAAGGAGGGCTGAAAATAAATAAAGATTCCTGCATTAGCTTACCACTTTCATCACACTTTTTGATCACCTCTGAAGCAGAGGCGCCTAAAACTAAATCTGTATCCAAAGCAGAATTTAAAATCTTATTTTTAATATAATCTGGGAGGTTCTGAGCATGCAGCCATGTAAACATCCTCAAAACAGTACCAGTGGCCATAGCCCTTGAAGAAGTATAATCTGATTCATATCCACACTGTGTGCAATGAGTAGTGATTTGAACAACAGAATAAATTAAATTATTAAAAGCAGTTTTTTCCTCACAAAAAGAAACTACAGACATTCCTCATACTTTCACAGTCAGTCAGTGCAAACCTTTAACATATGAGCCTGACAATTCAAAATTCTAAAAAATCAAAGTTGCAGAAGCAAAAAAATGTTTCCCCATGCTTAGCAATAATCTTCCTATTCTTATCAGAAAGAGGAGGATTAGAATTAAGTAAATGTTTAGTAGCAGAAGGATTAACTAAAGCTATAGCTGCTAGGTCATGTTTGGGAACAGTGCACAAAAACTTGAGTGTTTTACACATCCTACCTGCCATTTCTTTTTTACGAGCAGCTAGCAGTCAGGAAAATTGCAATCAGTAACACACACACATCCCAAAAGGCAGACATAACTGGAGGAATGGATGCAAGTTCTGGAAATTCCTTCAGTAACAGCCCATAGTAGTTTCTGAGGGACTGAGAAACATCAGTGTTCTCCCACTGAAAACACTGGCACATTCTAGAAATAGTCTCAGAGAAAGAGAAACCCACATATGGAGTTTGAATTAGAAATTTCAGGAGAAAACCCTGTATTTGTCCCTTCATCCTCATTTCCAGATTCAGAATCTTGAATCTCTTCAGAAAAGGAAGTATTACTCCTTCATTTACTAGAAACTACCTTACAAGAAGGATCAATAGCATAAATTAAACCCCGAGCAAGACCCAATAAACTACTCCTGTCTAAAGAAATTTGAGATGTAGATACATACTTAGTTTTTTTTTTTTTTTTTACTTCTTTTCTGACAGGAAAAATTGGGACACCAGTGTTATTAGTGGCAGCATTAGCTTAACCAGGGATGGGCACAGCATTCTGATAAAACAGGGAAGCTTTCCCAGATCCTTCTCTCAGGACCAACAAGAGTGGCTCTCCCTTGTCTACTGAGGGGGACCCCAACAGTTGCAGGGGAAGTGGCTGTAGGTGCTACACCAGAGGTATTCAGGGTTAAAGATGAGTGGTCTGAGGTACAACAAATGGGCACAGCAAAGTCAACCACATGCAGTTGAGGCATAGGTTCATAGTTTCCTAGGTGTATACTAGGTTAATGACTACTGGGGCCTTTATAAGCCTAGCTGTGCAATCCAACCCAATTGCATCCCTATGTATCATGGGCGTTTATTAAGAGGCGGTAGGTTAGTTAGTTAGGAAGTTTCTAGAGATTATATGGGGAGGTATGTTAGTTTGGCCATTACTGACTGTCTTTGTCTTTCAGAGACATGGGGGCTAGATCCGAGGTGAATTTCCAATTTCCCATCCACTGGTCAAGATTACACTTAAAAAGGGTTAGGGATGGACTTTGCTTCACAGGGTTGATTAGTCTGTTCCAACGCATGGGGATTCTCTTAGACATGCATCTTTTTCCCCAACATGTCTTATTTATGTCACAAGCAAAACTTAAATTCTTGGACCATCAGAGACGGTCCAAGGATGCCTTGTATGCCAGACAGAGAGAGCATCTCAGTAACCTGTAGACGGCTGAGTATGGAGATAAGACTTTAACGTGATCCATATAGGGCAATGTGTTTATACCCTGGATTCTCCTGGTAAGGAACCTTTGTGGGCGTTCCAACTGTTGCATATGTCTGGTCAGGTACAGCCGAAGGGGGCATTATACTCAATGATGGGTTTGATAAGGGCAAAATAAAGTCTAGTATTTGAAGGCTTCTGGTGTCTTTTTTGATCATTTACATGATAATTCATTCCATGGCTTTAGACTTATTAGACTAACAGGTCGGTTGATGGTTCATCCAGTTGAACTGGGATAACTGTTGCAGTCCCCCATTTTCATGCTACAAAGCCTGTTTTCAGACTATAGTTGAAAAGTGACTCAAATGGTCATGTTTTAAGGTCTTTAGGAGGCATCCTGGGATATTGTTGTAGCACATTGCAGCTGTATTTTTCACCTTAGCAAGTGCCATCAGGACTTCCTCCCTGCTAATAGCTGGGTGGGTTATGCTACTAGGTATTTCATTACAACAGGCAGAGGGAGAGTGGGGACTGAAGTATGAGTTGAATTTGACAGCTAGCAAATTCACTGTATCGCTCTGCTCAGTGAAGGTGGCACCGCTTCAGCAGACTGAAGTGCTGTCTTTGAGGTTTTGGACAGAGATGTAGGAGTTCTTGTTGTTATCTTTAGCCTCTGAGGCAATCTTGACCTTGTAATTGGCCTTGTTGATCTTAGTTAGTCCTCTTATTTCCTGCTTAGTTCAATTAGAGAGCCCCTGTCTTTATGGGAGTTGCTGATTTTAGCCAGGACTTTTTTCCTTTTGTTATATATCCTATTAAGGTTAGGATTCCACCAGTGTGGTTTGTTTTTAGACTTTATTATGGGTTTACTTCTAGTAGGTACAGCAGCCTCTATACAGCCATTTACATGGTTGTACAGGTTCTCTGTGAATATTTCCACATAAGTTGCTGTGAACTCGGGGTTGGGAGGGTCACTGAATTTTGACAAAAATCACTTAATAGGATGTAGTTTGTTTTAGAATATCTCTTAACTGTTACAGGGTTTGTGGTGTTACCAAGGTGATTTTTTTGCCTTGAAGGAGACAGTTTTGTGGTCTGACCTCACCAGTGTTGGAAGGGGGGAGGTGCAGCTCTCTCCCATATTGGTGAGTACCAGGTCCAGTACGTTTGAACCTCTGGTGGGTGTGTACACTATCTGGTCAAGGGTATTTGTGTTAATACAATCCAGGAATCATTATGCCTGTGAGTATGAGGCAATGTATGTTTCCCAGTCTACAGAGGAGTAGTTAAGTCTCCCATGAATAGGATATTTGGTTTGATGGTGAGTGTCTCCAGTAGGTCTAGGTACAACCTATGGGATTCTAAGTACACAGAGGGTGATATATAGCTTGCTAGGATATAGTATGGGACTTTGTCTAGGGTGATTTGCATGTGGATAAATTCCAGGACATTGTCCTGTTTAACTAACAGAGTTATGTTTGTAGCTAATATGGATTGAGACTCCTCCACCTTTTGTCCCTGTCTGTGCTGCTAATGGTATTAATGTGTAGAGGGTAATGAAGCCTTGCACTGTTGCAGTACTTTCTGCGGATTTACATTATGTCCCAGTAACAGTACAGATGTTTGTATTCTCCACAATGAGGAGAGCTTGTAGGGTGTGGAGTTTCTTGTTTAGACTCCTAGCATTGATCAGTAACACCTTCATGTTTCTTTGGGTTTTATTTGCTATGTTGGTAGGCTCGTCAACTTGGCATTGCATAAAAAAAGGCTATAAGGGAGCAGATAAAGTTTTAGACAATATTCAGAAGCATAGGGGAGAAAGGTGCAAACCATCCATTGTAAAGCAACATGGTTTGTTAACCATGTCCTCCCATGCTAACAAATACTGAATTCCTCTGGAAAGACATCAGAAACTAAGCCAATTATTGAAGTCAATCATCTGTTGTTCATACTGTGGCATCATCCTTGGTGAAGGCAGAATGCTGCTCAATGAAAGGCACATACCTGTCTGAAACAGATTCCATACATTTGGTCGAATTACACTTAGTCAAAAATGATTCCAGGCATTTCACTTCACTGAAAGCTCACTTGACTGAAAACTCACTTGGTCGAAAATGGAATATAGCCCCTGCCCCACTGCAGTGCAACCCTGGAGTGAGAATATTAAATAAGGGGGGTGTGAGGGTTACAGCCCCCCACATTGGGGGGTGTGGGGGGCATAGCCCCCCACATTATGCCAATAGTTTTTACTAAAGATATATATATATATATATATATATATATATATATATATATATATATATATATATATATATATATCTCAATGCATTTCTTTAATGGATATACTTTCTTATAATAGTGAATACATGTGTGCCCCCCACACCCCCCTTATTTAATATTCTCACTCCAGGGTTGCACTGCAGTGGGGCAGGAGCTATATTCCATTTTCGACCAAATTTACTTTGACCAAGTGAGCTTTCAGTCAAGTGAGCTCTCAGTGAAGTGCAATGCCTGGTATCATTTTCGACTAAGTGTAATTCGACCAAATGTATGGAATCCGTCTGAAACACATATTCACAGAGATCAACAATGTCTCTTTTTATATAGCTCAGGGAAATATATGTCTGAGGTCATTAATGCCCACATGGATTATGATAGAATCATATTGCTACCTGTAGTGTAGCAACTTGAGTGCATGCATTACTTGACAGATTATCGCTCCAGATAAGCAACTAACTGCTGAATACTAGCTAAAACATTGAACTCCTCATAATGTCTTTTTTTAGACAATGCCAAACTGAAAGCACTTCTGATATAGCAAATCAAAGCCAAGAAAATCTAAAGTGGTTGCTGCTCAACGCTAGGAGTTTAAACAGGAAACTCCACTCCCTACAAGCTCTTCTTACCCTAGAGAATGCTGACTTTTGTGCAGTCACTGAGTCATGGTTTAAAGCCACGGAGAGCACACTGGCAGTGCAAGTTTATAATCCCTACCACACATTTTGACAAGCTGCTACACAGACAGGGATTAAAGGTGGAGGTATCTTGATTTACATCAGAAATAAATATACCTCAAGGCTGGTCAAACAGGACAATGCACTTGAGTTTCTCCTCATTCATATCACCATAGGCAAAAATTCCATTCCATTTCCTTGCAAGGTACAGGTCCCAATATGACCCAGGAAGTACTGGAAACACTCACCATCCAATCCAATATCATATTCATGGGTGACTTTAATTACCCCACTATTAACTGGAAATCATATACAACACCAAATGTGCAGGCACAGAGATTCCTGGATTTTGTAAATGCCAAATCCCTGGACCAGCTTTTCAATACAGCAATGAGGGGTGCAAACATACTGGATGTGGTCATCACTAATATGAGAGAGTGCTGCACACCCCCTAGTGTGATGTCTTCTCTGTTAAGATCAAAAGGTCAGATCACAGTCTTCTTTGAAGTAAAAAAAAAAAAAAAGCCTGGAACTCCAGCTAACCCTGGAATGTTCAGGAACTACTCTAAGGTTAACTTCCTACTATTAAGTGATAACCTGGCAAAATTGCAAACCCTCATAATCCCATGAGAACATTGCTCTCTATATAGAACTGTTCACAGAAACCCTATACATGTATGTTAATAGCTGCATTGGGAAGTACAGAACTAATTCAAAAAACAATCCACCCTGGTTGAATCACAACATCAATAAGCTGCATAATAGAAGGAAAAAAAATCCCGTCAAAAATTAGGAGGCAGAGCACCCAGAAAGATAAAAGCTCCTTCATTGAACTAATCAAACAACTCAGAGGACAAATAAAATCTACCAAAGCCAAATTTGAGGTAAATTTGGCCTCCCAGGTCAAGGACAACAAGACATTCTTTACTTATGTCCGTAACCTCAAAGCAAAACACAACTCAAGAGCTCATTGTCAATGAAGCCACCTATTCTGAGCCAGAGGATATAGCAAACCTACTGGCAGACAAATTAAATTCTAACTTTATCCCTCTCTCCCTCTCAACCTCCCTACAGGAAATACTATCAAATATTAACCCCCCCCTACTATCACTACGGAGCAGTCCTCAATGCTTTCTTTAAGGCCAAGAACACCGTATCAATGGGCCCAGACAAATATTCCAGGATGCCTTCTAAACAGCATGAAACATGACCTATCAGGCCCTAAACAGTAGCCTCCAAATAGGTTTTGTGCCTCACGAATGGAGGATAGCAACAGTCATCCATCTGCACAAAGGTGGGCCTCACTAGTCTCATACGGAATGCCACAGAAAGAATGATCATGGAATTGATCAATAATGACATAGGAAACGTCTAAAAAGTGGACCCAACCCAATTTGGTTTTATCAAGGCCAGTTCATGCCTAGTCAATCTATTGGACTTCTTTGAGAAGGTCACCAAAGGAGTAGATGAGAGCAAAATGGTTCACTGCCTAGCTTGGCCATGGCATCTGACACAATACCCCACTCGGGCATTGTTGACAAACTCAAGAGATTAGGTATATTCCCTTTTGTCACCCTGTGGATGGCCAGCTGGCTCACACACAAGACCCATGAAGTTAGATTTGTAGAGTGAACCTCTACAAAAAGGCCAATCACAAGTAGAGTCCTTCAGGGATCAGTCCTGGGACCACTCCTTTTTGGCATTTATTTCTCCAAAGTCAAGGACAATGACGGGGACTTCTGGCTGACTAAGTTTGCAGATGACTGCAAACTAGGAACGTTCATCGAATCCCCCCACCAACACTAATGTTCTCCAGGAAGGGTTGACACAGGCAAATAACTTGTATCAGAGCAATGGAGTAAAGTCAAATGCCAAGACATATGTAATAACATCCTTCAGAAAGTCATCCACCCTTGGTAACTATCATATTGAAAACACCCCCCCTAAGAGTGACCCAGTAATCAGTGACTTGGGGACACATAGACAGTAATCTAGTCTTTGACCATCATGTGTCCACAGCAGTGAAGAACTCATTCTGTGTTGTGCAACTTATAAACAAAGGTATGGCATCTAGGTCCAATGAGTTCATGTTCCATTGTATTCAACGTTCATCAGACCTATCAATGAGTACAATGCTCCCTTTGTTATGTACATAACCAGGAACATTCAACAAATGGGTCATCCACAGAGGTTCCTCAATAAAAGAATGTAGGGCATAAGTAACATGTCCTATGCAAACCACTTCAAAGCCCTATCCCTGTATTTTGCTTCCTACAGGCTGTTGAGGAAAAATCTATGTCTGGCATACAAGGCAATGTCAGATCAGACCCTACCCTGATGGACCTCCTGAATATCCACAAAACAGCACCAGAATTACCATTTGAAAGACTTAAACATTACACGTGATATAAATAGGACCTGCTAGAGAGATTACCCTTTCTTTGGAACAGGTTCCCCCTCCATGTGAAGTAGAGTTTCTCCCTAAACCAATTCAAGTCTACCTTGGACAACTGGATGGGGAACAGGAAATTCATCACTGGTTTGACACCTATGTCTCTAATGGACACAGGCAGCCTGTAAATGGCTCATCTCCCAGGACTCTGTTTGTAAATGTTTCATCTTCCAGTCCCCTGTTTACATTTAATCAAGGGTATCAAAACTTGTCAGAGATTTGTTATGCATGGCTAGGCTTAAAAAGGCCCTTGTTATTAGCTTAGTACACTCCTGTGAACCTATGAACTGTTATCTTCTCCCTGTTCAGTCTTGTGAGTGGGGCATTTGTGCATCATAGATTGGTGTCCCCTATGCCAAAAGTCCTGGATAACGTGTTTGCTTGCCTTAGGGATTTGCTTTTGGAGATCCATTGGGTATAGGCATGTGTGTGCTGTCTGGTGTTGCTTTTGATAAGTGCTCTAGAGATTGTTGAAGATGCTGCCATTTGTAGGCCTCGGTGGTCTTTGAGGTTTGGGAAGATTGTTTTTAGTGCCTCAGCATAAATTGGTCTGTGTGTGGTAGATGTAGAGTGTGTGTGTGTGTGTGTGTGTGTGTGTGTGTGTGTGTGTGTGTGTGTGTGTGTGTGTGTGTGTGTGTGTGTGAGTGTGCGTGTGTGCGTGTGTGTGTGTTCTTGACAAACTTGTCTGTATGTCAGATTTTTGCCTCTAGTGAAATTGTGCACATGCATCTCTCATATACTGTGTTTGTTTCTTTATGGATTAAATGTCTGTCTCTGGATTGCTACATTGTTGCAGGATGCCCACATCTACCAAGCTGGCTATGGAGACATTTGGAAACTGAATATACATGTTGTCTGGACCTGTATCTGGGTGGGATACTGTAGGTCATGGACTGGGTTATACAGAGGTCCTTGGATGGTATCTGGGGTTTAGCATTAGACTAGGTTAGATTGTGCTAAGATTTGATAGTATTGCTGTTTAATGTGTAAATTATCTGCTCTAAGCTTGTCTCTGTACAATGGCTTTATTTTAGCCAGACTAAGTTAAAAGCTTCAGCTCTAAGGGAAGTTTGAGAGATAAAATTTATTTCTGAGCATTTGTGTCTGTGCAGGGCATGGCTAACCTCTTGATGTAATAACACACAGAAAGATTGCTTATGAGTGTAATGGTATAAGAAAACAAATTAAATAAAGTAATTGCAAGTGTTAAGGACATTTAGAATGATTTAACGGCAAAATCAACAAAGAAAGCATAAACAAAGCAGTAGCACTTACACTGTTAACTGAAGTGCAAAACAATAAAATAAATATATAATCTACCAAGGATGGAGCAGGATTAACAAAGGACCCCTCAGAGTGTGGTGAGGGTGCCAATAAGATGGGAGCTCTGGGGAAATGAGCAGTAGAAAATCTGTAGCAAGGGAGGTTTATGCAGGTCCAATACTGGTTTGCTGGGTGGGCACTTAGTATTATAGATATATGGAAAGCAATGGGTGGGAAAGTATTTAAATAGGTTACACAACCAACAATAGCAATGAAAAAGGGATGGAGGGACTTTAGAAGTTAGATTACCATAATGGGTGGAAGCTAGAGACACAGCCTTTTAAAAACACACCAACAGAAGGGCAGGAGGGCTAGGGAAAAAAATTCAAACTGGAGCTCTAGTCCTATGGTTAGAATTTCAGAAACTTTTAGCTGAATGCTTCAATAGGGGTGGGGAAGACTCAAAGAACAGGGTAAAAAACAGCAGCAAGATAAACAGAAAGGTACTGGAATGCAACTTTAAGAAGGTATATACAGTTGTAAAAAGTACTGAAGCACAACTTCTGGAGCAGAATTAAGTGCTGGTACTACTGCAATCCCATCACAGACTCTGGCACCAGATTACTGGATTCAAAGGCTCACAGGAATTTACTAGGCTAATGGCCCTGGGACCCTTACAAGCCTAGCCAAGAGTTTATCCCCCAAAAAGAAACAATTTAAGAAGGTACATACAGCTATAAAAAGTACTGAAGCACAAATTCTGGAGCAGAATTCACAATGCTGCCACTATTCCAATCCGACCATAGACTTTGCCACCAGACTATGTAGAAATTCACTAGTAACGCTGTAATAAATGATTAAATGAGTCTCAAATCTGCCAGTAGATCACAGTCCTGCCACAACTGTGAAAGAGGCTACTAGATTGATTGAGGTCCCAGTCGGAGTTCAAAATACAAAAAAATTGCTAGCCTGTCTGGTGGCAAAGACTATTTGCTTAACATTTTCTTTTTGAGGCTGGAAGAAGGACTGACTGTGGTACAGAGAATTTGCTCCATGTTCAAGCTGAAAATGGTGCCTATTTCATAGAAACACAAGCAGCAAATGCCAGTAAAAATAAAAAGCTTTTGAAAAGTCCCCCTTTCCCAAAACAAACACAATAAAAAGTACTTTAAAACACCATGCCAACCCACAAAGTAAAATAAATGCAATTTTGCCACAGAATTTTTTTTCATTTACTTTAAACAGCTTTTAAACTGAATGGAAATATGAGGGCTTCTATTTAAAAGTACAGTACAAACTTGTGATAGTCCATTAAAACACAAACTCCTAGCTTTAAAATAACTTTTCTGAAGAGGAAGGTATAAATAATCTGCAAGATTATTAAATGAAAGTTTTTTTCCACATAGGGAACTTATCTGCCCAGCAAAGGAACAGCACAATCCGCCCATTGAGCCTCAAAACCTTCAAAGGAGTGTACTCTTTGGCAGCAGTAAAGCTGTGAAGGGCTCAGCATCCAAACATGTCTTTAGGTTAGAGCCACTCAAACTGCCTGAAAATTGGGGGCATGGAAGGTGCCCTGAAGCTATGGAAGCTGACCAGCTGTTATTTCCTTGGCAGGATATAACCCATATAGATAAGGGTACTGCAGCAGTGATCAATATGATGAACATCAGATGCTACTGAGTGGTTCACCAATCAGAGCAGTTGCCTTAGAGCTGTTTATATGGGTTACCATCTGACAAATATTTTTATCAATAACATTAGCTCTTTTCCACTCTAGGCATGGGCGCTGGAACCATAGAGCAAGGGGGGAGGGGAGACCCCCACTTTTTCAGATTGACCATACCTCCCAACTGTCCCAAATTATTTTGTTTTTTTGCGCTTTTGCTGACGTCATCACGTGCGCGATGACATCAGCTCGTACTGCCTGTCGGAGTTGAGCTCATATTTCCGGATTACATGCTTTTGTGAGCAGGAATGGATGGCAGAATCAGAAAAGGATTTAGTTTTGGAAGCTGCAGAGGATGGAGTTTATTTTCGGAAGCTGCCTGGTTTCAGAGTGAGTAAGCTGGAGTGTGTGTGTGTGTGTGTGTGTGTGTGTGTGTGTGTGTGTGTGTGTGTGTGTGTGTGTGTGTGTGTGTGTGTGTGTGTCCTGTAAATGAGGCAGCTCCTAAATGCTGCATCCCTTACATGGGTCCCCTCAAATTATCTATGGTATGATCACAGTTATTCTCACTAGGGCTAATATACAATTATCAGCCATGGGATAGGTAAGACCAATCAGAAAATGTAAATTCAAGCACCAAAAGGGAATTGGCTAAGCTTAAAATGTCCTCCAAGTGAACCATTGTTGTGGTACTAAATAGTTATAAAAAAATTGCCCTTTTTAGATCACTAAGTGCCCCTCTCACCCCTCCCCCAGTCTTCAACAGCTTCCAGCGCCTATGACTCTAGGTGTGCAATTACCATAAATTAAAATATTATTTACACTTCCACTTGGTTGCATAAGACTAGCGTACCCATCATAATTTAAAACATATGGTAATTCACTTTAACCTCTTTCCCTTAGCAGCTCAAGGTCACGACACTAAAGGGACAGGAGAGTCCTAAGTGAAAGACCTGGTCTGGTAAAGTTTTTTAGTTGAATCTAGTACAACAGCTGCTGTGAAAATAGGAATGATTAACATGGCATATAAAATGGGCGGCCACGGTGGTGCAGTGGTTAGCATTGTCGCCTCACAGCAAGAGATTCTCCGGTTCGATCCTCGGCTGGGGTGCCTTCTGTGCGGAGTCTGTATGTCCTCCCTGTGGTCGCGTGGGTTTCCTCTGGGTGCTCTGGTTTCCTCCCACATCCCAAAGACAAGCTGTAGGTGGATTGGACACTCTAAATTGGCCCTAGATGTGAGTGTGTGTGTGTGTGTGTGTGTGTGTGTGCGTGTGTGCCTTCTGTGGATGGTTGGGCGCCGGGCTGGCAACTTGACACTGTAAAACTCCACTGCCAATCATGAACGGACAGGTGATCTGCTGTGGTGACCCCTAACCGGGAAAAGCCAAAAGAAGAAGAAGAACATGGCATATAAAATGATGCATGACAACTAAAAGACAGCAATATGAATCTATCAGTGGAGGTTAGAAAAGACTGAAAAAGCAATTTACAAGGGAACAATGGCCAGAGATATGTATGACTCCAATGTATGCAACAAAGTGCAGAAGGTTTAGGATTTTTTGCATAGATATTTTTATACCCAAGCAGACCTCAAGGAATTTTTCCTCAGGTAGATAGCAAATGTTAGAGGTGTGATGGTGAAAAAAAGATAACTGGGAGTGTGTTTTAGGACTGTAATGATTGTCAGGTTTTAAAACTCCTCTAGAAAGTATTCTAACATAAATATTGGGGGAACAAATGGCTACAAGTAAGTAAATCATTCTTTTGAGCTGGGACACAGGGTCTGAATTGCATAGACATAGTAATGCCTAACTATGTTTAATTCTACTGGCTGCCAGAAAATGGAATCAAAATCTAAACCAGCAGTATATGAAGTACTGAATATTGTAAAAGATATAAAAGAACTTAGAATGGTATCTTTATAAAAGGGAAGGAACAAATTATATAAAAATAAGTGGAATTTATGGGAACAATGCACACAGAATAATGTTCAGAAGGAGGAGTGATTTTTAAGGAAAGGCAGGAATTGAGCAATTTTTGTAATGGTAGACTAAATGACAGTTATAAAAAAAAAGAAAAAAAATATATGTTATGTATAACATATATAAATAAAAATTGTTAATACACTGTTTTTTCTATTACTGTATTTGTGCCTACGTCTTAAGTTTAATAAATGTATTAATAAAATAGAACACAGTGTTACAATTACTTAGAAAATGGGCAGCTATTCAACCCAATAACCTACTGGAGAATAGACATTCTCCAACAGAGTATTAATATACGAGAACAGCCCAAAATGAAATCCATGGCTTAATGGCAGGATACTAGCTGCCATGAAGCATGGACTGGAAAAAGTGAGAAGCACCACCTTGTTTATTCTTACTAAAAAAATCATAGCCAGCATAATAAAGTAAGTGTGGCGCAGTTACATGACTTGCCATTTCAGTTTTTCTTTGCTAAGCATGGGTTAAAATAGCCATGCTTAGTAAGCATGGTTAAAAAAGCAATGTAGAGTGTGTGTGTGTGTGTGTGTGTGTGTGTGTGTGTGTGTGTGCGTGTGTGTGTGTGTGTGTTCATGTGTGTGTGTGTGCGTGTATGTGCGTGTGTGCGTGTGTGCGTGTGTGTGTGTGTGTGTGTGTGTGTGTGTGTGTGTGTGTGTGTGTGTGTGTGTGTGTGTGTGTGTGTGTGTGTGTGTGTGTGTGTGTGTGTGTGTGTGTGTGTGTGTGTGCGTCAGGAGTTGTGCTTTCTACTCAGGGCCTACCTTACACATAGGCCAACTAGGCAACTGCCTTGGATGCCGTACTTGAAGGAGCATTCTTTCCAAAGTATTTATTAATTTTTAGAGCAACAAAATCTATTGTTTCTTTGATCTAAACAGTAAATGAATAAAATTCAGTGCCCTGCTTGAATAAAATATGCCCCCAGCCTGATGGGTGTCAGGGGAGGTGGTGCTACAAGCAATGTTTTTTCAGACTTGAGCATTGTGAGGTCACAGAACATGGACATCTCAACATTCAAATGCTAGGTACAAAGCTGTATTGCAATGTGATGCATTTTTAAATAAGAACTATAAATTTGTTATTGGCTTATGGATTGGCTATATCTTTGGAGAGGGATATTCTGCAGAATTCTGGAAAGTTCAGTTGAGAGGAATGGTGTATGAAACACAGAAGCAGCACTAGGTAAGTATTAATATTATCATCATTTTGGTGACATTGCCAGTGATCACCCAGATATTTTATACAATATTTAGTTATTTTTTGTATAGTTTTATTTTAGGAATGTGTGGCAACCTGTCTGTGGTCATCAGACCTCATGGCTATAACTGTTGGCTGGGGGTTGGGTATACCTCTCCACTTCTCTGATTTTGGCTCAAAAATGGTAATTTGGGGAGTAAAGGTGGTAGATTTCACCTAATAAATAATGACAATAATTAGAGCTATAGACTTATTTTGCTTGTGGAAATGCATGTTATTTCATATTCTCTTATTCTGTCAACTCCTTGTGTTAAAAGTACTAATGTTTTAAAAAGTGTCACTGATTATTTCTGGATTTGTCCATGACTTGTTCTGGAAGTAATAGGTTGAGAGCTACAGGCTAATTTAAGTTCTTGTGTTTTGTTCAGTTTTACTACCTTGCTTTGCAGGACTAGTGTGCATTTGAGTGACATAAGATGGACTACTTAACTTGACACATGATATGCACAGAGTAGGTATAATTGGTGCGGCTGTATGTGAAGGAAAATGCCTTTCTGCCGGCTGTTGTTTGGAATTGGTGTGATCATATGAAGAAATTTGGATTATTTTAATGTGTGTCAGCTGTTTGTGTGGAACAGAGATGAAATGCATTACATGACCATCCTCTTATCACAATCCAACATTTGAATTGTACACAGATATGACTATAACTGCTTTCTGGGGGTTGTCTGGATGAAAGCAACTGACCCTCTTGTCACATGCTCAGTTGACAGACACTCTCAAAAAAAGAGTCGGGAAATACATCAAGGAATACCCAGGCCTTCAGTGCTTCTCGGATGCTGGTGGCTGCCACACATCAATGCTTTATAAGTGGATTATGACATGGACTTATTTGTGACCTTTGCCCTGAATCCCACCAAGTCTAAAATCACCCCTGCAAAGAGATGTATACACAAAGTCACTGTAGCTTGTGTGGGGAGCTGGGGGTGATATCATTATTTCTTTAAGTTTACTCCTTAACCTCAGAGGTTACTGTATTGTGTTGGGCTAGAGACAGTGTGGTCAACATTTCTTTAACTTTCCTCACAAAATTCAGAGGGGGTGAAAAGAGGGTCACTAAGTTTGTACAGGAACAGTATACTTTTTAATGGTAAGTTGGAAACATTACTGTAATTATTTTATTTTTTCATTTTTCTCACAAACATCAGGTGCATATATGAGTGGTCATCTTTTGGAAAAGGATAAAAAAGCATTCCGTGTACAAGTGTCTGACAGCGATTATGTTATTTTTGTTTTTTTCAGTTTTGTCCAAGTCTGACATCAGAGTGGTATCTAGAATGTGCCTGCCTTTTGCAGGTAAGAGTGAACAGGCATGATGTATGTACAAATATATGATAGCAGTGACTTAAAATGTATTATTGTGCCCATATATCCCTTAAAGCCAGGTGGGGATACTTTAGTGACATAGGAATGTAGGCACTATTTCCAGATATAATTTATGTATCATCACAGACATTTGTTTGCTATATTTATTGTGCAGTGTTATTTGATTAATTATGAGCATTAAACCATGGCTACAATTCATTTTTTAAATAAAAAGTAGGATCTTTTTTGTTTAGGCCATCATTGAATCAAAAGTTTAGAAAAAAGCTTTAAAATATATCTCAGAGCATTTGTAAACCCATGGTTTCTTGCGCCTAGCTGCCTCTAAACCCCAGCTTAATTTAGTTATTGCAGTTTAGACTTGGTAAGTTAGGATGTGTTTGAAAGAATTCAGGGAAAACCAAAGCTGAAGAGCAAGACTGAATTGCTTCCCATAATCAAGATTTTTGTTTATGCCATCACTGAATGAAAAGGTTGTTTACAAGAACTTTAAAATGCATCTCAGAGCACCTAGAGCCCCCCATGGCTTCTGGAGGCCATGCAGCCCACAGACCCCCAGCTTAGTGCACTTATTTCCCTCACAGATATCAGAACGCAATCATGCTTGGATAAAAATGGTGAATGAATAACTGCAGGAAAAAAATGAAGAATAAGACAAACTGTGAGAAAAAGAAAGGTAAAAAGATGTCTGGGTAGTGTGAGAAGGCCTGAATGTGATGAGCACTAGGTGGGCAAGGGTGGTGCCATGAAGTCTTTTTGCCTAGGGCACCAGTTTAACTAAGGTCAACCTGGTTTGTACTGTATGTATTTTTTCCTTCACTTCATCACACTGAGACATCTGAGGTATAGACAATCAAGAATATAAATGTAATTGCTGGCAGGACACACACAAACATGCACACACACACACAGTGTGTGTGTGTTTGTGTGTGTGTGTGTGTGTGTGTGTGTGTGTGTGTGTGTGTGTGTGTGTGTGTGTGTGTGTGTGTGTGTGTGTGTGTGTGTGTGTATGCCTGTACATGTTATTAAATGATTGCATAATGTATATTTTAGATGTAAAATGTATCCTCCAACAACAACTATATTTCTAGAAACAACTTTGAAACATTAAGCAGAGGAATTAATACAAAAAAAAAAAACAAAAAGTCAATATGCCAATAGTTAAATAAATACTAACCAATTTAATGGATAGCCCATTTTCTAAGCACAATGATGCTCTCCAGGGTGGATGTTATACTGGAAATAATGGACCTTCCGGGGTGAAGATGCTCTCCACCTGTGGAGATGGGCCTAACAACACATCTGGGTAATCTGCTATTTCCTGAATAACACCCACACTTTTGGATACTATTGTTTGCTTATATCTAGCTTTTATCTTGTTACAGTATAAATCCCAGATAGACTACAATCACAAAAAAGTGCTTTCATACTTTAACATCAGTGGCATTAACGGCAATCACTGATAAGACTCCCCACCTCATATTTAAAGTACCTCTGCATACTGTACATAGATACTTTACACTGTAAAATGCACTTGACTTCAGGAAATTTATTATACACATATTACTAAGAAAAAAGAATGTTGTACTTACAGTTACATCTTCAGTTTCTTCATTATCCTTCTAACCACCATATAGCCACATGTTACCAATCACTGTTCCACGATGCTGGGGAAATGCACTGGCCTAACGTTGTGGCCCAGTACAAACCTCATTGCTATCTACTCTTATGGCATAACTCTTCTTTGAGCTGTGAGGCTGATTAAGAAACCCATAGCCCTGTAGATATTATGGAATTGCCCACATAAGCACATGCTTTTTACAGTCTTCAGTGAATGACTGGGCATACACCCCTCAATGCACAGTCTAGGCCAGGTATGCAGTGCACTAAATATGCAATTCACAGACATTTATCCAAGACTGGCTCATCAGTACAACTGCTATGGTATGAGACACGAAATTGTACAATAAAAAGTGACATGGCCATTACTGGGCTCATGTAATTGTAATGTAATTTTGTAAGAATAACAGGTGGAGCACAACTTCTGGATATTGTTATCAAGGAAATGATCATTCAACAGCTGCTGTGGTAAGGGTGCATAAGCCAGTGCCAGGTGTAAACCATTACTGGATAACAGTAGTACTCTTTTATTGTTGTAGGAGGGTTGTTGTCCCACAGTTACCTGCTGACCAGAAGGAGAGGGGCAGAGGGTGGTTTGTGATAGAGCTCTGTGATACATAACCACAGTGCTCTACAGATTACAGGAGTATGGCACATTTGATGGAGAAAGAGTACACAGGCCATAGGTAGATGAAAAGACTTACTGGATAGCTGTAAGACTTTTGCTTGGGGTCAGATGGTTCCATAGCCACCAGCTGACAGCAGTGTGAGGAGCATAAGAAGAGATGCAATGATTGATGACTTAGAACAGGGCTCAGGTGCAGGCAGCAATAGCCCACCATGATACTGGCTGTGGGTTTGTGTAAGGTGCACTACAACCTACAGTATGTGATTCAGCCACAGAGGACTGTGTTGTGATGCACAATGTCTGCATCTGTGGATCAGATATGGAAAACAGTAGACAAGGTGAGGTGGAAACAGCAAATTGGATAACTAACACTGTGCAGTGGTGAATATATGAAGCATATTATGACATGCGTATTGGACACAAGTGTAGGCTGCTGAAAGGTGTATGTCAGAACACAATATGTCCCTATGCTGCCCTATCATGAAGGGATTCACATCCAGATCCAAGGATGTCATTGTACCCCTATACTCCTCCCTCATCAGACCCATGATTGAGTACAATGCCCCATTTGGTATGTACCTCACCCGGCATTTGCAACAGCTGGAGAGACCACAAAAGTACCTCACCAAGAGGATCAAGGGTCTCCAACATATGTCTTATTCTGCCAGACTAAAGAAACTCCAGCTCTATTCAGTAGCATACTGCCTGCTCAGAGGTGATCTCTGCCTGACGTACAAGGCCATGTCCAATCAGGAACTGATGGACATGCTCCACCTCAAAAAAATCCAAATCCATCAGAACCACGAGAGCTAAAGACTTAAATCTCGGAACAAGTATGAATAGGACATGCTGGAGGGATAGATTCATAACCCAGAGGCTTCCCATGCTCTGGAACAAGATCCCAGTTCATGTTAGGCAGAGCCCCTCACTGACTCTCTTCAGAAGAAATCTTGATGAGTGGATGGGAGATCGTAAGTTTACCCCAGGGGTCACATCTGTGTCACTACTAGACAGGGGCACAGTAAACTAATTCTATTATACAAGGGGACCTTCACTGTGTCACTACTAGACAGAGGCACAGTATTCTAAATATATTCTGTGCATTTTGTACCATTTTATGGGGTGGCGAAAGCCACATCACTATGGCTAGGCTTACAAATGCCCCAGGGCAGATAGCCTAGTACTAAACTATGAAACTATCTGCCTCCTCTAGTGTGGGTACACCCCACAGGGCAAGCAGGTCTCATTCATGTACTGCTACCTCCTCCACACCACCCACTGGTGGTGTGCCTGGTGAAGCACTGTGTGGCTACATTTAGAGACGTGGAGTACATACCAGTCATGCACATGGCACAGCCAGGCAGTCACAGTCTCAAGTTTGCTCAGGTTCTTGTCGATGGGTGTTGGTGCCAGTACCATTCCTAGAAGGGGATGAAATTATGGCAAGGGACACGCACAACTTCATTTTTCCCACTTGAAGTCCCACAACACCTGTTATACACACACACACACACACACACACACACACACACACACACACACACACACACACACACACACACACACACACACACACACACACACACACACACACACACACACACACACACACACACACACACAGTGCAACCACATCTGCAGGAGTCTTGCCCTCTGGAAACCATTCTAAACATGTGCCCAGTAATGCAGGACACCTACCGTTCTCAAAAAGCACTAGATGGGAGGTTGGTGTAATGGTTAAAGTTTTCACCTATGAACCTATAAGTTCAGGAGCCGACAAGGGAGACCCGACGACCGGATCCCTCCAAGGAAGGTCTCATGGAGGAGATCGTAGCCGAAGATGTCGGAGCCGAAAGGGGAAGTATCGGCTCAGGCGCACCCACGGTCACCGTTCCGAGAAGCTCCGGCTCCAAACTCTGAAGGAGAGTCGGAGGAGGAAGTTCAGGGAGATGAGAAATAGCAGACGTCTGTTGAGACGGGCTATGGAGCATTTGGGCTAGTGCCTGTGACTTCAACAGTCTGCTTACCACCCTCTCTAAATCATGGTCTGACAGCCTGGATGATCGTGGGCTAGTGCCTGTGACTTCAACAGTCTGCTTACCACCCTCTCTAAATCATGGTCTGACAGCCTGGATGATCGTGGGCTAGTGCCTGTGACTTCAACAGTCTGCTTACCACCTTCTCTAAATCATGGTCTGACAGCCTGGATAATCTTGAAGATCGGCTCCGATGGCTCCGCTCCGACAAAAGAGGAGATCCCGGAGCCAAATGAATCGACTCCAGGGAAGGAGACCGAGATCTCTTCCTGGATGGAGCCATCGGAGCCGACGACCCCTCGGCTCCAGATGGAGCCGAAGACTTATCGGCACCAATACTGGATAAAGACACGTCGGCTCCGGCCGGAGCCAATAAAGTAATGGGTAATTGTGTATCAGAGCCAGACGGAGCCGACACTACAACATCCACAATGGAAAGATCGGCTCCAGTCGGAGCCACAGCAGAAGGCTTGAGAACTACAGCCTGGGCCTTAGATGGCTTAGAGGGCTTAACCAACCCAGCCTTGGTCGGAGAACCCTCTGGCTTTAACAAGCCACGAAGAATAAGCTTATTTCTTCGTTCCTGCAGGACTCTCTGGCTGAAGGAGTGACAAATAGCACAGGAGTCCTGCAGGTGTAAAGGCCCCAGGCAGTACACACAAGAAGTGTGACCGCCTGTCAGAGACATTTTCTGACAGCACGAGTCACACTTCTTGAAGCCTGAGACCTTCACTTCTTTAGACATAATTATGCCCAAAAAAACACAAACACACAACAGTCACACAGTTAACCCACAAAAAACACACAAACACTAACCTGACAGGAATTAACTGAGAGGGAGGCTTAAGGCCTGAAGAGAGGAAATCAATCCTGACGTAAAAAGAAGGAATATAGGGTAAGAGTGTTAGCTATATGTGAAAATTAAACCCAATAGGTGACAAATAGAAGAAAGGGGGGAAAAAACCCTGACTATATCCTATAAAAATTCAAGCTTTACCTGAGCTGGTAAAAAGGAGACCTCTTCGCGAAGCGGCAAACGAGATCTGGGGTAGTCACGCCTTGCATCATGGGATATAGGGTTGCCTCGAGCTGGTAAAATGAGTTCTCGAGCTTAGCAAGTGCCGAGTCGGAGCCAAGGATCGGCTCCGAACCATCCAGCAAGAATGAAGGCGAGTTTGACAACTTAACATTGTATGTTAGGTGTGGTTGGATACTTGTGTGATGATTATGATGCACCCCTTCATGGACAATGGCTGTGACAGCAGTCTCCAATATGTACTCTTCTACTATTACGGCTGCTACTGCTAGCAGAGTAGTGTATTTCAATGGTGGTCGTGCTGATCACACAATTTTATACATTTATGAATTGCTCCACCATGTGGTTTATCGTGATTTGCTTTCACAAATGAGCTCATTACCATAATGCTACTCATTTCCACAAAATTAGCATATGATGTTAATCTTTCAGTTTCATGTACTTGCTCAATGGGCCTAGCTATATCTCTGAATTGTCCCCGCCCTGCATTCTGCTCTGCTCATTGTGCTATTTTAACTAATGAATTCACTTTTCATTTCTGAGCCCTAGTGTATGTGTACATATGAATGTGAGTTGCATAACAAATGACTATAAAATTCAAAAATAAATTTCCATTACAACTAAGTTATTTCAGTCAAATTTTTTTTAATTCATTTATGAAGCAGAGACACTATAAAAGTATAATGTATTAAAAAACAAGGGGATCAACTACAAAATATGCAATTACATTTTTGTTAGCCTGTATTGCAAAAAGACATATCCAAAGGAAATTTACTATTTTTAATTTGTTATTATTCACAGTAAAGGGAAACTCCACCTTAGAACTAAAAAAATCTTTTTTGCTACTCTATGTTTGTTTTCTGAGTTATTTTATCACCTGAAAATTACTCTGACTGCTTTTTACAGAATTTTAATATATTTTCTGCAAAATGGTTAGCAATGGATTTACATATCAAGGTGATCTTGTTTTTCTTCAAGCCTTTATCTTTCCCATAATCCATTTCAAGTCTGCTTTATATGAGTCATGCTAGACATAAAGAGCTAGTTGTGTATTCTCATGTCAGTGACATAAAATGGGATTAGTGTCAGTCACTGTCATCTTATATACCTTTGGTAACAGGACGGCTTCTTTTATTTCTTGAATGGCCCTCATTTGTGTACGTCTCAGGACTTGTTTTACAGTATACTAAGGAGTTATCTGCAAACAAAAAAGTAGCTAAATCTCAGACCTATGTTCAAAGTATCTTTTTGCAGTCTAAGATGAATTGACTACCCCCAGCCCCAAAAGCACACACTTTTCCATCAGGTCTCAAAACTGTCACTGCTCTGAGGGATCCTTCCAGTTTCATGTATAAGCGACAGACGCTACTGAAAAGGAAAGGATTTGAAAGTAATCTGTCCCTCGGTGCCAGTAGTGGAAAGATTATTTTCACTTATTAATTTATTTAAATATATAGTTAAAGTACTGCAGATTTCCATTTCCTAATGTTGTAATGAAAGGGCACATGCAAGCTAAAGCAAATTCAGTTGTATATCATGGTTGCCATCAATTGTTACATTTGCTTTCCTGTCTAGAAAAAGCTCATGTAATTCACTTATGTAAGGACTGACTCAAAGTCAGTGAAGATGTCTCTTCCCAAAGATCTGAACACCAGATATGCATCCCTTCTGGAAGGATGTCACAAGAAAGTATAAAAGACCTTCAAATAAACATCATCAGTGCACCGAGTTGATAAGACCAATACCTGTTTCACTTGCTGCAAAGAAGACCTGATTTGGGATGTTTTGCCCTGTTGTGGTGAGAGGGCATGACAATGGTAAATGTGTTTTGTTGATCCTTTACAAGATTTACAAGAGTTTTTTTTTTTTTTGAATTTTCTCTAAATGTCACAGACATTTTTGATATTGCATTTAAGTCATCTTAAAATCTAAAGTAGTATAAACAACATTTAAAGTTTAAAACTAACATTTCAATACTATGATGCTTATATAAATTTGTCAAAAGAGGTGACAACTGCCTTTGAACCACTGACTGGTCTAATTGCTCTGTTTTGCTATTATAGGCATGGCTACATTGGAAGCAGCTATGAATACGTGTAAGCTCTTTTCCAATCTGTAATAAAGATAGTGGAAAACAGTTTCACACCTCTCCATCTTTTTTACAGCAGCTGAGGTCCTGACATCAGAGTCCTCATTACCCATATAAAATTATAAGCAGTACTTGACAGGGTAAACTACAGATTTTTCTGTGTCTGTGGCATGCCATGCAGGCGTAGACAAACTCCTCTGCAAATTATGTGAGCAGTAAGTTAACCTTAAAAAAAAACTGGATGGTCTTTCCCTTTCTTTGATTCCAGGATAAGGAAATGAAAGTTTTATGAAGTACAAGCAAGTTTCTGGTACCCACACAATACTGGAACCATATTTTAGGGATAAAAGCAACCTAAAATTTCATTTAAACTGTAGGAGATGGGGTTTTCCTTTAAAGTTACAATGCTACAAATCTGCTGTGCTTGTATCTGAATGAACATCTGCAGAACTCTTCTCTTTGGGTAGCTGCTGAAAAGTGGCATTTGTTGACTTTCCCAGTCAACAAATGCAAAAAAAAAAAAAATTAAATAAATAATAAACAAATTGCTGTTATTTTGTAGGTCACTAAATGATGAATAACTTTCATACTTTACTGATACATTTACATGTTTTTAAATTATTTGAAACGGTTTGAGAAAGCAATTATATTTTTGGTACTTTTGCTATTTTACAAAATGAATATTGAAGTTGTTGTTATCCTTTGCTTTAAAGTTATTTAAATCTGTTAGCCAAGAACTGTGGATTGTTTTTTCCCTGCCTTTCTCCAGGGACAAAATAACAGGTGAATTATTTTTGTATATGCATCATACTGCTGTAGTTTTTATTTTAGTTATTTCCATGTGTTTGGTAAAAATGAAAAAGAAAGCATTTTTATCTACTTTTTCTAGTTTACAAGCACCTGCATATCATAAATGAACATATCACTAATTTTGCAGATGTTTGTGCTGAAAAAGTTGCAGTGTTGTAGAACAGTACCTCCTGGGGTGCACAGTAGCAAGTCCTGCCTAAAACTTGCCCACCGCCCAACACCCCATGACGTGTTCGAATAAGGAATGAATATAGCAATAACCCACGCCTGGATGTGGGTAATGCTAAATTTACCCACGGTTGGCATGGTTTGATCCCGAGGGCGAAGCCCGAGGGACCAAACAAAGCCAACCGTGGGTAAATTTAGCATTACCCACACCCAGAAGTGGGTTATTGCTATTATACCATGACATTATTTAAGAAAAGAAACTATTACTTTTCTTAAATAATGGCATAGTATAATGCCTGTTTACTGCCCTTCCGCAGATGTCTGGCATCCGCGGCAGTTCTGATGTACTGCGCGCCTGCGCAGTACATCAGAGTTGAGCAAAACGGAGAAAGCAAGTTCTCCGTTGCTTTTTTCTTAGTGTTTTGCTATGTTAAATGAGTTTAACATAGCGAGACAGTTTTAAAATAAGCAACGGACATCTCCGTTGCTTATTTTAAAACTGTCTCGCTATGTTAAACTCATTTAACATAGCGAACATAAAAAGCAACGGAGATCTTGCTTTCTCCGTTGCTTTTTTTTTAAAACACTGCCTCGCTATGTTGCTTATTTTAAAGCTGTCTCGCTATGTTAAACCCATTTAACATAGCGAGACAGTGTTTTAAAAAACCGAGTTATACTAATGGAAAAAAGTCCGGGCGACCGGACCTTTTTCCATTAGTATAACTCGATTTACAACGGGCACGCTGGCCAATCAGCGTGCACGTTTTGGGGGGATCATGGTATAATATTCATTTAGATGTCTTCACCGGCCACATGAATATTCACCGGGTATCTGGCACATTTAGCTGGAGGGGGCACTATAATTACTTAATGCTAAAGAAACAACAGTATAACTCCACGTAATTTTTTAAATATTTTTGCAGGGGGGCAAGCCCCCCTGCTCCCCCCACACCCCATAAATTAAATATTCCAACTTTGAGATTGCACTACATTGAGGAAAAGGGTAAATTTCCCGTTCTGCTCTGTACAGCACCCAATATATGCATGATATCACTGTCACATCTGCATGGTAGTCAATCATGCATCATTTGCATACGACATCACAGCTATGTGTCATGTCAGTCACACAAGGCATGTCCACTTCTGCACAGACCAACCAAGGAGGTACTGTTCTACAACAATGCCAAAAAGTGATGGTTACAGCTTAATTCAGTTTAACTAGGGTTTGAATTACTTCAATTTAAAACAAAGCACCTCAGTACATTTTAATGAAGCCCAAATGCTAGAAAAAAAAGACTGCAAATAAAAGCATGACGCCCTGGACAATGTAGAGTAAATACCACTCTGACACAGAAAATGTGATATACTTGCTTCCCTTATCACTTACTGAGTCCAGAAAAAAATTATTTTTTTGTGGCATTACCTTGTTGGGGTCAAGACCCCCACTCCCTGCACATATATAGATCAAATCCACAGTTGCACAAAAAAGGGAGACTCTACAAAAAGATGGGCCCCATTTCCAGGGTACACTTAGAAGCTGCACTGCCAAGGACTTACGATGGAAAGCAACAGTTGGAGAGTTCAGTTTTGCAAAGCTGAACTTGATCAGAAGCACCTTATGCACGTTAAGTTCAACAAGGTATAGGTAAGCCAACATATTTATTCATGTCTCAGCACTTGTGGCTACATTAGTTTCACACTTAAAATGCTCACAATGTGTACTGTGTTATATAAAATTCAAACTTAAGAATGCGTAACTGCATATTATTTGTTACAATTCATCTGGCACTATTGTGCAGTGCTTAAGTGTATGGCTAATGTTTGTTTGTGTCTCGGCTTTTCCCGGTTAGGGGTCGCCACAGCGGAACTACGGTCCGCTAATGATTGGCAGTAGATTTTTACGTTCTGGCTTGCCAGGCCTAACGCACAACCTTCAACGAAGTAACGCCCATTCACGCATGTCGCTACACAGAAGACGCTCTAACTGAGAATCGAACGGGCAACGTCTAACTGTGAGGCGACAATGCTACCGCAGCACCACCACCACAGTAACAAGTGTATGGATAATGTAAATTGTTAAAATCCACTCTACCCATTCATAAGCAAGCTTGATCTTGTGCCAGAGGGTATTTGAATCTGCAGTTATTATATTCCTGTTGCTCCCCTGTGTACGTTCCCCATGATACCTTACATGGCAAAAACCTAGCAAAAAGGCATATAGAGAGCCCACCTTGCAAATTATAGGTAACATTAAACGTGGGACATGTAGTTTGATGTATAGTCATTCAATATGGGACACTAAAGGCACCCAAACAGTAAAAAGAAAACAAAACAAAAGTACCACATTTATCTTATTATACAGCAGCAATCTTTTAGTGACAATTCTTATTTGATAACCTGGTTCTACCGTTCTTCCCAGCCATAAATATCATTCAGGGATACATCATTTTTTCCTCTGAGTGATGGTGTATCTTCTTCTCATTTCATTTGAATCATAGTATGATGTAAGCTTTATAATGTTTTTCAAGGAACTTTTTTTTTTATTCAATGTATTTCAACAAAGCCTTCAACTTTTCTTTATCTTAAAATGGACCACTTTCATACATTTTACCTAAGATGCTCAACTTTCCATGTTTTGAATCCAACTTGATGAATTATACAGTTAATAATATGCTAAAGTAGTTAGGAAGACCTTCTACATTGCCCACCTTATCATGAAGGGATTCACATCTAGAGCAAGGGAAGTCATAGTCTCCCTATACTCATCACTCATCAGACCAATGATCGAGTACAATGCCCCATTCGGAATGTATCTGACCCGACACTTGCAGCAGCTGGAGAGGCCACAAAAGTTCCTCACCAAAAGGATAAAGGGTCTCAAAAATCTGTCTTATGCTGCCCGACTGAAAGAACTCCAGTTATATTCAGTTGCTTACCGCTTGCTCAGAGGTGACCTATGCCTGACATACAAGGCCATGTCAAACCCAGATTTGATGAACATGCTTCATCTCAAAAAATCTAGATCCCTCAGAGCCACAAGGGCGGGAGAATTAAACCTCGACACGGTTATAAATAGGACGCGCTGGAGGGATAGATTCATCACCCAAAGACTCCCTATGCTGTGGAACAAAATCCCGGTTTATGTGAGGCAGAGCACCTCGCTGGCCTTGTTCAAGAGGAATCTTGACCAATGGATGGGGGATCGCAGATACACCCCAGGGGTTACCTCAGTGTCACTGCTCGACAGAGGCACAGCAAAATAATGGGCATAGTTTCTCAAAACTAAAGGGGTGGCGTAAGCCACAAAACTATGGGCTAGGCTTATAAATGCCCTCGGGCAAATAGCCTAGTATGAACCTATGAACCTATGAACCTATGAATTTTAAAAGTCTCCTTTATGTTTCAGCTCGAACCTGTTTTAAAAAGACATTTTCCAGATAATTGCATTATTATCAATTCATTTCATGAGATATGGTAGTGACTGAAAACATAATATTGTCTAATTCAAACAGAATCTAAAGGGCCATTATGTTCATTGTATTAAACACCTAAAATATCTGGAGAAATTAAAAAATGTTAGAAACTTTAAATGCAGTACTAATGTCCCTGTGGCAATCTATATGGTTAATATTAATTTCATTGTTATTCTAACCTAAAATTCACAGTTGGCTAAGATGTCACTCTGTGTTCTTTGAAGATGAGATGATAGTGCCCTACCATCTCAAGGAGGGGGGGGGGTTCTAGCCATTCTTTTATACTAGCAGTACGCAGAATTACTGCTTACTTTAAAAATCTTTGCATAGAATGTCATCACCATTTTCCCATGATACTCTCAGGTTTATGTTTTTAACATATTTTAAACATGCTATAAAAAGCCATTTCTTCTTCAGCTAAAAACAGTGCACATTTAATATTTTGTAAAGGTAGGAAGCAATTAGCTTCAGGGACACTTTATCATTTAGTCTGTCCATTCTGTCAGAAGTATTAGACTTCTAGTCATTCAAGCCTCAGCTGCATCTGACAGTACACAGTAAAACAGCTGTGAAACCCCGAAGAATAGACCTACAGCCCCAGCATTGCTCTTAACTTCTTTATGGACAAAGTCAAAATAATTGGGTGTTGGGGGGGGGGGGCAAACAGGCAATTTGCTAATTCACTTAAAACATTAATAGAACAACCAGCTTTACATCAACATGCATTTTTTGAACATTAAGCGTGAAACTCTAATGTCTGGCATTTCTGACTAACTTTAATCCTCAACAATTTACCAGAAAATCAAAACTTTCATGAAGTAATGAGAGAAACTAGGAGGAAAAATCAGAAGCATTCTTCAAAATAAGGACAGCTGACCGATATGAAACCCAGTCGGAGGGAAAGAGTGTAACCATAAATGACAGTTCCAGGAAAAGTGATGTGAATACAACCTCAATGGAAGGGGTAGAAGAATAATAGGGTACAACTGCCACACTAGGCTGGCTTTTCCTGGACTAAAAATCTGAACTGTGACATGCATCATGATGTAAGAGCCAGAGAGATTTCACCCAAAACATGTGTGGCAGTAAGTGCAGTGGATTAATGCTATGAACTGTTAATCAGTTACTTCCTATGACCCAGTGTCTGATTCCCTCAGCCTCCATTTGCCTACTGTGTAACTCTGTCCAAGTTTCTTGGTCCAGATCTGAAAAAGGTCCATGTGGATTAGTGCTCGACCCTGCTTAATAAATGCACATGAACAAAACATTATGCTTAAAGTAAACTGAAAAGTATAGAAATGGAAGAGGAGAAAAACAACTATGACATGTTTTATTTATAAATGGTGGTGGGTTGGTGAAGAGTCTGCAAATTATATTTATTTGAGTGTACATACCACAAAATAACTTTGTTGAAAGTTAATTACAGAAAATCACAAAGAAAGCTTTTTTTGTATGTGGGCTTACCACCCACCTCTTATATACTAACTCCATGAACACATGACAGAAAAAAACAAAGTCAAATTCCATGTTTGCTAAAAACTTAACTCAGCAAAATTTCTTTATAGTACTAGGACTCAAGAGTTTTTCAACAGCTAACATGTTTCTTGTGGGGATAGGGATTGTTTTCTAGGAAGTGAAATATTCTATATCATTTAAGGTTAAAAATGTTGACAGCTTATTAAGTGTAAATTGCTTCCACATAGTAAAATAAAAAGTTGAGTCAGATAACCAGTACTACATGTTCAAATACTATAAGCTTGGCAGGAGTATGTTTGTGAGTTGGGAACACATTCATTTTCACAACAGTTGTGCAGTAGGTATTTTGCTGCCAGAATGTCTCCCATACACATACATATACAAAATATAATGCCATTTGGCTATGACCCACATCAGGTAATACACTGGCAACACAGGCCAACAGTACCTTCAGGAAAGGAAATGCTTAGAAGTTATGCAAGTAAATCAGGTCCCACATTTATAACAGACAGTGTAATGTGGTACAGCTGTTCATATATGTGAGTGATGAAAGTACAGATATGAATTACTAGTACACCGCATCATAAGTATATCTCACAGTTGCCATACTGAGCAACTCTGAACCAGCCAATTCAGCAGATCAGAAATCTTCTGGACGCACTGAATATACCCTAATAATATGAGTAACAGACAAAATAAGAAAATGTAAAATAAACTATTGAATACAGGGAGATGTGCTTACAGTGCTTTTTTCTCAGTTAATGACAAAATAAATTACAACAAATTTATTTAATAAAAAATATCAGTTATGCATCTAAATCCAAATGCAGAATATGTTCTTGTGGTCTAGAGAATTCACAAAACTTAGGTTATTTGCCTGTCAGTGAAGTTTTAGCATATTATTTGCACACTTACATTATGGAAGTCTGGTAGGAGATAGCAAAATAACCATTAGCCTTTGCACTACATACTTTCTTATAAATAAAAATTTCCAGTGCTACTCCCTGATGTAAAAGTTCAGCTACTTGAGGCAAGGTCAAGGGTGACCCAAGTCGCTATATATGACAAGCTGTCAACTAAACATGACAGAAAATGTTTCAAGATAAAATTGTAACAGATACAGTCTTAATGACAGAAAATTGAAGAAACAAAGTCATGCAGATGTTTGCAGTAGTACTGCTATGTATATGTTACGGTTTTGAAACCCAGGCCGCGCTTGAAATTAGTCTCCTGTGATCAGTGCTCTACCCAGGTCAACAAAATGTCAATAAAAATAAAATAAATAAATGCAAAGGACTGTGATACCTGATTGTATTTACTCTATTTCAGATGACTTGTACAGACTCTATTTATACAGCTGTTACTTGTTTTGTTTTTGTAAAATGTGTCACTTGTGAAAATGAGTGCACTACTGTTAAAACTAGAGACAAATGGCACTGCTCTTAACATTTTACTCAAGAATCAGTGACAAAGCTAAAAATAATGAGGGGGACATCAGCCGAACATTAGGGACAATGCTTAAATAGTACTCTAATTCAGTTAAGAAGCTATCAGAACAAGTTTTGTATCAATACGCAATCTCTAACTAACTTTAATTCTCAGTGATTTACCAGAAAATAAAAACGTTTATGCAAAAAATCAAAACATTTATGAAAGGCACTGCAAAAATATAAGGCCATGATTATAGGGTTAAGAATAATGTAGGAAAAATGAGAGATAAGATAGATAATAAACTATAATTCTTAATGTGTTCTGGAGAATTCTGATTTTACTTATAAATGTTGTCACTCTCATTTGTGAATTTTAAAGCCATCTGCTAAGTACTACAAAGTTCCCTCTGAATTTTATAGTAACAGATATGATGATATGATTTTAATTATTTTACATTATGACCACATATGAATTATATATGTGAAAAAGTATTATTTTTTTACTCCAGCATCAGCGTGACCATCTAAGAATCCTGATTTTACTTATAAATACTGTGACTGTTTCCTTAAACTTTAAAACCAGCTGCTAAGTAATAAAAATGCAGTTTCCTCTAATTTTCAACAGATATAACAAAGTTATTTTTCCCGTTTTCTTTTTTTCTTGCACGTGTGAGTTACTTATATGAAAAAGTACTATTTTTAGCCCCAGCACCAGCTAATGCCCCTAATGTTCTTTTGACCCATTTGTTCCCCAAACCTTCCTGATACAGCATCCAACATTATCCTTTTTGGGGAGTCCCTACTACCTGGTGCAACTTATGTTCTGTAGTGACTACAGCCATTATCTGTAATCTGCAACTTGGAAAGTTTTTTTTTTTGTCCTGTAGCCCTCAGAATGTTTCTGACTACTTAATCAAATATGCATGCAGATGTGAGCTAGATATCTCTGTGAAATCAGTGCTGTCATAAAATATGATGCCTTCACAAAAAATCACCAGATGCACTTAGTGTGCCTATGGTTAGCTCTCTGAAGTTGACAGACCTGTTTCCATTTCTGCTGAAATAGGATTGCTGGTCATCAGCTGGTTAAACCTTCCCCTCTTGGTCAGTTTCTCTGGTGTTAGTTGACTACTTTGATCTTATTCATGTACATCATAGTCAAGGCCAGTAACTCCTTTACAGACTAAGCTATAATAAAATGTGTTGTCGACATTTTCAGTTTCCACAGCTTCTTTGCTGCCATCTCCCCAAACCATCATTTCCAGTTTTCCATCCCACCCACCACTTTAGTCTTCTAGTGTCTATATGAAGAAGGAAGAACTTTTCCATTTGCATTACTGTTTAAATATTTATATTCGACTTTACAGGGTACAAAAAAACATATACGTTAGTAAATCAGTCAAAAGAAACATTTTATTTTAATTAAAAAAAAAAGATGAAGCAGTTTTGGAATTGTATGTGTTTTACAAAACAGAAATGCATCAAGGCATTATATGATAGTCACACTTCCTGATGTTGCAAAAAAAGAATCAACATCTTACCTATCTTACTGTATACAACTTTACATTTGTCATATATCTATGAATATGTCCATGTTTCATACTCTTTATTATTTGTCATTTAGTTTGAATCTTTTTTAATTAACTTTTGGAAATACTGCATAAGGCAACTTTATAAATCATTACACGTCTTTGGTAGCCTGAAACATTCAGCGTAACAATAAAAGAGCATGGTACAGAGGTACCACAGATACCAGAAAGTAGACATTTTTAGCCCTGAAGTCCAGTCATACAGCCAGCTCAAACCCTGTCCCCTACCCATTAGGATGTATTTGTTCTATGTAAAGTAACCATGGGAGACTGTGCTTAATTTATTTCAACTTATGAGAGATAAACATAAAACTGGTACTCACTAGCACACGGTCCCCAATACGTAGATCTTTGTCTCCTTTCTTCACTGACCCGCTGTCTGAAAGATTAGATCCAGACTCATTTCCAGTTTTCATGCTGCTGTTGAGGACACTCTCTCTTAATGGGACAATAATTCTCTGGTTAGTCAGTGGAGGGGTGACCATCCCTGAGTGCAGTGATAAGTTCTGAGTAGTAAGTGATTCTACAGAATGAGTATCACTGCCAGATCCCTCAGCTGTAAACTGGCGACTTAGTTTAGAAGGCCGCGTAAAAATCCCCTGCAAAGGGGGACACTCAAAATACCGGACACCACCAACTGAGCCATCATTCTTTCCCACAGCTTCATCCAAGACAACTCCAGCCCACTGACCAGGGGCAAACTGAGTCTCTCCAAGGTACTGGATTATACCGGGCTTCACACCATTCACCCAAACTCTTTCACCAACTGTATAATCTCCCAAGGAATCATCTCCCACTTCGATGATCTTTGACCCCGATTTCTCAGCACTAGATACTGATGCACTGGTTTGTTTATGCAAAGGTGACCCTGTAGACAAAGAAAGAAGAAAAAAAATATTAGCAATGTGCTTGATACTCTTAGTTTCTATTTTTTCAGTTCAGATTATTTATTGAATTTAACTAAGATGAAAAAAAAAAATCAGTATCTATCATTCCCATTATTGCTTTGACTTTCACAGACTACTGCATCTTTAATCTCATAACTGACAAAGTTACATATCCTTTATTACGGTGATTACCAAACAAATTATTATTTTTTTTTTATGATTGTCATCTTGCAGATTCGTACTTTTGTTTTAACTATAAAGCTGAACTTTTGCCTTGCAGCTATAGCAAAGCTTTTGAACAATGGAAGACCTGAGTACTATTATCCTTTGACATATACTCCTTTATCTGACTTGACTGTGAAAAGCAAGCACATAATTAATACTAAATAAAACAAAGCCATTTATATTTACGCTTTGTACATATGAGTAGGCTTTCCCTTGCAAAACTAAATGATTACACTGTGCCTTAGTTTTCTACTTCCCAGTTCATACCTAGAAAAATATACATATTTATGTACACTCTTCTAGGCAGCAGTACAGCTAAAGCAATAATGCTACATGGTATTCTAGTCTCTGATGCTTCTGATGGCACTATTCCAGAGATCTCCTTCAGCATGAGGCAGGATCATGTTTAAACTTCTTCAACATTGTCTTTCTGCACTGGATATTATGATTATCCCGACCTAATGAAAATAAGTCAGTTGTTATACAGAAATCTGATAAAAAGAATGCTTCAGCTGCAATGTTCCTATGTATATAGCTATTATCATCAGTATCAACCTTCTTTTTCACTGTTTGTGGTCGGGGTGAACAAAGCAAAGAGTTAGAACAACTGGAAGCACTGCTGGGAAGGAAAGAATCAGATTTGGAAGTGACCAAAAATAATTCTAGGAAAGTAGGAAGTGGGAAACCCAAAAAGAATAAAGGGGCAAATTGGAATGACACGAAAATGATGTACAAGGTGCAGAGGTGGGAGGGAAAATTGGGATGAGATAGTAATACAGAATCCTTTTATCTTAGTCCTACCCCTTTTTTTAATAAAATGTTTCAAGACCACTTTTCATGATCACCTCGGAGAACTGGATCACATTTTGAATCAAAATGTTACTGTGATGTTGTGCTTGAAGCCTATTTGTAAGGTCTAACCTAATGCCCGAGGAATTAACCCTTTGAATGTATCTATGGTTATGGTTATTGGATATATAAATGTTGGGGTAACATAAAACAAATGGGAAAATATACCAGTATCCCCAAATTCTCCAAAGACCTCTACATATGTATCAGAATTTTTATAAAATTGTTCATTCATTTTATCTACAATCTCAGTTAATGTAGATGCACTAAAATAGCTATTAAATAAGCAATTTGCATTTGTCCTAGCAACACATTACCTTTAAGTTCTGCCAAGGTATTCCAGTATTAAATATTACTTATCATCTGGGTAGCTACATACCACTCTGGATTAGAAGCCAATGTCCAAAATTTGATTTGTCTTGAACTAAAATTCCCCAAGGAATGTGAGGAAAGTCATCAATTCATTTACATTTTGTCCAGCTCTTTCTTGTTGTATTATTTTCATTGAAAGTTTGAGGGAGGCATTTCATTTGGGATGAAAAAAATCAGTTTTGGGGTGTGTGGCTAAGATGGCTAACTGAGAGCAGCAACTGTAACTGAAAACTTTTCTTTGACAGAAAATATAATAAAATTAATATTTGGAGAAACTTGTTAGCTAATTTTATTCATTAATAGTCACTAATAGTCAGAGAAAATATTTACAGTTTAAAGTTCTTCAAAAGATGTAATTTTCTGTCAGAATTTCAACTACTTGGTTAACAGAGAAGAGACTTCACATAAGCCACTCAAGATATGATACTCAGGATTCTTATGTTAAGACAGTCACTAATATCTACTATGCAGGATGTATTACTTAAAGTAGACAAACAGGATGCCAAACTAGAAAGTTTCAAAAAAGAGACCAGAAAGATGAGGAACATTTAGAAATGCTTAAGAAACAACAAAGTAAACAAATCAGCAGTATGGAAGAAACCTTAAATGATCATGAAGAAAGAATAACTGAAGGTGAGTCTCAGACTGGACTTCTTTAAAACAAAAATAACTGTCTCATAGAAAAACCCAATGATTTAGAAGATAGACTGAGACAAAATAACGTTAGAATTTATGGTATACCTGAAAAGTATGACGGAGACAATACAACAAACTTCTTATCTACCTGGCTACCTGAAACTTTATCTTTTGGAAATGAAAGGGCACACAGATCCCTGAGGGCACCTTCGAAGAAGGAAAATTCACCACCAGGGTCAATTGTAGTTAAGTTCATGTTTATCTTAGAAAAAGATAAAATATTAAAACAGCATGGTCCAGCCCATCTATTAAAATAGATTAACATGTAGACAGATTTGACAAAATGATAATTCCATTAAAGTAATGAGTAAAAGAAAATACTGATTATCACTGATCAAGGAACTTAAAAAGAACAATATTAAAGCCACGTCGGTGTTTTCTGCGAAGATCCAATTCATTTTTTCTGAAGAAATAGCTTATGCTGTAGTGTTATTAGTGGTATTAACTCTAACTATAAATATTAACTATACATATTAACTGAATGAATTAAATTTAGATGTTTTTTACTGATTAGAACAGTTTAAAATAACTAACGTCAATGAGAAACTTACAGAAGAAATAAGCAGCTGCTGTGTGCTATGAGTTGTCATTTTCACATGCTGTAGTCAAATTCTGATGTTAGTATAAGAAGCTTAGATCAGAGCAGCAGTTCCTAATGGCTAAAGCATACATTAATATTAAACAAATATGGATTCTTTTATATATAGTCAAGATTTCATGTTATACTAGAATTAATAAGAAGAGTAAGCATCTTATGAACAATGTGCAAATGTATGAAGGAAATTAAATATTTAACATGCAAGATTAATAAAACAGCAGTATCAGTAATTTAAGAAATATGTACACATACATTAATGTTAATAGAGAATTGATGAATAAATAGCCCTTTGATAGGAGATTTTAGAAATACAAGATATACATAATAAGGTGGAATACTAGCAGGAAAATAAGACAGAAAAATATATTTAGATGGCAAACTGCTTTTAAGAAAAATGTCTTTTACATGTACCTGCATATGGCAGAGATGTGAATGTACAAACCTTGAGGCTTTTTGCATGTTGCATGTTATTAGATTCACTAAGACTACCTGAGGTGACTCATTTCATGGGTCAGAGCTGTAATTTGAGTGCGTTATTGCTGAATTGGTATATCCATTTTGACAGAAAGTAAAGTAGATTTTTTTCAATGTGAATCTGGGAAGGGAAAATGGGATTTGAATTAAACACATTGCAGCTTTTGAATACAATATGGACTGCAAATAATTTTTTACTCCATAGAAATAGCAATGCATTCACTTAAGCCTCAGTAATGTACATGTTTTTATGAAGTAGTTTAATAAGCTAAAGGATTTTTAAATATTTTGATATTTGTCATGTCAAGAGTGTTACACAATTTTGAGATATAAACACCTGTACTTTAAAAAAGAATTCAGAGCTTTTGCCAGATCTGTAAGATGTGTGTGTGTGTGTTTTAGCATGATAAATATATATGTGCATTGATTTTCGTTTTGGATTACAGTTTAGTATGATAAGATTACTTGCCATCTGTAAGTTTACAGATGTCTTTATCTTTTCAGGTCCCACTCTGTTATACTTATTTATTTAGAGATAATGTTGAATGAGTTAATAGTTTAGGAATATTTAATGGGTAATTTATTGCATAAGTATGTATATAATATACTATTTGTTGGATTATTTAACATTTGTGATTAATAGAAGAGGATTATTAAATGTTTTATGTAGTAATGGGGGAATAGTTTTAAATGGTAAAATATATAACTAAATGAATAGTCTCTTTATTATGTTGATCTATATATAATATTATATTAATTATTTGTAAGTCATGGTAGCTTTTGGCTAGTTTTTGATGAATTTTTAGGTGTTGGTAGGTAGAGCAAAAGTATAGCAGTTTGTCTATTCGATAGGTAACTAAGAACTTTGGTATCCCATTGTAGGTTGTGTTTTATTAGCATTACATACAGTTATAGTTGTAGAATTGTCTTTGATTTTGCTGTTTATGAGTTTTAGTAGTTTAGTTTGTAGAAAGGAAGAATTCAAAACAATGTGGAATGTAAGATAGTGTTGGAGGAATGCATTAGAGTCTTATATATAATTAAATTAATATAGCGGATACATGTGTCATAATTATCTCCTAAAAGAAATATTTTTAAATACACAGTATGGGCAGTTTTTATCTATTATCTACTGATGTAAATTGATAAAATAATAAGAAAAGGAAATAATTAACGAGATATCTAAACTTAAATAGAGGAGAATTATATCCTTGCAAGAGACTCACTTAATGGCTAAAGATAAAAAAGTTGTGTAAAATCTTACCATAATCATATATGTCCTTCTCTTCCATGTTGCAGTATTCTACATGTGGGTTTACCCTTCTTCCTCTCCAGTCCTACTGGCCAAGTTTCCAAAGGTTTTCAGTCCCTCTAGGTGCATTGGACGTCTGACGTGGCTGCTGGAACATGGGCCATAAAAGCGACATCTGCATGCACCAGCTCTCAGAACCTAAAAGAGGCCCCAGTCGAGCCAGCCCTGTAATGGCATAGCCTGTCCATTGTCACCAAGGAGGGCAAGTGTAGTCTAACAAGAGGGGAGGTGGGAGGGAAGGAATACTGAAACATGGAAAAGAAGGACATCTATGGTTATGGTAAGATTTTACACAACTTTCCTATGTCCTTCTATTCCAATGTTACAGTATTCTACATGTGGGTGAGTACCACAGCTCACTGAGGATTGGGGGTGGACTGGATGAGGTTTCCAGGAATCAATGTAAGATAGCCCTGGCAACACCTTCCTTAGCCCTGGAGATGTGGTTTAATCTGTAGTGTTTGGTAAAGGTGTGCACTGAGGACCAAGTGGCTGCCTCAAGAATGGCATTGGTGTCTAGCTCCTTGCAAAATGCTCCAGAAGAGACCATTGCTCTGGTGGAGTAGGCTTTGACATTGCCCTGTAAGGTCTTTCCATGGTGTAGGTGGCAAAAGGAAATGGCCCTGGAAATCCAGGCTGCGATGGTCTGTTTGCTCACAGCTTTTCCCAGAGCACTAGAGTGGAAGGAGACAAACAGTTGGTCAGATTTCCTAAAGGGCTTGGTTTTATGAAGATAAAACCTTAGTTGTCCGTAAATGTCAAGGGAATGAAATACTCTCTCACTATCCCCCTGCAGATTAAGGAAGAAGGTAGGCAAGTGGATGGCCTGGTTTAAGGATAGGCCATTCATTACTGTGGGAGTGAATGATGGGTTAGTCCTGAGAGTCACTCTGTCCAGGTGGAAGATTAGAAAAGGTGGTGTAGCCATCAGAGCTTGCAATTCTGAGACCCTTCTTGCTGAGGTCAGGGCTACCAGTAAAACAGTTTTCTGTGTGCAAAGTTTTATGGGAGCTTTGTCTGCTGGCTCAAACGGGGCTAGTGTGAGTTTTTCTAATATGTAGTTAAGGACCCAGGGAGGAGGGGAGGGTTTCCCAGTAGGTTTCAAATGCAGTACCCCTTTTAGGAACAGTTTAGCGGGGGGTATGGATGCCTGGGGAGGCTCCAGAGGAAGGCAGGCAGAGATTAGCAGACAAATGTGCTTTCACAGATGAGTATGACAGTCCTGTCTGCATAAGTTCACACAGATAAGACAGGATTAGAGGGATATCACTTTCCAGCGGGTCCAACTGTCTTTTGTGACACCAAATGGAAAACCTTTTCCATTTAGAGAGATAGGATTTCCTTGTGTTAGGTTTCCTAGCATCCTGCAGGACAGTGAGCGCATCCTCACTGTATAGGTGTCTGAATGGGATCAGAATCCTATCAGCCACAGGGTGAACAGAAATTATTTCCACTGTGGATGTATCTGAGTCCCCTTGTTCTGTATGATCAGGTCCACTGAAGGGAGTAACTTGTGGTAATTGCCCTTGGAGAGGTGAAGAAGAAGAGGGAACCAGTGCTGTCTTGGCCAGTAGGGGGTCACCAACAAGATTTTGGGTGAGTCCTGCTGAATTCTCAGCAGGACCCTTTGTATCAGTGGGAAGGGGGGAAATGCATACAGGAATTTCCCCTTCCAGCTCATGGAGAAGGTATTCATTGTTAATGCCTTGGGGTCGGGTGTCCTGGTGCAGTAGCCAGTGAGCAGCCTATTTATGGAAGAGGCGAACAGGTCTATCTCTGGAATACCCCACTTGTGGACCATAGTCAGGAAATCATCTCTTTGCAGCATCTATTCGTGGTTGTTTGAGGTGGTTCTGCTTAGGTAGTCTGCTTGGTTGTTGTGCAGGGATGGGATGTAGGCTGCCTGGAGGGTGATCCCCTGTGTAGTAGCCAGTTCTCACACCTGCAGAGCTAGTCTGCATAGAAGGTAGGATGTGGTCCCTCCCTGCTTGTTGGGATACCATAGGATTGTGGTGGTGTCTGTGAATATCTTTAGAGGGCCCTGATCTAGGTATGGCTGGAAGACCTGTAGAGCTAGAAGGATGGCCCTCATTTCTTTCACGTTTATGTGGTCTTGTCTGAGTGTGTTTGTCCACAAACCTTGTACCTTCCATGACCCCAGAGTTGCTCCCCAGCCCAGGTCCAAGGCATCTGTGTACATAGTTTGGGATGGAGAGGGTGGTTCCAGAGGCAGACCTGGGTTTTGGACTACTTCGGCTACCCACCACCTCAGCTCTTGATGTAGTCTGGAGAGCAATGGAATCCTGAACTCCAGTGGGTGGGAGTGTTGGGTCCATACCGACCGGAGGTACCACTGAAGTTTCCTTATGTGCATCCTTGCTAGGGGCAACATGGGGATGGTAGCTGCCATGTAGCCTAGAAGTCTAAGAAATTGCCTTCCAGTCAGTTCTCTTGATTGTGTAGCAGAATTGAGGTGGCTCTGAAGGGATACTACCTTTTCTCCTGGAAGAAAGGCCTTCATGAGGTCGGTTCTGATTCTGCAACCCAGGAAGACAATTTCCTGTGTAGGGTTTAGGTGGGACTTTGGGAAATTGATCAAGAACCCTAGAGACTGGAGGATAACCAGAAGGTCCTGGGAATGGCTTAGAATAGTTTCCCTGTTTTTTGTCTGGACTAGGAGGTCATCTAGGTAAGGGAACATCTGAATTCCCTTTTCCCTGCATTAAGTGATGACCGGAGCAAGGCATTTTGTGAATACCCTGAGTGCAGTAGAAAGCCCAAAGGGCAAGGCAAAGAACTGAAAGTGATATGGGCCCACCAGAAACCTTAGGTATTTCCTGAAGGTAGGCTTTAAAAGTATATTAAGGTAAACATCCTTTATGTCCAGGGTTACCTTGGACCCTTGTGGAAGGATGAGTGGAAAGACAGTGGGTAGGGAGAGCATCCTGAAAGAAGGGACCTTTAAGAAGGAGTTGAGGCCAGAGAGGTCTAGAATTAGCCTCCGTGGACCTTCCTTTCTGGGTAACAAAAAGATTCTGGAATAGAATCCTTTTCTTTTTGCTTGTGCCGGAACTAGCTTTATGGTTCCCTGAAAGAGTAGGATTTGTAGCACCTGATGAAGGAGGGGTGGTTGACTGGGGTGGTTGACTCGGTGGGGGCTGTGGGATGTCCATTCTTGATGGGGGTGTGATCCAGGACATGAAGTAGCTGTCCTGCAGGATGGACAGGACCCATTTGTCTATGGTAATGAGTGACCAAGCAGGGAGACAATGAGAGAGATGGGTAGAAAAAGGGTGGATGGGGGGGGGCTGAAAGTTTGGCAGGCAGTCAGCCACTACCTGCCCCGTCAGGAAAGGGAGGCCTTTGGCTTGAAAACTGAGATGGCCTAGACAGAGGAGGCTGTCTTCTAGGGGGTCTTCTAGACTGGGGAGCAGCAGGCCTGGAGGATTTCCTGATAAATTGGGTCTTGGACGGGTAGTTCCTCTGGAACTTGGGAACAGGCGAGACCAGGACATGTTTTAAGTCCTGAAAATTCTTTACCTTTCTGTTGTAAAGATTTGAAAAGGTCAGCCACTTTTTTCACCAAAAAGTGCTGAGTGTTCCAAAGGTGCATCTTGGAGTTTGGCCCTGAAATCCTCTGGGAGAGGTTGCACTCATAGCCATGAGTATCTCTTTAATACTGAAGCTGATGCAGCTCACCTGGCTGAGGTTTCAGCTGCATCATAGCTACACCTCAGGGAGTGCCTACTCACTTGAGAGATGAGAGCCATAAGGGAAGACAGGAAGGCTTTGGCAGCACAGTCAGGGATGTCGTCTAACTCTTTAGAGGCTTTGTCCAGGAGAGCTAAAGAGTATTTGGTCATATGTGTTTGGTAGTTTGTGGCTCTAAATGAGAGGGTGGCTGAAGTATACATTTTCTTTTCCAGCCTCTCCATGGTCTTGCTGTCTTTATCAGCTGGGAGGATAGTAGTGGTAGGCAGCAGTTTGGCGGTCCTGTCCGTAGAGATAGAAATAGTGGCTGGTTCAGCAGGGGGACATTTAAGGGGAAATTTCTCCATCTCAGGGACCTTATACAACCTGTCTGCTCTCCAGCGAGCCAGAGGTTGGGAGTCCGGGCTAGTGGAGGCTGAGGCAAAAGCATCCAGAAAGGCAGGTTGGATGGGAGGAATAGCAGAAGGACTGGGAGTGTCCATTTGGATAAGGTCATAAAACCTTTTCTGAGCATCAGACATATCCGGATTGCCACTTAAAGTGGTCTTTCATTTTATTAATAGTTTCCCCAAAAGTATGGTCTTCTACAGGGGAGTCAGGCTCAACAGAGCACTCCTCAGGAGAACCACATCCCATGGGGGATGAGATATGGGAGGAGTAGGAAAGAGAATCCTCAGAGGAGTCAGACAATCCCTCTTATTCGAGCTGCTCTATCCACCTTTCCTGGGTAGGAGGTCTGGGACTAAGGAGGAGAGGAGCAGTGGCAGAGGATTCTGCTGAAGGCCTACGGGCCATAAAGGCATTGAATAAGCTCTGGCTGAAGGCCTGCCAATCTGGCATACTTTCAGAAGTAGGAGTAAGGTGCCTTGTCTTCTGTTTTTTTCTTCAAAGGCCCAGCCGGAATCTGGCTTGGAATAGGTCTAGGGTCACTGATCAGTAGAGCTGAGGTGGCGTCATATGAACTCTGACCGAAAGCTAGTTCCCCACGGCATCTAGAGAAGGCTCTGGTAAATCCTCTGTGGACGTATCGTCCGCTTGAGATTTTGAAGCTTTCTCAGAGGTACCCACTGTATCTGTATCGGTGGATGCTGAATCCTCAGTCAAGCTAACATCGGCTATAGACTGAGGTACAGCAGACAGAGGCACAGCAGAAGATGTAGGCACCAAGGACTTGGCCTTCTTCCTAGGCGGTTCAGACAGGGCATTGGGTGCGGCCTGCATTCCTAGCACTAATGGTTTCAAGTGTTGATGTTCTAAGTAGAGGTCATTGGGCTTGTAAACACCGGCATAAGATCTTCAGGACAAACGAATGGCAAATGGCACAGGTCTCATGGTCATGTTCCCTGCCTAGAAAAAACAGACACTGGTCATGCATGTCTTTGTGGGGAATCTGCCGACCACACTTGCCCTTACCGGATGCCATTAACAGACTATAATGAACAACAAGTAGGACTGAAAGAATCCCCATTGGGGTACTTAACTGAGTCTTTTTCAATCCGACGTCCGCAAGAAGCAGGAGCACCTGGTGTACAACTGGTGGCTGGTGGGTGCAGATGTCACATTTATGGCCCACGTTCCAGCAGCCACGTCAGAAGTCCGACACACCTAGAGGGACTGAAAATCTTTGAAAACCTGGCCGGTAGATCTGGACAGGAAGAAGGGTAAACCCACATGTAGAATACTGCAACACTGGAATAGAAGGACATATGCACTATTTAAATAACTTAGGTTATGAAATGTTGTCACCTGCTTCTTTTACAAAAAAGAGGAGAGTAACCGCTATACTTTGGAGAAAATCTACTGTAATGCCTAAGGTCATGGAATCCATTAATGATCCTAAAGGGATATATACATTTGCAATAATTAAATATAATGGCAAACTATACACTGGCTAATTTTTACAGGATCCCTGGAATATGGGCAAGACTGGATAAAGATCACTTAAACTTACTAAAAAGTAAGTGGAAGGGCAGTTTAATTTTAGCAGGGGTTTTTAACTGCATATCTAGTACAGAAGACATAAGTGAACAGAAGAAAGCTAAAATGTTGTCATCAGCTAAAGCACTAAATAGATGGATTAGTAATGATAATTTAGTTGATTTAATAGTAAAAGCAGAAGATAAGTCATTGTTTTTCAGTCATTATTCTTATGTGCATGGGAAGCAAACTAGAATCAATAGAATTCATGCCTCTATAGTTACATAATTATTTTAAAATTATTCCTTATCTTTTATCTGATCAAGAAATACTAATATTAATACAGTAATGGATATAAGGACATTTCAGATTATTTATAGAATACCAATATATATGATGAAATTAAAAGAATTTATGGGTTACCTTAAGGAACAAATTGAGATTTTTTTTCATCTTTGAACGATAATGGTCAGGTTAGTGAAGTCATACTATGAGACTTCTTCAAAATGCATATTAAATACAGAATGGAAATATGACATAGTAATAAACTGAAAGAGTGGGATAAAAAGTTGTTAGAAATACAAAATGAAATACACAAAGTGAGGTATGAACAACAAAGAAATTAGATAATACTGAAGTCATTAAAAATTTATGACAAAATATCAAACAGTTTTAATGCATAAAGTGAAGACAACTTTAGAAAACAAATTGCAGAGTTATGCAATGAAATCAAAAAAATCTATATAGATTAGCTAATAGAAGTAAGATGTTAAGCAAAAGGGCACAAATCAATAATATCTGAAACCCTTACACTAATAAGCTTACTTCAGACTCAGAGGAAATGCTTAATATTTCTAAAACATTCCATGAGGATCTTAATAAAGATAAGCATATGATTACATAATTGAGAATTATTTAAACAACGTTACTAATAAACTTAATGACCAACAAATATCTCTGCTGAATAAGCCTATCACCCTAACAAAAGTTAAAGAAGCTTTAAAAATGGAAAAATGGTAAAGCTCCAGGGTTAGATGGTTTAAGCATGAATTATATATAGTCTGCGTCCATTAAATATTTTAGAATTACTGACTTAACGTTTTCAGGATAATTCAAAGTGAGACAATAATTATTCCCTCATAGAAATTTTCTGTAGTCTCACCTATATTAATATCTATATAAATACCTATATAAATGTCTTAATCACCTGTTGAATAACAACCTACTTGCTGACTGTCAACATGGCTTCAGACCTTTCCACAGCACCACTTCAGCTCTCCTTTCCTTTACTGAATGTATCAACAAAAATTGAAATAATAATATTCTTACCTCTGCTCTCTTTATTGACCTATCCAAAGCCTTTGATATGGTTAATCACCAGATACTGTTAAATTTACTTAAAACATTTTCACTAGACTCAAGAGCTATAATGCGGTTCCACTCCTACCTTCATAACAGACAACAGGCAGTGCTCTGGCACAATAACTTATCCAACCACCTGCCCATTACCCTCGGAGTCCCACAAGGTTCTATACTTGGTCCCCTTCTGTTTTCTATTTTTATTAATGATCTTCATACCAGTATTCCCCTCTGCAACCTGTATACAATATGCTGATGATTCTACTTTGATTTGTTCTGCTTCATCCCCCTCCAAACTGCACTCTATCACCCAACAGACTTTCCAAACCATTGAAACATAGTTCCTAAAACAATGCTTAATCCTAAACCCCAAGAAAACCAAACTGCTATTGTTCTCTCCCACCCGAAAATCCTCTCCGCTCAACTTCTCTGTCTTGTCTAGTAATGGCACTAACATATCACCTGACCCCACTACCAGGCTCCTCGGAGTAGAGATAGACAATAACCTATGCTTTGACTATCACATTAACAACATTATAAAATTAGTTAACAGAAAACTAGGCTCCCTGTATAAAATTAAACCATTCCATACTCCACTTACCAGAACTTCCATTGCCCATTCCCATCTGATTTCTTCCCTCCTTTATGCCTCCCCTATTTACACATACCTGTCCAGATCTAACCTCTGCAAACTGGCTGTTACCTATAACAGCATTGCCAGATTTGCCTCTGGCTCTACTTTTAGAAACCACCATTGCATAAACTTAAAGCAATTAGGATGGCTTGAGCTGCAAAATCTGATATCACCAGCTCTCCTTAGCCCATAAAATCCTCTACAAACCTACTAACACCCCTATACTCACCTCCTTTATCACTCCTTGCTGCAACCTTAAAAGCCTACGTTCTTCTAACAAACTTCTTATATCAACTTGCAAATCCAATAACTTGGCAGGCAAATCCTTGTTCTCAAACAAAATAGGTAAAGCCTGGAACTCTCTTCCTGACAATCTCACTGCTATCTCTTCTCTTCCCTGTTTCAAATTCCAACTCAGAACTCACCTCAAAACTCACTGGCTCTGTACCTGCACTAACCCTGACTAGCTTTCAATATGCTACTAGTACTTTCAATTCCCCTTCATACAAATCTTACACTAAATCTTTTCTATTGTCATGCGTAATTTGTATACCCTTAGTCTGTAATTAATTTCTAATTGTTGCTTCTGTAAGAACATGCTAATGCTAATACTACTATATATTTTTTTCAATGAACTAAATTTGTAAATTCTGATATTAATGCCTGTATTTGGAGCTTTTCTCCCTGGGCATCTGCTGAAAATGGACATATATCCAACTGGAACAGCCTGGTAAACAAATGTAAAATAAAAAAAATAAAATATTTAAACAAGGAAAGGATAATAAGTGAGTTTCCTCCTATAGACCTATTCCATTATTAAATGTAGACTATAAAATATTTACTTCCATTTTTGCTACAATGTTAACAGATACAGTACATAAATGAAATAATAAAGATCAAACAGGAGTTATAGTCAATAGCGTAATGTATGATAATATAAAAATAGTAAAATCAATCAGATTTAGCAAAAGGAATGAACAAGAAATTGGCCCTAATTAGGTTAGCTATCGAGAGAGCATTTGATTCTGTAGATTGGAACTACTTATTTAAAACTTTTGAAATGTTTGCATTTCCAGAACAGTTTCTTGGAATATTAAAAAAAATCTGTATAGAGATTCCAAATCATATGTTAAAATTGGACCTTACATTTCTCAAGGATTCACTTTAAAAAAGGTTCAAACCAAGAGAGTGTCCCTTGTCCCCCTACTATATGCATTAGTTATCAAACCTGAAAAAGATGACTGACTTTAATAACTGGCTTAGTTTCTGGTGTCATTCCAAGGGGGGTGCAACATTTGTCAATATGGAAGGAGATGGTCAACAAACCACGCTGCTTTGCCAGGGATGGTCTACACCTCTCCCCTCTAGGCTTTCAAATATTAGCTAAAACATTGTCTTCTCCCATACTGCCTTTTTTTAGGCAATGTCAAACTGAAAGTACTTTCAACATAGCAAATGAAAACCAAGAAATCTAAAGGTATTACTGCTCAATGCTAGGAGTCTAAATAAAAACTCCATTCCCTAGAAGCTCTCTTCTCCTAGAGAATGCTGATATCTATGCAGTCACTGAGATTTAGACCAGCTACTTCACAGGAAGGGACTAAAGGTGGAGGTGTCTTTATTTACATCAAAAATAAATATACTTCAAGGCTGGTCAAACAGGACAATGCACTTGAGCTACTCCAAGTTCAAATCACCATAGGTAAAATCCAATACCACTTCCTTGCAAGCTATAGGTCCCCCTCTATGACCCAGGAAACCTATACCATATATGAAACATTAACCATCCAACCCAATACCAAATTCATGGGTGACTTTAATTACCCCACTGTTAACTGGGAATCCTATACGACACCAAATGTATATGCACAGAGATTCCTGGAATTTGTAAACACAAACTCCCTGGACCAGATAGTCAATACACCAACCAGGGGTATAACCATACTGAATCTGGTCCTCACTAATATGGGAGAGTGCTGCACACCTCCTAGTGTAATCTCTTCCCTGGTAAGGTCAGACCACAAAATGGTCTCCTTTGAAGTAAAAATAAAACTCTGACACCCAGCTAAACCTGGAATATTCAGGAACTATTCTAAGGCTAACCTCCTGCTATTAAGTGAGAACCTGGCAAAATGTCAAGCCCCCATAAACCCTGAGAGCACTTCTGTCTATGCAGAACTGTTCAAAGAAATCCTGTGCAAGCATTTTAATAGCTGTATAGAGGCAGCTATACCTACCAGGAAGAAGTACAGAACTCACTCTAAAAACAAGCCACCCTGGTGGAATCACAAAATCATTCGGCTATTATAACAGGAGGAAGAAAATCATGGCAACAATTAGGAGATGCAGCAACCAGCAGGATAAAAGCACTCTCATCAAATTAAACAAACAACTCAGAGGACAAATAAAGTCTACCAAAACCAAATTTGAGGTAAATTTGGCTTCCCAGGCTAAGGAAAACCACAAAGTATTCTTTAGCTATGTCCGCAACCTCAAAGGCAGTACACAATTGTGTGCAGAGCTCGTGGTAAATGGAGCCACCTATACTGAGCCAGAAGATGTAGCAAACTTCCTGGTTGACAAATTCACCTCCAACTTTACTCCTCTCTCCCCCTCAACCTTCCTTCAGGAAATATCATCAAATATAACTCTGCCTACTATCACTAGGAAAGAGGTCCTTAATGCTCTCTCTAAGACCAAGAACACTGCATCAATGGGCCCATACAATATCCCAGGATGCCTTCTAAATAGCATGAAACATGACCTGTCAAGTCCTCTGGAATTACTTTTTAACTGTAGCCTCCAATCAGGCTTCATGCCTCATGAATGGAGAAAGACAATAGTCATCCCTCTGCACAAAGGTGGGTCATCTACAGACCTTGGAAACTACAGACCCACAAGTCTCACTAGTCTTATATGTAATGCCACGGAAAGAATTGTCATGGAGATGATCAATAGAGAGATAGTAAACTTACAGACACTGGACCCAACCCAGTTTGGTTTTGTCAAGGGCAGATCATGCCTACTCAATCTGGTGGACTTCATTGAGAAGGTCACCAAAGCAATGGATGAGGGCAAAATAGTTCACGCTGCCTATCTTGACCTGGCTAAGGCATCTGACACAATACCTCACTTGGGCATTGTTGACAAACTCAAGAGGTTAGTTACAAACCCATATGTCACCCAGTGGATAGCCAACTTGCTCACAGTCAGGACCCAGGAAGTTAGAATTGGGGAATCCACTTCTACAAAGAGGCCAGTCAGAGGTGAAGTACGTCAGGTATTAGTCCTTGGACCGCTCCTTTTAGGCATTTACTTCTCAGAAGTCAAGGCCAATGTCAGTGGTCTCTGGCTGACTAAATTTGCAGATGATTGCAAATTAGGAGCTGTCATTGACTCTCACACTGACACAAATGTTCTCCAGGAGGGGCTGACAAAGAAACAACTGGTGTCAGAGCCATGGACCAAAACTAAATGTCACGAAATGCATAGCAGTATCCTTTGAGAAGTCATCCATCCCTGGTAACTATCATATTGACAACACACCCCTTAGAGGTGACCCAGTAGTCATGGACTTAGGAACACACATAGATAGTAATCTAGACTTTGATCATCACTTTTCTACAGTGGTGAGGAAATCATTTTATGTCGCACAACTTATAAACAAAGGTATGGCATCCAAGTCCAAGGAAGTCATTGTTCCACTGTATTCGGCATTCATCAGACTTATCATTGAGTGCAATGCCCCCTTTGGTATGTACCTAACCAGGCATATCCAACAAGTGGAAAATCCACAGAGGTTCCTCACTAAAAGAATACAGGACATAAGTAATATGTCCTATGCAGATCGCTTCAAGGCCCTATCCCTGTATTCTGTCTCCTACAGGCTTTTGAAGTAAGATCTATGCTTGGCATACAGGGCATTGTCAGACCCCACTCTGATGGACCTCCAGCCTCTCCACAAAACAAACAGCACCAGAATTACCCATTCTAAAGACTTAAACCTTGCCTATGATATAAACAGGACCTGTTGGAGAGATAGGTATGTATCCCAGAGACTACCCAGTCTATGGAACAAGCTCCCCATTCATGTGAAGCAGAGTTCCTCCCTAACCCAATTAAAGTGCAACTTGGACAACTGAATGGGAAACCGGAAATTCATCCCTGGTTTGGCATCTATGTCTCTAATGGACACAGGTAACCTGTAAATGATTAATTTCCCAGGCCCATGCTTACACTTATCAAAGGTATCAGACCTTGTCAGAGATTTGGGATGAATGGCTAGGCTTAAAAAGGCTCTTGTGGTCGATAGCCTAGTAAACACCTATGAACCCTTAGCTAATAGTATAAGAAACAATGACAAAATTGACGGATTCTCAATTAACAGAGATGGTCAATCTAAAATACAGCTTTTTGCAGATGATAGTTTATTAACTATGGGATATTTAGATGATTTAACTGAAATAATAGATGAGGAAATTCAAAAGTTTCAAAAAGTATCACTGATGAACGTTTATAATACTAAAACTCAAACTTTAGTGTTAAATCAAATACTAGACAGTAAGTTTAAAGATAAATATAAATAAGTTTAAAGATAAATATAAATATAATTGGCAAGGAAAAAAAATAACATATTTAGGAATAAAAATCTATCAAGATATGAGTAAGATTGTTAATAATTTTGAAACAGTTATTGAAGAGGTGTTAACTCATATTAAAAAATGGAATTATTTTTTTTTTACTTTTGAAAATGGATTAGTACTTATTAAAATGATTATTTTACCCAAGATTTTACATAGTATTCAATAGCTTTAAACTTTTAAAGAAAATGTAAAAACTGTTAACTTCATTCATATGGTATCCTAAAAAGCAGACAATTGTTTATAGAAATCATAGAAGGTTATGGGAGTATGGTGGCATTAGCTTCCCAGATGTAGAAATGTATTATATTGCTACAAGTTTTAACTTTATTATACTCTGGATAGATTCAACTTACACTAGTCAATGGAAAACTATCCAGGAGTAGATTACACTAAATTCTTATAAGTCTATTAAACATGATAAATTAGAAATATGTAATAATTATTTCATCTGGTTAACACAATTTACCTTAGAAGGAAATTCATTTAAATCGTTAGACTCTGAATATATGAAATAAATTCTTAAAACAGTTAAGAAATATGTTTTTTTTAACTCCATTAATATCAAAATAGAAATGTTTCTGCTTTCCCATTGCACACACCTTTAGATTTAAGGAAACTCAGAACATTGTTAAAATGAATTTACTAAAAAGGAATGGACTAGTATTATGGTCTGATTGCTTTGAAAAAGGACAAGTTAATTTCCCAGAATATTTAATGAAAGAATATAAGTTGGATGAATCTGTTAACTAGTTAATATTATCCGTCAGTAAGAAATTAAATGAATTTGTGGATAATATGAGTGAAGAGGAACAGTGACCTGCAAGGGAAGCATGACCAAGTTATATAAGTTAATTATAAATAATAATAATACTTTTGACACAAAATTCTGGAACATTTAGATAGCAATGGATTGAGTGACTCAATAGATGTTAAGAATAAAACTTTACTTAAATCAGTTAGTTGAACTTCTTCAAGTTTATACGTATGTATATCATTACTCCCTATAAAATCTCTTAAGTTAAGTTTATTAAAATGAATTCTTAAGTTTTTTGGAGATGTAGAAAAGATGTTAAAAGCTAATTGGATACATGTTTATGGATTGTGAAAAATGAAATGTACATTGGGAAGAGATAAGTATGTTTTAAGGGGTTATGGTCTGATAATTGTTCTTTAATTAGATCAGTAATACTAATGAATGCTCCACTTCCTGTATCTGTAAAAGCCAAAGAGCAAAAAATGTTTTAGGCTGTCTTGGCAGTTGCTAGAATAGTTATTATGGAAAAAAAAATTGGAAATCAAACTCAGTTCCTACATTCAAATCATTTTTAAATTTAACAGCAATACTATGTAAAACTGAAAAAGAAGTAATCAGAATAATATCTGTAAATCATAATACGACTTTTAGTGGTTGGGATAACCTTGAATTATTGCTATTTAAATACCAAGACTCTTAATGTGTTAAGTGTAGAAGATTACCTTGACCATTCAATGAATTCCTACCATTGTATAACAATAAAACAATTCTTAAAAAAAATAATTTTGACTAAATGAATTCACCCTTGTATTTTTCATTGGTATGTCTATGCAGAAAAATGCTACTCTTTATTCTTAGAGTTTACTTCCAGGGTATGACAATGATTAGCTTAATACCATCTACCAAAGTGTTTCAGTTTATCCACCACTGAAATGGGAGCTTTAATATTGTAGATATCTTAACACTGACTTCATAACTAAGGGGATTTTTTTTTTATTTTCCTTATAAGACCAAACATGTTTAAAATGAAGACAGCACTTCTGAAATTGTTAACATCAAATCTGTCTGCATTTATACACTATTTTGTTGGAGGTTTCCTGACAATAACCTTAAGAAATGTGTTAGTTCTAACCCCGGTCAATATGACTTCTTTAGTCAAAATAAACACAGAGGGAGGTTAAGGGCATCCCTACTTAATTCTATTACTTTGAAAGAACATTAGAGAGTCTTACTAATGAAAATAAATGTGTCAGAATTAAGAACTATACTATGTATTACATGAATAAATTAATAAAGAACTTGTATTTTCCCTAGTGAAGCAAAAACATTTTCCTATTCCCTAGGTCAATGGCCTTATGGGCATGAACTACCAAATAAGCAAGGTCCTTGATTTGTATCTTCCGGGTGAATATATATATATATATATATATATATATATATATATATATATATATATATATATATAGACAACAAATGTTGATTTAAATGAGCAAGCTGTCTTCCATAAGCAAACATAAAGTGATAAGGAGAAAATATTCATTGAATAATTCTCAGAAAGTGATATTTAAAAATATATGTTATAATTTTATAGTCAGTATGTAATAATTAAACTGGATGACAGTTATTAAGACTTTTAACTGTCAGTAATAATTTTGTATGATTTTATTGCAAAAGCCTTCAGATTAAAGGCAATATAGACAGGTATCTAATCATTTCCCTTTTTTTAATTTCTCCAAATATTTTGGGTTTCTAATACTATGATGGAAATGGACCTCATTCTTAAGTCAAAGTATGATTAAAGGTCATGAAATTGGTATTATTTCAATCTTTCATGTCATCCAAAAGTGCTCTTTGCAGCACTCGCAATGTGTCCAGTAATGACTCATTCTGCAATTTGTATGGGGTTAAATGGATTGGTAACATATCTAAATATGATTGTAAATTCTTTTTTATAAGACCCATTGCTCCAACTACTATTGGAACTGTCTGAGTATCTTTCTTCCACATTGCTCTCGTTTCTGCCTGCAGATCCTGATATTTTATGCCTTTGTTTCTTTGTACACAAGACATTGTAGTCACTGGATATAGCAATTTCAATGATCAATGCTACTGTTGTCTTTTCTTGGACCACTATATCCGGTTTTCTAGCATCTGTCTTTTGAACTGTTGGTAATGGGTGATCCCATGTGATATACACTTGATCATTTTCTATGATTCTTTGTGGCTCATGTTTCCAGTGTTTTTCAGCCACTTCAATACCATAATGTTTGCACAATCCCCAGTGCAACAGTCTTGCCACATTATTATGCCGTTCACTATACAGTCCTTCTGCCATTAGTATGTCACACCCAGCAACGAGGTGTGCAACTGTTTCCAATTCAGTTTTACAAAACCTACATTTGTCTGTTTCTCCCACATGTTCAATGGACTTTGTAAACCAGTATGTACATAGCACACTATCTTGGGCTGCCAATATTAACCTTTCATCTCTTGGTTTGAATTTGTCTTTCCTTAATCATTCCTGTGTCTGTTCCTGATTAACATGAGGTTTTTCCAGAAATTTTCTATACTTGCAAATATATTTATTCTTTTTCCACATTTCTTGCCTTCTCATCTGGCCCTTCACCTTATATTCTTTCTTTTGTTTTTGGTACATTCAGTTGCTGCCTGATTTTTACCTACTTCTGGTTTGACTTCCATTCCTGCTTGATGCCGATATGCTTCTGCTAAATTAAGCAGAGAATTCATCTTAGATTTATTCTCCTTATGTTTCAAGACTTTCACTACATTTGGGTCTTGTGAGGTCAGCAGATAAGTGTGGAGTCCCACGAGTGCAGATCTATACATGTAATCAATTTCAAGGAGGTCAATCCCTCCTTCGGAACAGGAAATAGATAATCTTGGTATACACTGATTTTTATAAATCATTTGGTGAGCATGAAGTATCCTTCTTGTTTTCCTGTCTATCCAACACATTTTGGGGCCAGTCAGTCATTCCAAAACTGTAAGTTAGGACAGGAAGAGCTAATTGGTTTATAGCCTGGATTTTGTTCCTAGATGTCAACGCTGTTTTCAGAATTAATTTAAGTCTTCCAAAGTATTCTTTACTCTTTACTAAGTTTTATTCGCATTTGTTCATGTTTCATTGTTGATCCTTTATCAATTCCCAAATATTTATACACTCCCTCTTGCTCAAGTTCTTTTATATCACATTCTTGTCCCAAACTGATGTTTTCCTGGTGCTGCAGTTTTCCTGCTTTAAAGGTTGCTTTTGCATACTTATCAAGACCAAATGACATTCTTATATTGATCTTTAAGAAGACACATTCATATATGTACAAAATGATAGACTTAATATTATAGGATGAATGTTAACTGCACTGAGTTCTGAGTATGACTTTAAGAGTAAATTATACTCCTTTATTAAGGAAAGATGGTTGTTAATTAATTTATTAGATAAATGGTGCAATTAAGAACTGTAGAGCACTATTTAAGCTGAGCTGCTTTAATTTAGAATGAAATCTGATGAAGCGTATCAAGGATACGTGAAAGCGCTCATTTCGTCTGTTTTATTTGTTGGAATAAAGAAGAAGTTGGATTTTTTACTTTGGACTGGTGATTACTTAACTGCAATAGAACTGCTACAGCCGTTTTTGCTCTGGTTCACCTGTGTTTTATACTCGTATTCTTATAGCATCTGAAACATTTTGACAACCTGCAGCTGTGATTTCAGTTCCTCATCTGATGAGCTATACAGTTTTAAACCTCTGACAAAGAGAAGATGAGGTCTTTACACTCTGTTGTTTTTTAGGAGTCAAATTGTAGCCATGGCCTAAGTTGTTAAGCAAACAGCTTAATGGGTTAATGGCAAGGCAGAATAGCAATGGTGACAGACAGTCACCCTGGAATATCCCCCTTCGAATTTTTATCCCTGGGATAATAATAATCTGTCCTTTATCATAGCTTAATTGCAAAGTGGTCTGCCACTGTTTCATGGTCACTGTAATGTAGTCGATCAGTGGAATGCATCTTATACATTTTAAGTTCTCTTTTATCCATGAATGTTGGATACTATCAAATGCTTATTTATAGTCAAATCCATGCCATACTAAAATTCTTACCCTTTTTACAGTTCTCCAGTATGACTTCATTTAACAACAAATGATCCTTTGTTCCATATGACTTTCTTTTATTGCCCTTTTGTTCTACTGCCAAAACTTAGTTTTCTTCTAAATGACTATAAACTCTGTTGGCATCAATTCCCATGTATAGTTTATACGTTGTCGGAAGGCAAGTTATTGGTCTATAATTTTTAGGGTAGCTTGCAGGTTCACGCTTAAGGAGAAGCATTGTTTTGCCTGTTGTTAGCCAGGTTGGTGTCTGTTTGGGGTGGCTAAATTCTCAGGAAATGATGTTAATACTTTTAACCAAAATTTAGGTACTGCATCTTGGCCTGGGGTCAATTAGAGGCTTTTCTTAACTTTGTCTCAATCTTGCTGGCTGTTACTTCATCCCATTTCATATCCTGCACCTTTAAACTTCTTATTCTTTCTTTTACTTTTTCTGTCCATTTAGTATCTTTGTTATGTTCCACTGGATCTTCATAGATACTTCTCCAAAATGTATCTACTTCCTCTTTTTTTTGGCGGGCTTTCAATTTGTTTTACCTTATTTCTCAATTCTCTATAAAACTTTTTTGGGTCATCAAATTGCTTATTTTGTACTTTTCCTTTATATTTATCTGTGTATCTTCTAACTTTTTCTGATTGTGCTGAAATTTTTATTTTATTATTTGCAATAGTGCATGACAGATCCTGGTCTGTTTTAATACTGTGCATTGCTTTAATCACATTTACCTTTCGCAGTATTTTTGTTGATCTATCCCTCTTCTATAGTCTTCTAAGAGTGACACTTCTTGTTTTAATTGCTTTATAGTTTTCTCTATTCGATATTTTCATGATGGTATTTGATTTCTCCCCTTCCTTTCCCTCACTTCCCTGTGTTCTTGTGGTAGAACTTCATCAGTTACTAATTTAGCAACACAGTAATATATCCTGTTTACTTTTGTTATATCACTGGGATCTCTATATATAGTTCTAATTACTGCATTCATTTGTTTTATCAGACTTCTGACTTTTTGGATTTTATTGACCTTCTCTCTCATTGATTTTAATATACATTTCCTGTGGGCATTCTATAAAATGTTCTATACCATCTTCCTGTGGCACCTTCTCTTCAGTTTCATCCTGTGGCATCTGTTGCTCTGTCATATGGGAACTCATTGGCCTATCACTCTTCAACATTGACTGCATCAGAGTTTCCACTTTCCTTGCTGTCTAGCTTCAAGTGAATGTTTATACTGACTTCCTGTGGAAGGCTCCAAAATATCTTGATATGGCACCTGACCCAAATGCTTCCTGTTCCACTGGCTTCTCCTTAACTTGGATATCCATTGCAGTTGTGATTTCTACATTTGATTTTCTACACTAAACCCTTCACTTTGCAGGTTCTCCATAACTTCAGTTTCTATTTCTTTAACTTCTCCATTACTAATCTCCTTTTCTACATTTTCTCATGTCTTCATATTTTTTGTATTGTAAAGGTTTCCATGTCTGGTTTCCTTTTGCCTGTATTTCTCTTCAAATATCTTTGGTGCTGCTCTTTTTGTATTGGTTAGTTTTGCTTTCTCCGTTGCATAAATATTATACCATATTAAATCTCTTTTTCTTTCCCATGTCCATATTTCATCTTCAGATGTTTCCTTATCTTCCTGTTTCTCCTTACTTTGGGGATTCACTCCATCATGCTGTGATATAACGGGGTGGGAGGTTGGCATAATGGTTAAGGTCCTTACCTTACAGGCACAAGATGCAGGGTTTGATTCTCACAGGGGGTAATTGGCCAGGTTGAAAGTGGCCCACAAGGGCAGTTAGCCGAGTACTAATCTATGAACCTATTACCAGTATTAGAACTTCTACACCAAATCCTTCACATCGCAGGCACTCCATAACTTCAACTTATATTTTTTTAACTTCTACTTTACTAATCTTCTTTTCTATGTTCCATCTTTGTGATATTTTTTTATTGCAAAATTTTCCATATCTGGATGCCTTTGCCTATATTTCTCTCTTCAAATATCTTTGAGAATGCCTTCTTTATATTGATTCATTTGGCTTTCTCCTTTACATAAATATTGCACCTAATCAAATCTCTCTTTCTTTCCCATGTCCATATTTATTTTTTTATATTGTTCAAATATCTCTAGGTTTTGTCATTTATATTTTTGCACTTCCACAGATGCATCTTTTTCCAAACAGATCAACGTTTCTTGATCTATATACTGTTTTTCACAAATCTATTGTATTAATAAATGCAAATTTTAATTTGAAGCTTCTGACAGTTTTTCTTGCAGAAGTATTTTTCTTTCCTCTAATTTCTCTTAATTGTTTTGTATATCTTGTGCCTGGAAATTCTGGGCTTTTTGTATAATAGTAACAATACATAATTTCTTTATTATCCTCAATAGTCCACTCTATCGTCTTTATTGCTCTTCTTTGGCCTATCAGTTTTTGTGAGTTTGGTGGACTGCCACTTCCTTCTACAATGGGGGGGGGCATCCTCCCCCTGGGCATGGCCTGGCCCCGTTGTAGGAATGTTTCCATATTTTGAGGATTTTACACAGTCATTTTTTCCAGTCCTGGCACCAGTGCGCCTACCAGGATTGGCACCTTTTTATCCTAAGTTCTTGTGCACCCAGCTATCTTTTTTATTTTTTAACCTACTTCTGTCCATGATATATGCGCCTACCAGGATTGAGCATTTCTTTATCATGGGTCTTGTGCACCAGCTATCTCTTTTAATTTGTGACCTACTTCTGTCCATGATATATGCTATATAAATACAGTCTATATATCAGTATTGCCTTGGTGAGCTTTTGTGAAAGCAGGGTCTACCTCGTGAAGGTAGTCACCAAGACTTGAGGATGAATTCAATTTCAGCACTACTCCTCTCCTTTGCTTCTTGACTTTTCATCTCTCCATTCAGACCCCTATTTTCACTATATAAAGGTCTTGATAATCTGGTATGCTAAAGTTGTAATTTCATCAGAATTAAAGTATGTTATATCCTCGAGTTCTGTTTTTGTTATATAAGATTGCCTGTATACAGTCTCAATCTTAAATCCAATTCATCAAAGTTCTAGTTGCATCAACATTACAATAAGCATAGTGTGTGGTTATGTTACACTTTTATCTTTAAATCTTAATGAACTAACTCTACATAGTCTCTGTTTAAATTAACTCATTTGAAAAATATATATTATCCCAATTAATAGGAAGAAGTACTTCCAGGATCCCTTACCAATAATCATAGGCCTGTTATCTTAGTTTTCTTATTTATTGTATCCACTACCAACTATGTATGTTGGATTTTGGATTTTATTTTCATTCTTTTGTAGCTGCCTTTGGTATCATTTTCATTTTTTACTTTTATTTTATTAGCCTTTATTTACTGGGAAAGTCTGACTGGGTCCAAGAACCCATATTCAGAGGAGGCCCGGGCAGAAAAGCACCATTGATAAAATATAGCACAGAAATACAGTGATACAGTAAAAACATACAGTGCACATTTAAGTAGAATATAATACAGAAAATACAGTAAATATATAGTGCACATCTAAGTACAATGCAATGTTGCAGTAGATGTATGAGTAGGTAAAATTATTACAAAGAATAGGAAGAGCATTTGTATATAAACATAACATTCAAAACAGAGTGTTAACATACAGTAAGGATTCAAACAGATAAGATATGCAATACAACAGGTAATATAAAAGTGATAGTCGTTTTTTGATGTATTCAGTTCCACCTATATATAGGTTCATAGGTAGGTACTTGGCTATCTGCCCTAGGGCATTTACAAGCCTAGCCAGAATGTTGGCTTTTGCCTCCCTTTTAGACTAGATTCCTGAGCCTCTGTCCAGCAGGGCCCAAGAAGTGATCCCAGGAGTGAATTTACGATTACCCATCCACTCATCAAGATTTCTCTTGAAGAGGGTCAGCGAGGGGCTCTGTCTAACATGGACTGGGATTATATTCCAGAGCGAGGGAAGCCTTTGGGATATGAATCTATCCCTCCAGCACATCCTGTTTATTGTTGTGCTAAGGTTTAAATCCCTGGAGCATGCAGTTCTAATGGAATTGGTTTTCTTGAGCTGGAGCATGTCCAACAGTTCTGGGTTAGACAAGGTCTTGAATGTCAGGCAGAGTTCCCCTCTGAGTAGGAGGTAAGCAACTGAGTAGAGTTGGAGCTTCTTTAGTCGAGCTGCATAGGGCATCTGTTTGAGGCCCACAATCCTCTTGGTGAGGTATTTTAGAGGTCTCTCAAGTTGTTGCAGGTGTCGGGTAAGGTACATCCCAAATGGGGCATTGTACTCAATTATGGGCCTGATGTGCGATGAGTAGAGGGGCACAATGACCTCTCTTGATCTAGATGTGAACCCTTTTGTGATTAGGTGAGCTATATAGAAAGTTTTTCTAACCACTTTGGCAATGTGATTGTCAAAGGAGAGGCTACTATCTACTTGGGTCCCCAGATCCCTAATTACTTCTTCGGTACTTAGTGGATTACCTCCTATGTGGTAGTTTGTGGGCACTTTGTTTTTCTCAAAGGGGATGACTATGCACTTTTTGGCATTTAGCTTGAGGCCATGGTTCTGACACCAGGTATCCGTCTCTGTAAGGCCCTTCTGGAGGATGCTTGTGTCAGCCGGAGAGTCTATTATGGCTCCCAGTTTGCAATTGTCTGTGAACTTGGCAAGCCACAGTCCTCCTGTGTTTGCCTGTACCTCAGAGACGTAAATACCGAACAAGAGGGGTCCCAGGACTGAGCCCTGTGGGACACCACTTGTAACCAGTTTAGAGTCGGACATGGCACCTGCGACTCTGACCATGTGAGTTCTACCCCTGAGCCAGTTTGCAACCCATCTTGTGACATATGGGCATTGTGTCGAAGGCCTTTGCGAGGTCCAGGTAGGCTGTGTGGACTATCTTTCCCTCATCTATGGCTTTAGTAACTGTTTCGAAGAAGTCAACTAGGTTTAAGAGGCAAGATCTGCCTTTAACAAAGCCAAATTGGGTAGGGTCCAGTGTTTGGAGGTTCCCAATGTCTTTGTTTATGAAATTCATGATAATGCATTCCATAGCCTTGCAGACCAGGCTAGTCAGGCTTATAGGGCGATAGTTCCCAGGATACGTTGTGGCGTCACCTTTGTGAAGCGGGATCACTATTGCTGTATGCCATTCTTTGGTTACATAACCTGTGGTAAGGCTGAGTTGGAACAGTGAATTTATGTGAGGGTTTAGTTCATTTTGGAGCTCGTGTAAGACACAGACGGGATACCATCCGATCCCATTGATGCTGTGATTTTTTACTTTGGAGAGGGCTGCTTTCACCTGTGTGTCTGTGATGTCTGGGGGATTGCATTCTTCTTGGACAGACACTGGCTCTTTTGGGGGGGAAGGGGGGGGGGAGTTTGCACTGAACCTGTCCGCAAGGATGTTGGCAATGTCAGTGGGTTCAGTGTATTTTGTGCAATTTTGCACCAGCTCAGAGCATATCTGAGAGTTGCCACCCAGATTCTTGACGTAGCTAAGGAACGCCTTGTGATTATCTTTAGAGTCTTTGGCGATTTTTCTTTCAAAGCTAGCCTTTGATGATTTTATGAGGGATCGAAGTTTCTTACTAGCACTGATCAGGGATGCCTTCCCTTTTTGGGATTTTGCCTTTTCATGTAATAGTTTCCTCCTTCTGTTGTATAGCTTATTTATGGCCGGGGTCCACCAGACTGGTCTCCTGTTTTTGGAGGAGTGAATCTTGGCTTTACTTGGGATGGCATGATCCATGCATTCCTGTAGGTGCTCATAGTGTGCAATTGTAAAGGATTCTGCAGTTTGGGTAGCATTTTCCATATGCCCAGGAGCTTTGAAACTTTCCACCTTGGTCTTGAGAAGTGTGAAGTTTGCTTTTGAGAAATTTTTCACAGTGGTTTCCTTGGCTGGGGGTGGGGGTGGGGTCGGAATGTGGATGTCCATTGTGATTAGTTTATGGTCTGATCTTACCAACGAGGGGTTTACCTCTGGTATAGAACATTTAGCCCCCATGTTGGTGATGACCAAGTCCAATATTTTGTCCTCTCTTGTGGGAGTGGTGACCAGTTGTTCCAAGGCATTTGAGTTTATAAACTCAAGGAACCATTGGGCAAAAGAGTTGGGGCTTGAGTAGTTTTCCCAGTCAATGTTTGGGTAGTTGAAGTCCCCCAATATCATGGTGTTTGGTGAGACCTTCATATTTTCCAATGTTCTCAGGAATGCCGAGTGGGGGTCCTGAGTCAGGGTGGGTGATCTGTAGCAGGCTACAAACTGAAAAGCAGTTTTACCTACTGTTAGTTGCACGTGGATGGTCTCCGCTGCCTCATGCAGTCCCACTAACCTGGAGGTGTGGGTATCCTTGATGAAGATGGATATTCCCCCGCCTTTAGTATTTCGGTCCGAGTTCTGGGGCCGAAAAGAATGGTATGAGTTGAATCCTGGTAATGCTGGGGTGCTCCCTGGAGCCTTGAACCAGGTTTCTGTTACTGCACAGATATCGATTTTCTCCATACTGAGGAGTGCCTCGAGTGCGTGCATCTTGAGGTTTAGAATTCTGGCGTTGAGTAGCATTACCCTTAGTTTTTTGTTTCTGGCATTGTCTATGGAGTTGGGTTTGTCTTTTGAGCCTTGCCTAAGAAAGGCACTATGGGGGTGGCAAGAGCCTTTGCCAGTAATCGAAAACCTAAGGGACAGGTACAAGCCATCCCTGGCGAAGCAACGTGTCTTGTCGAGCATGTCATCCCAGGCTGACAGACACTGGATTCCCTTAGAATGACACCAATAGGATAGCCAATTGTTAAAATTGATCATTTTGTCTTTATACTGTGGCATCATTCTTGGTGAGGGTAAGATGCTACTCAGGGTCAGG